>NC_090205.1:9526250-9850000 GCF_033026475.1 Channa argus
TTTTTTCACTGCAATGATTGGCTCAGTGTGTTGAGATCACTTTAATATAGTAGCTGGTAAAGGTGAAGCCATTTTGAGCTACTTAGTGCAATACTGCCTAAAGGGCAATTTCACCAATTTTCAACTTGCTCCCGTGGCTTTAGTTTAGGCTGTAAATATACAGTTCTCGGACTTCCCTATATTTTAATATCTCTAATCTTCTGTCTGAAAAATACCTCCATATGACATCCCTTGGAGGAACATTCAGTTAAGGTTATGTCATCTTGTGCTTAAACTTTGGAGGTTTGGTTTTCCAAACCTACTTTTCCAGAGCTGTGGCTTAAATGTAGCTGAGTAAAAGTATATTTCTTTCTGAAATGCAGCAGAAGTATTGTGAAATTAATTTACTGAAGCACAGTACTGGAAAACTGCACTTCAGTAAACAGTTTCTTACCACTACTGTAGAATGCCTGCTGGTGCAACGCTGTCTCCCAGAAATTGCATTTGTACTGTATAAAACTAATTCACAACAACAAAAATGTTTTGTAGGAAGTGTTGCTGCAACTGGATTACATTTTCAATAAATGTGAAGAAATTTGACAAGTCATAAATATGTCAATACTGAAGCATCAAATTGTAGTACTATTTATATTTTGAGTTGTATGCAATGTGATCTGGGGCTGATACAAGAGCTACATTAATATTTAACCAGCTCTGCTCTGCTGTGCCCGTCTACTGTCTGCTACGCTCCACAGAGCTCTGCACAGCACTTCACATTCATCATCATGAAATTAAAATAATAAGCTGCAAAAATTGCTAATCAAGCCGAAATACCTCCTGACAACCTCACTGCCCCTTAATAAATGCAGTAATTCATTCTTTCATTAATAAAAAAAACTTGCACAATAGATTATCCCAACAACAGATACACTGCTACACAAATAACAGTTTACTAGTGTATAAATATAATGTATGAAATGCATATATAAATATATGTCTGGGGTTATAAATGGTTTCTCACCTAGATTTTTCTACCTAGAAATCCTAAAAAATACACACAGAAAAGACAAATATGAGCAGGATATTGAACATAATGTTGATATTGAAATGATTTCGGACAGAAAATAATTGCATATCACATACTGTACTTATGGTCTTAAGGGACTATAATCATGTCTTTAGGACATTATCGTTGTTTTTTTTCTTTAATGGGCAAATTGATATGAGCGTTAATATAGATTGTAATAACCTAACTGAAATTGGGGCTGTAATTTGTATGCCTTTGTGTTCTTGACAGCAACATAAAATAAAGTTGTTGTTCATATTTGCTTGTGTAGGCATTCCCTCTTTTTCAGTGGTGTTTGTCTTCTAATTTTATTTACAAAATTGTTGAGATTTTTCTTTAAAAAAAATACATTGTCTGCACAAAAGCCATGATAGCCAATGATGTAAATTCTGTCTTTTGCCTCTGTCCCTGGGGGGTCTAGGTTCTTGTGGCAATTCGGAGCATGCAGCTCATGTGCACACACAAAAAATGCATGACTATGCAGACTGTATGCACCAACAAAGCATGTCTGTCTAAGAAAGAGACGGGACTGGATATTACAGGAAACATGGAAAATAAAGTCCAAAAATAGACAGAATGAAAAAGTAAGGGGAAACCCTTACTTTTTCATTCAATATCTGGGAAAATGTCTCGTCTCACCAGTCAAGGAGATGTTTCATCTTCCACACCAAAAGAGCAAATCCAACTCAAAATATAACTTTAATAATTTATATTTTTCTTACATGAATGTATTGAGTCTCAACTGTTAAATTCAACATAAATAAACTCATTCCAGTGAAGTGGGTCAGAGGTCACATCATGGGTCCGTTTTTTTTTTCGATTCAACAGTAATTAATGACAAGACAGAAGAGTTGTTTATTGTATGTGTGTGTGCGTGTATCTTTTTGTAGCCATATGTTGAACCATTAATGACCTACAGGCCTGCAGCAGTTACACTCAGAGTGTGTTGTCCCACAGGCAACACAAGCTGTTACTGAAAAGATGCCTTTGGACACACAGACACGCACACACACACACAAACACACAGAGTCAGAATCCTCAGCAGTTTTTAAAATTATAATAATTTTGTCATATTGCCTCCCCCAACTATGGTGTGTTTAACTCAAAAAATGGCCTTAAACTTCTGGAAAGTGAACTGTCCATCTTGCACAAAGTGACCAAGAGACAACTTCATGTATTTGTTAAAAATTGATTAAAAGTTTTCGTTTTATTCAGACAGGACAGGTAAAAATGTGTTTCCATGATTCTGTGAGGATTGGTGACATAAGCCAAATTAAAAGAGAAAATGACAAAATGTTTGTATTTAGAATCCAAAATGACATATGATAACAATATTGTTACATTTTAGATTTGGTGAAAAAAAAAATATTTTAGGGAAAATAATGTTTTGGGTTAAAATAATCTGAAAGTTTTATGCCATGAATGATGGTGTTTAGTCTTGTCTATCTATCTGAGTTTTTTTTTTTTTTCTGTCAGAGCCTTAATTAATGACCATCGTAAATGTAAGGAATGCGCGGAACGCTTCTCAAAGTCAATTCACTGATAAACTTTATTATCAGTGGTGATAATATATTAGAAGATTGTGCTCCCTGAAGGAAAACACAATTGGGAATTTTGTTCGATTTCTGTTTGAGGACATGGTAAATGGAAAGCATTTTGAATATAAATGTTTTTTGTTAATGGATTATTCATACTTTTTACATATGATCTCACACGAATTTACAGTGTTTTACATTGCCCATTTGACCCCACTGTGACCCATTCACTACTGTAAAAACATTTTAATAAACCTTCCTCTGATCCACACAGTAAAAGCAAGCGTGTAAACAGGATATTTTTTTTGGATTACTAAAGTGATAACATGTTTCAGCTGACGCAAAGCAATGAACAAAGTGTAAATAAGGTCCTACACTTAATCGATCTCTAGCTTCAGCAGTTCCATAGACCTGAAGATGGACTGACATGTTTCATTCACATTAGCTCTTTCCGGTCCCAAATCCTTGTTGATGATGTCACATCCTGTCTAGAACAACAGCTATTGTGCTCCCTAGGAAGTAGACTTCCCGTTGCTGGCCTATTTTTCTATCCGAGGGTCAATCAGTACAGTCTGAATGACCCTTGGAGGGTGTTCTGTTCAACAGAAGGAGTCATTGTAAAGAATAGTTGAGTATATGAAGTTCAAAGAGCTTTCACTGCCAAAAGAACAGACAGAGACCAAGAACATAAGGTATGTTGAAATTAACCAGAAGGGCCAGAAAACAGAAACAATGTCTGCTCATATTCAGCCGTGTGCTTAACAATGACACGGAAACATACTGTGAAAACAAGCCAAGACTTTTGTTAGAAAAAGAAGTGGAATATTTTGCAATGGCCAAGTCAATCACTTGACCTAAATCCAACTGAGTAACATTTCACTTGCTAAAGGCAAAACTTCCCCAAAAACAAGCAGGAACTCCACACAGCTGCAGTAAGAGATCAGGCAGGGCATTACCAGGAAGGAACCCAGCATCTGGCAGTGTCTGTGACTTCAGGCAGTTGGTGAGTGGGAGTCATAAAATGGACGTTGCATTTATGATTACATTTGTGCCAATACTTTTGAACCCTAACATTTTTGACTTAAATAAATTAAAGCTGACAGTCCACACACTTTTTAGTAATTCCACGATTGAAAGGCCAGTTTTGTTATAAATATAATTATTACATAAACAGTCATCATGTTACCATTTGCTGTTTCGTTCAACACAAATTACAAGTGATGTTTCAGTTGTAGGTTTTGGGTCATTTCTGGTAACTTGGGAAGCAGTAAATCTAGCTCATGCATTTTTTCCCCCTTTATTGTCATTTCTGTGGTTATCACCTTGTGTGCAGCATTAGCAAATTGAAAACATGAATCATTTTTTACGTTAGGCAACAGTAACGGATAGACGTGCGTTTTCACAGGGACAGAAGCCAGCCTCTGTCTCATTGTTGTTTCCACTGGAGACAAAGGAAGGAGCAGCAACTGCCACTTACAAAACATTACCCTGACTATTCTTAGGCTAAGGTCAGATTAGTTCAATGAAACTGTCTACAGCTTGAACAGAAACCTCACTTTATAAGTGGCATGTTGTCAGGTTTTGTTGCCTTGTTGTTTAATTGTTTTGTCTGTCAAATAATTAACTTCAGTTTAAATGAGCTGATCTGCTGTGCCGAGTCTTAAATGAACACCGAGGACTCTTTTCTATCTGTTAACCTGCTGCTTCATTAAGCTAATGAGCATCAATTAATTATGTTAATGAGCTGCAGTTACAATTTCTCCTGGAGGGAAACTGATAATGAGGCAGAGACTGAGGGGTGATGTGATTGGCTAAAACAGTGTACACACACACACACACACAGTTTACAGTAGCTTAATGCCATCGTTGTGAGAACATTGTTGTCAGGTTTCATAACTTGGTCAGGGGGTTAAAGATTATCGGGTAAAGGTTAAGGTTAGGTATTTCGTTGTAGTTACGTTTGTTGGTGTGCGGCCAGGAAGAGCAAAATGTCAGTGAGTGTCTGCATCTACAGAAAGACAAGCATGTGTGGGTGTGAATGTAGTTATGGGGCTTCAACCTGAATCTTATCTTCCTGTGGCCCTGACCTCCTTATCTCTGGCAACTACACACACTCGGGCTCAAACGACTGTACAAGACCTTGTTCTACTCTGGTCTCCTGCCAGACAGGAAAACGTGTGTGTGTGTGTGTGTGTTGGATCCAGCTGTTGGCTTCATATCTGTAACCTCCTGTGGTGGGTGTGTTTTGAGGGGGGAAGGAAACCGCGATAACGTATTCACACTAATATCATCCCTAATGAAGCTCCTGGGTGTGTGTGAGCATGTCAGCATGGATTCAGACAGATGGAGGCCATTTTCAAGTTAGGTGGAAGAAATGTTGTGCTGATTTGTTTTATCAAATGCACAACTCAAACCATTAAAGACAGGGACATAAACATTAAGATTACATTACGTAATGGGCTGATAAATAGCAGGCAGTGACTGAGAATGAGTGCATTGATTCTGAAGTCAGACCCTTCAGACATTTACCTTCTGAACTTTCCTTAACACATGATCCAAAAGCTTTTTAGTAAAATTAATATATTCTCAATACCTCTTTGTAATCCCAAGCATTTTGATTGGAAATGACACTGTAGCTGATTAGAATTATTTTGGAAAGTACATAGAACGAGATACTCTCCAACACAGTTTATAGCCAACTAGCCAAGAATCCTTCTACTCTTGATTTAGGACTTGCACCCTCTTTCTTGCATGTCACTTTAAGTTCTTAGGCATTTCGAGCATGTTTAAACGACATCTACTCCACCTACAGACTTTCAACAATGCTCAGGTCAGGGGACTGGACTATTAGTGCCATTGAAAAACTAAAATAGACAAAATAATATGTTTTCTTTGCCACGTTCTTAAAATATGACATCTTGTTCAGTGTATTAATACAGAAAAGTACAGAGTTTTACCGTACTGACAAAATAGTGCACTATTAGCATCATTACACAGTGAATGCGAGTTTCGTGATGGAAAATAATGATGTCAGCATTAAGACAGAGACTGCAGTGTGACAGCCTATTGAGGCTTTAACTGCAAACCACACACGCTCACATTTAACAGCTGTGTCATCTCCCACAGTGCGGTCTCTGGTTTCCAAACGTTGATTACCAGGCTCAGCAGGGGTTGAGAGTCTTTCCCCTGATTTCATGCTTTCTGTTACAGTTCTGCTCTGTCCATCCTCTCAGCCCGTGTGTCCCCTGAACTATCACCTGGAGTTTATATAAATGGTGGCACACATTGCTACTTTCCAGGTCAGGTTTCGGGTACATAGCGTCACCTTGAACTGGCCAGTATAGTCTGAGATGATGCCACAGTGAGCTGGACAAAATCACCACAATGTCTGTTTTCATACGCTACAATGAAAACTATACAAAAACTGTCGGTTTTGAAATATTTTTTGCAAATTGGAATAAAATAATATGCACAAAGAAAGAATAAAATATAATGAACATGATATTGGATTCTTTTAAAAAAATAATGTGACGGTTATGTCTAGATATTGTTCCATTAAATGAGGTAGCCCACAACTTTCAGATAATGATATAGTGCACTAGTACACATTCTCAAGCTAAGATCAGGGAGACAATCTGAACCCCCCCCCATAAGGGACTATTTCCAATTTAACTGAATTCAAACAGGTAAGAAATCCAGCTCTTTCAAAAGTGCCACTGACGACGAGGGGCTCCCGGATTTCATGTAATTCAAACATGGCTGAAAAGCAAGTACTGAGAATAAAGATGTTAAAAAATAATATCTAACTCATTAATCTAGACAAGAATGGTTCCAGACATTCAGCTTGTTTTGATCATTTTGACTTGTCAATGCAGTCTGTCCAAGTGCTTGTGTATGGAGTTTTTGTGTATGCGTCCTACCAGCACATGACTTTCATACCTTCAGGACTTCAAACCCATGACTGAAGACGAACTGGGCGTGTGGAGGCAGTTCAACAGGGAATTGACCTCTTTCTGCAGTTTGTCTTTGAGAAATGCCATAATCACATAGTGACTGAATGCAACACGACAGTCACAGGACACACACACACACACACAAATAGCCTCAGGACGGTAATGTCAATTCATTAAAACAGTTTAAAACCATAAAACCCAATTCAGATACTCATGGATGAAACATGATAACTTCCTGCAAAGCTGACATTAACTTTTATTTCATGCTGCTCCTGACGAGCTGTATCACAATGACAAAGGAAGCAGCATTTTAACTTCTCCATCAAGCTCTTTGTTTCTCACACATTTTCTCAAGTGAACAACCAATCTGCAATCACACACATTTTGTAAAAATGATTACATCTTTCCACTTTTCTGTGAGATTCTGGATTTCACTTCCTCGTCCAGTGGGGCTCTTGGTGTTTGCCTTCCAACACACCCTAACAACAAGCAATACAAACACATCACAAACCCTTTCACTGGTCCTTTTGGCTGCAATCAAATTTGATGCCAGTGTTCTTTTGACTTCTTTTACCCACTCAGTTTTCTGCTTAGCTGTTCATTTGCCTGTGTGATTAAAATTAGGCTTTGGCCCCGCTTTGCCCCGCTGGCAAAGCATTCGCCAAAAAAGTGCAGAAAAATAGCTTCTTAATGTCATTTTCTAAATACCCCATAAAGACCTTATTCATGTGTATTTTCAGTCAGTCTGCAGCCTGGATTAGTTTATTCATCTGTGCTGTCGACCCCTGGTGTTGTCCAAAAACAATTACCAACATTGCCACTATCCATAAATGCACTATATATACACACCATTTATCCTGTAGAACCCAAGAGGGTGGCTGGGATTACTCTCGACAGTCAAGGCCACACACAGGCAGAACCATTCACACTCACACCTACGGGTAAATTAGAGTCACCACTTAACCCAACATGCACATGTCTTTGGATTGTGGGAGGAAACCCACACAGCGACGGCAAAGACAAAATAACTGCGGCTGTAGTTAAGTGTTGCACAAAGTGCCTTAAAAATTCTATGTAACTAAAATGAAAGTAAATAAGAAGCTCTTAGTGACTGTAGCTGCTGGAGGTTGAGCTGCTTTTAACTATTTTCAGCAGAGGTTCTCAATGTGGGAATCTCCCATGGGTAACAAGACAAATCTGAGGGGTCTTGAGATTATTCGTGGGAGAAGGAGGAAAAAAAAACAAAAAGTTCTGATCATACTGACTCACTGTTTTAACCTTTAACCATGTGAAGTAGTTTTTTTCACCTTTTATAGTTATGTTTAAAACCAGACAGCAATGCAATGTGTGAGTGTTAAGTAATATTTGATGCTAGATTTGTGTGTTTTTTTTAGTTTTTTTAAGAAATATTTAGGAAATGGGTCTGTGGCTTGAATAAAAAAACTGACAGATGTAGTCAAAGAGGTCAAAAGTCACCACGCAGCTTCCTCTCAGCTGGTTTTGCTTGTGAAAACCGTAGTTACCATGACAACTTCACTCGACTTCCTCTTGACCTTTTTGGCTCCCTGATGTCACATGTTAGCTCATCTTCTGTTTCTGCCTTTTGCAGCTTCTATCATCACAGGAAGTTCGCTTGTCCAGTATCGTCCTTGAATTGTGTAAGTGAGAAATAACATCCTCCTTCACTCCTATAGCTCTTTTCCTGTTTCACTCCACAAACACCAACTGTTTCTCTGCCTTCCTTCTTTAAAACATAGATGTGAAAAACCCCACCCTTATCCCTCCTGATTGGATCAGCATATTAGAACAAATAGAAATCTTGACATTTTTAATTAATTGTTTTAACTAGTCGTTTTGTTTGTATCTTATTCGTCCACAGGACCCACACTGGCAGGACGTGGGGTGAGAGGCAATGTACACCCTGGACAGGTTGCCAGTCCATCACAGAGCCAACACAGAATCACACTCACATCACACCAACAGGCAATTTAGAGTTACCAACCTCACACCACATCTGTGCACTGCGGAAGGAAAACCAGAGTAACTGTAGGAAACCTACACAGGTTGGAGAAAAGGGCACAGCCAGCAGGTGGATTTGAACTGAAGACCATCGAAAATGAGTAGGATTTTAGTGTGTGTTTGCTAAAGAATTTATGTTTACTCATTTTGACTTAAGTGTGCACCACAATTTCCTAAAGAGCTAAATGATTACTTTAGGTTAACAGTAGCTCACAGATCTGAGGGTTCATCTGGAACATTAAATGTGATGTTTGTTAAGTGTTTTCCTAGCATCTCCACTGTTCATTCATTCCTGCCACAAACAACAAGGATGTCTTGTCAACCAGCTGACAGCTGCACTCAGTGTATATGTCTGTCTGTGGTTGAAAACCACCTTTATGAGGGGATTTCAGAGAGTCCTCCCTGACTCACACAGCTTCTAAGGGCTGATCAGGGGTTGGAACGTAGTTACAGGATTAAGTTTAATGTTAGAATTAGGTTTAAGTTAAGGTAAGGTTTGGGGTTTAGGAATTTGTTGTAACTTTAAACGTTAGAGTGTGTGTGTGTGTGTGTGTGTGTGTGTGTGTGTGTGTGTGTGTGTGTGTGTGTGTGTGTGTGTGTGTGTGTGTGTGTGTGTGTGTGTGTGTGTGTCCATGGTAACCCCCTTCCAGACTTCCCATCTGGCTGTTTATTATTTTCCTGACTAAAATAAACAAACAGGAATTGAGACAGAATGGCAGGAATGGGATGTCCTGTAAAGAGAATGCAGCATTGACTTCCAATCAGAGACAAGCGCTGCAATGAGGACACTTCCTGTCAGCTCAGTGCCAAACTACAGCTGCACAGAGCTGCACACTGAAGCAAGAAGATGTTTTCACCTGTTTTACTCAGAAGAAACAATTAGAAATAAAGCTACATGATATTTTGCAATGTAATGCATGTTTAATTTTCGCAGACATTCGTTAAAATATCAGTTTGAACAACCTCATCTTTCTTTATCCAGTACTCAAGGTAATGTTTCCTTTAGGCAGTGAGGAGCTGTTCTGTAGAATTTAAATATACATGTACTCATCATTCACTGCCTTCAAGACATTCACTTCGGGAGCTGATGGTTCTGCTGCATATGCCGCCTTCACATTAGTAGCCCCAATACTCAAACCCCATTTTTAAAAAGTTTTTAAGTCAGCAGTTCACGTTCATGTATGATAGTGTATCCAGCTCCAGAATGAGGGCTATTGAGGTCCAAAACTTACAAGCATGCACATTTACTAAAATACAAGCCACATGCTAATAAAATTCCTTCCAGTTTGCCTAGAACTGAAGCTTTACCAACGAACATCCAAAAAAAAATCAGAAATGTTCTCATGTCTCCATTCTCCTCTTTTTAGCAGACTGTGAGATAAAGACAATATTGTGTGCATGGGTGCACGATGTCAGGTATTTGATGTTTAAGCCAGTCAGTGTAAGTACAGTGGATATAAAACAAAAACATTTCAGAAAACACAAAGACAATTGAGATTACAGAGCACTGCTTTGACCTGAAACCAGAACCAATTAGGAGCCTCAGGCATCGCTACCTATTCACTGTGATGGGTTTTGGACCTTTGGAACATTGTAGCAAAATTCTTAACAAAGCATCATAGTTTATGAACTCATCATGTACCTCAAACCTGTCAAATAGTTTAGAGTAGTGGACACCTCTAAAGTGCAGTGGATTAAAAGTGCAATGGAAAGTCAGCACTCAAGCCTCTTTAAGCTGAACTTACTTTAGCACATGTACCTGCTTTTCCCCACTGAGGATCATACAAACGAGTTGTGCATTTATGCTAATGATGGTTTCAGTTCTTACCATGGAGATTATGTTGATGAAAACATTTTCATCGTGGTTGCCAGTGGTGATGTTGGACAGCTGGCGTAACTGGAGGCATCGCCACGGCAACACAGACCCACAATGCCTTTGGAGGAAAACAGCTGTTCTGTCCAGGGGCGAAAGAACTACATGGAAAAACAGAAAAATGAGAGCGTGAGGGAGACAGAGACAGTCTTGTAGTAAACATGACAGATGAAATTGAGGCAAAATTAGCTGCTATGCTTCTCCAAGTTCCGATTACCTAGAGATTAGACACTCACTCTCACACGCACACCGGTAAACAACAGATTCCTATTTTCTTTCATTATCTGCACAGAAACACAGAAACGGAGCAGTTTTGTGATGAATTACCAACTTGGCGAAGCAGCAAACTGGCTCCAAAAGCTGCAGGTTTACTCCATCTTATCCTACATTTGCACTACTATGCTATGACAGCTTGTCCATGTTTTACCAAACAGCCTGGTCTGTGTTACAATTAAGATCCTCATTACCTTAACATTGTCATGTTTGATTATAAAGTTGCGTTTAATCAAACTGATTTTCTTTGTTCGGCTTTAAGCAGCAGCTGTTTTTGTTCCACACCAAGGTTGCTTTTTAAAACAATACCTTAAAATTGTCTGTAATACTTTTCACCATTGGATGTTTGCAGTTCACAGTACAAATGTAAAACGAGCTAAAAAAAATTTTTTTGTTACTTTTGTTAGTTTCACTAAACTTTATTTATAAGGCACATGTAGCAACAAATCTGGAATTGACTTTTACACATATCATTAAAAGTAAGTTTACTTGTACTTTTGTACTTAAAGTAATTTGTGTGGACCTATTCCTTCAACTTAAGTAAAGATTTTCAAGTTTATCTTGTGATTCATTTTTTTTTTTTAGGAAAGTGTTTGAGACAAAGTAGGGACAGACACTGAACAGATGAACTGATAGGGATAATTTTGGCTGCAGAAAACACTGAACATTATAACTTTTATGAAAGTGGGACTTATTGCAGGACCTTTAAATCAGACTGCATTTCTTTTAGCTTTGTGTAACTTAAACTCTCTGCCCTCTGAATATAATAATGTTCACCACTGTAGGCAGCTATTTTGTTTTGGTGTTAAACTGTGGTTTAAGAAAACTTACATGACATCCAGAGGAGGAGATGTGGCAACAAAAACCATTAGAAAACAGATGCAATGCAAACACATCAGAAGCTTCGACCTGTTCTTATTTGTTGTGGTGGCCTCTAATCGGTCCACTGCTTCTCAAATGAGCCAATCAGGTGTTACCAGGTGCTTGGAATAAACTGACTGCACCTAGAGGAGAATAATAAAGATGACATGACTTTCTCTTAGAGACAATCAAATATTTAATCAAATAATGTTACCTTAATCTATGATGTTTTAGGTACACATATTACAAAGCCTCCTACAGAAATCAAAACACTGATTGAACATACTGTATATTGTAGTTGAATATGTAACTGGTTCCCACTAATTCATGACAGTTGAACAAAGGAAGCAAACAGAATCATTGTGAAATACAATACCACAGCAAATTAAAGTTTACATTTGTGCTTCCTGCCTAAAGTAGAACATGAGGGGATTTTTGTTGAGCAACACTAACACCAACACATACACAACACATTCACATGTAGGACTCTCAAATACTGTGTATTTGAGAATACCGTGTACTGTCAAATACTGTGTATTTGAGAATCAGCATTAAAACTTTTAATAGCACAATACATATGATTCATTTGCCTTGTCCTGTTTACACTGAACACCTTCTCTCCTAAAAGTACAGTGCAGATATTCTGCAACTGAAATATCTACTTTATAATTCTTTATCATATCTCTTCAGATGCAACCCTCTTCAATTTCTACTGGGCTTGGGACCGGCGTTGCACGGCTGTTGGGGGTTCAGTGTCTTGCCCAAAAGACACTTCAGCATATGGTTGAGAAGAGCAGGAAGTGAACCTCCAACCCTTTGGTCAGTAAGCAGCCACTCTACCATCTGAGCCACTGCTGCCCCATTTACTTACTATATTTCTAATATTTGTTTTTCCTGCCTGGTAACAGTGCAGTCTTATTCAATGTTCCTCAACAAAATAAAGCAAAAACATACTTTGAAATGTACAGTTTCATTTTACAGTAAAGGTATTGGCAGCTACCATATTTACACAACTCATAAATAAAGACAGTTGCTACCTATCAGACCATAATCCATCCATTCAGCTGCAAATAAAATTGTTGTTGTTATTATGATTTTATTGATTTTATTTTTGTGGACAATGGAAGACCTTTACTTTACTTTACTGCCTACAACTCTTCACTTCACTTCACTTCACAGTAGTTGTCTGGATGCAGTTTTCACTAGTTTCATCTTTGTTTGTAGCATATGAATTTGTCAAATTAGACAATAACTTTTGCTAAAATTCATGTTTTCTCACTACTTTGCCCAACAATAATGTCCCATAACAGCAGCAGCAGGACAGGAGAGGACATGAAATAGTTAAATATACAGAACAGAATGTGTGTGTGTTGTTAGTGTTTCACCTCTATTGTTCTGTATTGTCCCAGATCTGACAACATTAACTGTACTAATGATGAAGAGGCTAACACACACTCACTGTGCTGCGTTTAGGTGTTGGACAGCAGAATGGAGCTCTGTTGTCACATCTGCAGCTCTGCATTTTCCTTCTTACACAGGTCAAAGGTTATTGCACCGCTGGGAGGTCAGAGGACAAAGGGCACCTCCTCCTGGTCCCACAGCCGCTCCTACCTCTCTGAAGTTTGAAAACGTAAACTTGAGTCTCAGTGTGACTGTAGTTTGTGTTCCTCTTTGCGAGGAAACATTTTTTCATCAATTCGGTGAAGAGCAAACTGCGTAGGAAACACTGTAGTACAGTTTATACAGTTAATTATTTTTGTTTAAGCAAAGCGTAATGTTTGCTGATGTTTGCTGACAATTATGAACTGAGATCATGTGAGAGATCACATGTTAAATATACACCAGACTTTGAACAATAATTCTTTGTGTTAATGAACGATTCTTCTTTACAAGCGGTTGTCTCATGGTATGTGTGTGATGTGAGCCCCCCTCACTTTGGTCATGTTTGATTTTTGTGTTCTCCTCACTGATGCTCACTATATATACAGCAACAGTTTATCTTCGTTTATTATTGAAAGGACCACTTCACCAGTTTTCAAGTTGCTTTATATGGCTTTGGTTTTGAGCGTGTAAATTATTGCTTTTAAACGTTCCTCTGACTTCCCTATGTTTAAATATTTCTCTGCTTCTAGCTGAAAAACTCCTCCAGATGACATCACCTGGAGAAGTTTTTCACTATTAGGAGTTCAGATGGTGTCATCCTGAGGAGCTCTGGAAAAGCAGGTTGATCATGATTAACAGCCTCCATAGTGTGAGCAACAAGATGACATAATCTGAACTGAAGGTTCCTTTCAAGCTCTTTTCACTTAAAAGTAGAGATATTTTTAGATGGTGAGGTCAGTGGGAAGTTTTATGGCATTTGTTTACACATACTACCCAAACTAGAACCAAATATTTTCTCCACAGTGACGACCATAATTGAACATACAGATTAGGATTACCAGACCTCTTAGACATTTTCCTAAATCCAAACACCATGTGTCTTCCCTTGCAGATGGAAGTGAGTCAACTGAAATGGTCACTAATGAGAAGCTGAGGAGGGTAAACCTTCACAAAATAGTTACGATTCAACTTTTTGTCAATTATCTGGCTGTGCCGTGTTTGTTTGGAGAAACTAAAAATGGTTATTTTGGGTAGAGAGAGCGAGAGAGAACAAAGGATCAGTGGTTCAAGTCCTGGTTCCTCCAAGATACAGGAGGAAGTGCCCAACTCAGGCAAGCACCTTGCATGGTAGACATCATTATCAGTGTGTGAGTGTGTGTGTGAATGTGACACACTGTAAAACACTTTGAGCACTATGTAAGCAGACTTCCTAAACAATGCACAGTAATGATAAAATGGTGCTTAATGTGTAAATAAAGTTTTCTTTTCCTTTTGGCTGTTATCTTTCAGAGGTCGCCGCAGTGAATCGTCTGCCTCCTGTCCTCTGCATCCTCTTCTCTCGCACCAACTAACTTCATGTCCTCTCTCACTACATCCATAAATCTCCTCTTTGGTCTTCCTCTAGACCTCCTGCCTGGCAGCTCCGACCTCAGCATCCTTCTACCAATATATTCACAGTCTCTCCTTTGAACATGTCCAACCCACCTCTAACTGTCCTCTCTGACTTTATCTCCAAAACATCTTACATGAGCTGTCCCTCTGATGTCCTCATTCCTGATCCTGTCCTTCCTTGTCACTCCCAAAGAGAACCTCAGCCTCATGTTTAACTTGGCATGTGTTTTTTGTCGGATGCCCTTCCTGACACAACCCTCTGCGTTTATCCCGATTTGGGCCAGACACAAGAAGACACTGGCTTGTGCCCCCTTGTGGTTGCATTTCCTGTTTAAATAACTTATTTTAATTAAAACATTCCCTAACCAATACATGTTTAAATCTCTGTTAAATCAGCAGCCTCATCTCTGAGATGTGCCACTGCAGAGAAGCAAAGCATAAATATTGCTTCGATTAGATCAGGTTCAAATGACATTGGTATAAGACTCTTTCTTGGAACTTTTATCAAAAATATAAGACGCAGTACTCAAGTAAATGTCCCAGTAAATGTAATTGCCCAATAAAGGTACTTCACGACAAGCTTTTTTCTTTTACTCAAGTTGTGGTACTAAGATTATCTAAAAGTTCTAAAAGAACCGAGTTAAATAAAAATCTGCTAATTTAACTTTTTGTTGAATTTGTGCTTCATAAATAATGTTTCTGCAGAAATTAAAATGTTCATTTCATGGAGAGAACGACTTCGAAAAATGTAACTCTGAGAATTTAATTTGAAAGAGAATCCATCATTATCAGTAACTGCTTATCGTGGGGTGGGGTACGCCTTGTACAGGTCCCCAGTCTATCTCAGGGTCAGATAGAGAGACATACACAGACAGACAACCATTCATGCTCGCTTTCACACCCACGGGCAATTTAGAGTCACCAATTAATGAAACATGCATTTCTTTGAACTGTAGGAGAAAACCCATGCAATCATGCAACATGAAGGAACATGCAAACTCTAAAGAAAGCCACCATCCAGGGATTTAAACCGGGGACCATCTATTTGTACAATAATTCTAATTCTTTTATTTCTTCCCATGAAAACTTGACTCTTTGGTTAGTAGCAATTAAAAAGAAGCAAAGAAAGAATAAGGTAAAAAGAATTAGAAACAGGACAAAACCTGTGTGTGTGTGTATGTGTGTGTGTAATATTTATGCATGCTATACCAGTGGGAATGTATAAAACAATGTCGCATCATAATAACTGAACCACATATTTATCACCTGCAGTGTCAGCCCTGTGTCCATGCGTGTGTGTGTGTGGGTGTGTGCGCACGCGCTCTCATTAATCACTGCAGTGTTCTTCCTCCAGCGGGACGCTCTGATCTTAGGAGGGGAACCATCTGTTGCTCCACACCTTTTCTTTTTCTCTGGTGTAACACACAGGACTCTGAGCCGAACCTATTAAACATCAGAGACGATAAAACAGTTTAACCATCATCACCAAATCTGATGAAAACCTATGATCTGTTTATATTTTTTGGAAGGAATATGGAAATTCCAGCCTTATCTCTTAATTACATCTCGTAATTATATGTAAAAAAAATTCAAACTAAGCCTGTAAAAAAACACAATGAAAATCACATCAAAAGACTACACCAAATGCGTTGTATTTATCTTTCATAAAAAGTAAAACTGTAGTAATTTGTGTACTTAAAATGTTCTGGCATGTCTCTCTTTTGAAAAATACATCACATTTCCAAGGAAATAAAGGAAAATACAGAAGCTGCTGAGACATTTTACTCAACCTCATGTTGGCGCTGAGGTCTGGGATTCCCCAGAGTCCCCAGAATAAATCAAGCTTGAGTGCGTATCTGTTTAAACAGTTATGACAATCCATCCAACAGGTCTTTAACAGTAATGAAGCACCAGACAGAGAGACCGACCAAGAACTAAGACAACAGAAGGAGCTTCCTAAATCAGGACAGTGCGGCTGCAATTCAAAAAATGAATAATGAAATCTTTCAAACTTTTAAAAATACATTAAAAATAGATTCAAATATGAGGAACGACAACAAGAATAGGAAACACGCACAGGCAGGCACGCACAGAGAGGAAGCAATGGTAGAAGAAGACAAGAAAGAAGACTGGTGGGGCTCAGAAGGGGGATCAGGTCGCCCAGTAACTGCTGAGTTAGAGTTGCTACTCCCTCTGCATGTTCTTCATATTTCCATTTGGATAAAAGCCTCTGCGATTTAATGTGAATGTGGTAGAAGAGCTCCCAGTGCAGCGTACATCAAATTACCTCCTGTCAAGTAGCCACTGCTTTTTGTGGCTTGTTTTACATCTCACTATGACAAATGTAGTTTATTTTATCTTAGATATTTTATTGCCAACACACAATACAAGCATGTTTTTGTATGTTCTGTATAATCTCTGTTATGTCCTGTGTTGTAAAAACCTTCTATGCACATGTAAATCTGGATCTGTGCAACTGGAAAATAAAGAATTTGACATAACTTTAGTGTGGTACCGATCAGCAAGTCAGGAAAAGCTGAAGCTGCTCATTGAAATAAGTTACTTTGCAAACATCCATTTAAAACAAACCAAAACTGATTATGTGCACAGATAAAAATGATTGTTCCACCCGTAGGAGATGGGGCATAAATAACATCACTGAAATTGCTCTGGACAGAGGAAACACATATTGCTGGTGTAATCCATCTACACATATGAAGCTATGTGAAGACTTCAGCTGGCAGACACCACCGTGTTTCAAACAATGCTAATCAAAACTGCTCTGTCCTGCACCACAAACAGCTAACACATATAATGAGTGTTGTTCAGCTTCACTGTTTGACTCCGCAGAGTTTTGACGTTGCTCTCTGTCTTCTTCTTTGATGCCTGGTGTTACACTGCTGCCATCTCATGGAGTCAATTCACTCCTACAGAGTGTGGTACGTCACTTTTCCACCAGTCATCTCTCTTTAAAAAAACTAACCCTGTCCGTTTCCACCTTAGTCTAGTTAGTCCTGAATCAGAATCCTTATTCATTCTTAATGAATCAGCTCCAACTTTACCAGCTACAACCCTGAAGTGATGTATTCGAGGTATATTAACCTAATGTCATACATCAATCACTAGGTTGTTGAGCACAAGGACTACCTTTACTTTTAGTACTTATATACTAACACAATTACAAGTATATTTTAATAGGTAATACCGTTGTATTTTAACGGAGTGATAGAAGAACATAATTTACTTCAATTAAAATATCAATAATGCAGTGAACAGTGTAGAAATATTGAGTAACAAGTTAAAAACCTGTATAAAAAAACTAAATGAATATTCAATTACTTGAAGCACTAAAATTAAAAGTGGTCCTTATGTGGGGTTATACACATTCATTTATTGGATTAAAATTACTTGTAACTGGTGAAGTTTCCACTGGAAATCAATAAATTAGACCTATAGTGTAGAATTTTGTGTCGTTTCAAAGTAACTAGTTATAACTTACGTTTTTTGAATTTAGTAAAGCAAAATTATAATAGTTGCCTCTGCAGTGTAGTAAAGTCAAAGTGTACAGTTGCAGTACTTTCCCAAGTGTATTTCTGCACTTTGAAATTACTATTACACAATGCGGGATAAGGTACTCAAAAACAAAAATTAAAAGTACAAATATACAAAGAAAAATGTACTCTAGTAAAAGTGTAAGTGCCCACTGACATTTCTACCTTGTAATGTACACTATTTATATTTTACTTAAAGTATTACAAATAAAAGTACTTGACTATGTTTTTCTCCCTGTCCTTTTTTGGATTAGTGCTGTTTAGTCCTGTCTCTCTAAGGATTTGTTTTCATAGAAATATGAAAAAAGTGGGTATTATGAAATGCGTAATGTATTTTGATTGTACCCTGTAAAGCAACTTTGATTATAAATGTATTGGAGTAAAAGTTTCATCATCACATCATCTGTATTCTTATAAAACTATGGAGGATTAGTCTTTCTTCTAAATCGGCCCCAAAAATCATATTTAACCACAGACAAGAAAGACAAAGGAAGGTGTACTATCAAACTATTGCCTCTAATATTTTCAAAGGATTGTTGTACAATAAGGAATAATCAGAACAAAGACAAAAATATCTTTATCCTTAAATTAACAGATTTGTGTACTTGTTCCAAAAACACGAAGAACAAATGATCTAAGTGATCATTTGATGAACATTTACTGGGACTATTTACAGCTTTTATTTGGTGATGTATTGAATACTTGAGTGTGGGACTGTTTGTGTTTTTCAGGGCTTATTAAGGCTCATTGATCATCTGGACCTATCATTAAATATCTCACACTCCAGCCAATTTCATGCTTTAAACTGGATTAAATTTACCACTATACCCTTCTGTTGCTATGGTACCAGTAATATGAAAGGTTCTGTTCCATGTCATTACTGATCCTCGTCAAATAGTTAGCAACACACACATTACAGACAGACGTCGACTGAACTTCACTTTCTCAAGTCGTGGATGAAAAACAACCTGCAGCCATGTTATGGACAAATGTTTGTCTGTGAATGTCACACAGTTTCTGATTTTTTAGCACTGTTTATTAGACTCTCTGATCAGAAATATTGACATTTTTCTAACTTGCCTCAATTTATAATTCACCTAGTCTCTAAAATCAGTGTGTTTTTTTGGTCACGAAGGTTTGTTATTTTGCAGACATTTCACATTTGGAATTTGTTTAATTCTATTTTTTCTCCACCAGAAAACTAAAACCACAATCGTAAAGGTTATGAAAAAAGATAGGAGGCCAGACAGAGGAAAAGAAAGTTTTCTCATGTTGGTAAACTGAAAAAAAAAAACGGACACACTTGTGCAATATGATGCACTTTGTATTCTGTTATAGTAGAATATACAGATTTTCAGTTGTTTTGTTCAAACAAAAATCTTAGAAACACCTTACGATGTGACATAAGTCAGTACAGCAATGTTGTTAACTGCAGAGTAACCAGTTGTGTTTTTGTCTGTCAGTAGACTCGGCCCCTCAGAAGCTCCAGCTGCTACAACAACAGCAGCAGCTGAACATTCAAAAGCTAAGAAGAGTTCCTGGAAATGCAAACTGTTTGACCTCTGCAGAGTAAGTTTCACTGCTGCAAGTTACCTCATTTGATTATTATTAATCTTGACATGTAAATTATTAAATGTGTGTAACTGTATCAATAAAAAGTTTCTGTTTCCTCCAACAGAGAAAAAATAAAATTGCTCCATCCCAAAAGGACAAAAGAGACAAGAGGACACAACTGATCACTCAAAAGAGGTGACAAAAGACTTATTTCAAATCAGTGAGGACGACGTCACCTTTAAATGACATTGGTACAAGTGTATTCAGAATCAGTTTTGTTTTTTAAAGAACAGGATCTATCAAAAACAAGTAAGAGAACAATGCAGTTAAACTGACTGGTGTTTTATATTTTATTTTACTTGTTTCACTCAGTCCACAGACATTTTTTCTGTACAGAAGAAATAATGATGTGCTGTTTTGTGTCAGGTGTAGAACATTCTAAAGAAGCGGGACTTTGAGCTTCAGGCTTAATGATGTCGTCCAGTGCTGTCAGATAATGTTCCACAGGACCCTCACATTGCAGGAGGGGTGTAAGAGGTTTCTCTGGAACAGTAGTGGATGAAGTACTAAAAAACTGTACATAAGTAAAAGTGAAATATCCAAACAAAAATGTACTCTAGTAAAAGTATAAGAACCCATTGATATTTCTAGCTATAAGTAAAAGTCATCACGTGATTAATATTTAATTTAAAGTATTAAAAGTAAAAGTGCTTGACTATTTTTTTTCTCCCTGTCTCTTTCTACGGGCCAGTGCTGGTTTATGTTTGGGGAAGATTAACAAATCACTGATAATAGACATAAATGATGGGTTGAAGTTGTTTTAGCTTTATGATCTGATGTTGGTTTTAGTTTTATTTCTACACAACCCATGTGTTACCACCACAGTGAGTATCACAGTGAGAGTAACAAACAAACCATCAGCTCTGTAATTTAAAGAATGAAACTACTGATACGGCCACAGATAAAATGTTACTAAGGTTCAGGACGCACAGAGTTAAAGAGCCAGAGAAATCCCTTAACAAAAAAGAAAATATGAAAAAATGGGTGAAACAACGAGGCTGGTAGTTACATGGTTTGATCCACTTTGCCTTTGCAGAGTGAATTTGAACCTGCTTGTATTATGTTAAATACGCTTTTTAAATAAGAAGATGGAAGGAAGAACTGACACTAACCCTGTGCCTGGTTTAGTAAAGAAATTCATGTGTCGCTAGTGAATCGTTTTCAGAAAAATATGGGAAAAGATGTTTATTGTGAAATACTCAAGCAAACTATAGATACGTGAAAAATGTACTTGGTTACAGTAACGAAATACTTGTAGTTCGTTTTATTTCGCAACGGAAATTGTGTTTCGTCACATTCCACGACTGTATTTATACTTTGGTAAACGCCTTAATCCGATACTGCGTCTTATCTGACTCAATTTCCCATCAGGCCGTTCGAAGATTACACCGGAAGAAAACCTCCGCTTTTCCTTTGCTCTTCCTCTTTCCGTCAGCGGAGTTTAGGTAGGACTTCAACTGTGTTGTTCTCGTCCATACAATCTGCTTTAAATCATAGATTTTTCACATCATCCATTTTAATCCATCTCTCATAAACGTGCTGAAAGTGTGTAGTGTCAACACCAATAGGTTATTTTTGGTGGTTGTGTATTTTGTCGCACTTTTGGTGCTTTTGTAGGTAGAGGTGATACGGCGCAGTAGCAGCGGTGTGTAGCCGCTAACAGTACGGAAACGTGTTTGCTTCGAGCCGCTAGAGAAGTGATAGGTCATTGAATTTATGTACAAATGTGTAAATTATAATTTCTGAGGCTGTGTGTCTCTCTTTTATCCCAAACGCTTGTGTATTTTAGTCTTATCCATGAAAAGTACGGCGGATAAAGCTAGCTATGCTAACTACACCGGCTAGTTGAGATTAATAACATGGGTCGATTTAGTGTTCGCTATTTAATGTGTTTAGCTCATCATTAACAGGACTGTTTAAGTTTTACCAATTATACAAATTTATAAGTAGCACTAGTAGTAGATCTTTAGCATTCACGTGTGTAAATGCAGACTTGTTTCTGAGCGTCCACAGAAGGAGGGTTTATGTGAAATCTGTTTCCAAATAATAATGTTGCCTGCGTTAAGCAGAATGTTACACTGATATACCTTGTGTGTCAGGGTGAGGACTGGTAAAATGCAGCCAGGTCTCCCTGAAATCAAGTGTCGTATGGAACAGCAAAGGGTTGTGGAAATGTACCATTATAATGAACTGATTTGTGTCTGTAGCGAGTTTCAAGTGTTGCTTCAAATAAAAAGTTGTGATTTGGCTCATGTTTAAGCTTCCGGCTAAATTGATCAGACTGAATCAAACAAGGATCTGTCATAATTCCCTAAAAAGTGCCCATGTTTACCGAAAAAAGGTCTGCAACTGGGCAGGTGATCTATGCAATCGCATAAGAGAATGTGAATAAAATCCAGCTAGCTTTTAATTTCCATCACAATCTCCTAACTAATATTAAAACGCTGTGTTTAGGACGTTATTGTTATTTGGGGTTTTAAAAAAACATTGTGCCGTGAAATATTATGCAGTAAATTCAGGCTATATACTTTGATTAATAAACATACATTTTTTTAAATTTCCACTGAAGGCTGAAATAACACCTATCTGTTACTTTTTTCAGTACACGATGGGACGTGTGATCAGGGGACAGAGAAAAGGTGCGGGCTCTGTGTTCAAAGCCCACGTCAAACACAGGAAAGGTGCTGCTAAACTCCGTCACATTGACTTTGCTGAACGCCATGGTTACATCAAGGGGATCGTGAAGGTAAATGAAGACTCTATAAGCACTGGGTTAGTGGGAAGGTCAGTGCTGTACTGGGTGTTTGTGATATCAAACATCTGACTTTTTTCTCTGGTGGTCTCAGGACATTATCCATGACCCTGGCCGTGGCGCTCCCCTGGCCAAAGTGGCTTTCCGTGATCCATACCGCTTCAAGAAAAGGACAGAGCTCTTTATCGCTGCTGAGGGCATCCACACCGGACAGTTCATCTACTGCGGCAAGAAGGGTAAGAGAATAAAAGCAGACTTTTAGTGCTCTTTAAGTATGAACAAGGTCCACTAACTGCCTGACCATAGTCTGGTTTTGAAAAAGTAATGTTCTCAACTTTAAATCTGATGTTAATATTCATGAAGATGTAAAATGTCAAGCTACATTCTGAAATTTCCAATAAAACCTAGAGTCAATGTTAGTTAACATGGTAATGTTAGGCTTAACTTAAGAAATGCTAGGAAAAACACTAGCTGTAAAGACATCACAAATCTGACATGTCAAGTTTCATTTTACTTCAGCTTTGCTCTCAAGTTACTCACAGATTTAATGTTTTTTAGGTGACAGCACAACCGTGTCAGTCGGCCTGTTTTGCTAAGCAAACATTTTTAGTTAAATAATGCAACTGCTCTCTGGTTCCAGCTTTTCAAATGAGACTTGGTGATTTTTGGGGGGTTTGATGTTCATTTGCTGGTGCAGCCAAATCTCATTTAAACAGTTTTCATTCTTCTACTGTAGAGTCTGAAGGAACAACAATAAAGGAAAGATTTGGTTGTTGTGTTACCTGATGATCCAATTAATAATCTCTGATTGGCCTTATGTGAAACCTTTTTTAAGCATAAAATCTGTTAACATTTCTAAACTATATTTGGCTTCAAAAGTTGTTACATTTTAATTAGGTTTTTTTTTGTTTTTGTTTTCTGATATATTATAAATTTTTTATTGCAGAAAACGAATCCAGCAGATCAATTGATAATAAAAGCATTAGCTGCAGATCTACATTACATTTGGCCCAATTCACCGTCCAAAGTAGTTGCATCCAATGTATTAAAATCGGTTTGCCAGAATGTAAAGACAGTGCTTCTAACTGAACTGTGTTCACGTTGTTGGATTTAAGTGGGTTTTAGAGAGAAGCCCATGCCTTACCATCTTTATCCCACAGCTCAGCTGAACATTGGCAATGTCCTGCCCGTTGGTGTGATGCCTGAGGGAACCATCATCTGCTGCCTGGAGGAGAAACCTGGCGACAGAGGCAAACTGGCCCGCGCCTCAGGAAACTACGCCACAGTCATCTCTCACAACCCTGAGACTAAGAAGTCCAGAGTCAAGCTGCCCTCAGGCTCCAAGAAGGTTATCGCTTCAGCCAACAGAGCAGTTGTCGGTAAGAAGTCTTAACTCAGTGTTTCCTCACTGTTGCTGTAACAAACTTCAGAGGTTAACGCCATCTGCAGTGCATAGGGCCATCTACTCCCTGTTAGCTATGGCATCTCTAAAATGGGATAAGGTGACTGTACCAGTGCACCATTTCACCTGCTCTGCCCTGTTTTGTTTTTTAAAGGTGTAGTTGCTGGAGGTGGTCGTATTGACAAGCCCATCCTGAAGGCCGGACGCGCCTACCACAAGTACAAGGCCAAGAGGAACTGCTGGCCACGTGTCCGTGGTGTTGCTATGAATGTAAGTGAACATGAAGACAGTGAAGCTGTTTTATATATTGATGCCAAAAATGCAATTATTTTTATGGGCTCACAGGGTTTAAAAGGTCGACACATTTTAAATAGATGTTGTTAGACCTTTTGTGGAGTTGGTCTTATCAAATGTCCTTGGATGTTGTTTTCAGAATGGGGAGAAGCAATTAATAAAAGACTTTGATAGATGCTTTTTATAAAGGATAAAGAGAATATCTTAATTTCTCAGTGCTGTGAAACTGGAGGAGAAAGAGAAATCAGTTTTCTGCTATGCAAGGAGTTGGTGATTGAGCTTGAACAAGCTGTTGTAATATCTGCCCGAATTTCCAAAAACTCATTAAATATTTACCTATGCACATTAACACATTTGATAAGGCGCTGCAACAATTAGTTTGCTCTCCATAAAAGTAATTGGCCAATATTTTGCCAAATGGGCTTTTTTCAGACCAAATGGATCAGTGATAGGAACATTAGTTTGGTTAAAATCCTTTTCCAATGACCTGTCACTGACCTGAGGAAACATTTTCCTAATTGGACGATGTTTGTTTTCTCTTCTGTGCCTTATAGTTAATCAAAAAAAAAGGTTGTTTCTGCTGAATTCATGCAGGCAAAACAAGATCAGTTTCTCAGTGGTGTCTTTTTTTTTTTTTTCATTTAACCCCTCTCTCCCTGCAGCCCGTCGAGCATCCCTTCGGTGGTGGTAACCATCAGCACATTGGCAAACCCTCAACAATCAGGAGGGATGCACCTGCTGGTCGTAAGGTCGGTCTTATTGCTGCCCGACGTACAGGCAGACTGCGTGGAACAAAGACTGTCCAGGAGAAGGAGAACTAAGTCTGACTGTCTTGATAATAAAACATGTTTCAAAATAATCTGTGCGTTTCTATTATTGTTTCTATTAAAACACGCAGTTTTGCCACCAACCCAAAGAGGCAAAAGGTGAAAGTTTAACTCTACTTAGCTCTAAGGCAAGAAAACAACAATCATTTCACACATTTGACCTTTAATAGGTGAAAATAAAAACTGAAGCTAGTAAATTAGCTTCACCCAGTTAAAGCCTGTGTGTGAACAGAAATGATCAACTTGTTATGTAACAGAATTAATTACAGGGGAAAAAAGAAATTTAAAAATCCATCCACTATACAACAGACCACATTTTTGGATTTGAATTTTAACTTAATATATTTTTCATTGGTTGCCTGCTAATCTGCACAAGCAAAAGTGTTTAACAAAAGAAACTGCTTTCAGCTCCGCTTTCCCCACGTTGATTTGACATGACTTTTTACGCTGGGTGGTCTTCCTCCCCCAACCCTCCCATTTCAGGCTAAGGGACGGGGGGGGGGTGGGATTCAAACCCAGTGCTTTACCACAGATCCATGGCATTGGCAAATTTACTTTACAATTGAAAAAGAAAAATAATTACACTCTGACACTAAAATCAGTACTCTGTCGAAACAAATTTGGCAGTCACTCTGCAAATCTTCTTGGGGAAGTCTGACTTCATCAGTTTACCCCAATCTTCCTGATCCTCTTAAACTCCTTCAGATTGGATGGTTAGTGTCTGAGCTGCTATCTTTAAGTTGTTCTACCTGTGGAGAGGGGTGGGTAAGAGAACTTGGCTGTTTGCTTCAATTATGAGCTGATAGGTGTACCATCAGCCCAGTCTTGGGTCTCATGCGCTCTGGAGAAGGCTTCTTAAAGAACCTGCATTTTGCCACTTATCTTTAATTCTGACTAGTCTCTCTGTCCCTGCTTCTCAGAAACACCCCCAGCCCCATACCCTGGGGCTGCCACCACATTTCACCACAAGGTTGGCATTAACCTGATGACTGTTGGGTTCCTGCTCACCTGCCTGACCAGTGATGTTCTTGTCTTTACATCCTTTGCCTAACAAAATGTTATTGTGGAGGTCTACAGAGCCTAGACTTCATGGCTTGTTATTATTTATCAATCTTTGACCTTTCTAAACTGTAATCATTTTTGCTACAGGTAGACTCCAGTCAAGCCTTGGTCTCAACCCCAAAAAAATTAACACCACAAATAAGATCCACTCGACTGCTTACATAAGCCTTCTCTATTGTACAACAGAAAAAGTCCTAATGTCCACAAGCAAAAATGAGACACAGGCAAGATTCCATGTTCTTTATTTGCTAAGGGCGCAATGCTTTTTTTGTTATATTTCTGTGCACAAAAAACCTCACAAAGTGAAAGTCCACATCGCGACTGTAGCTCCAGAATTCAACGTCACACCATGGCCAAAACAAAAGTCGGCAAAAAACAGGGCGCAGAACTCTGTACAGTCAATATCTTCTTTAAAAATAACACAAGGACAAAAATGTTCCTCTTAAATCAAATTCTATTTTTAGTGAAATACAACAAAATAAATTCTATAAAATAAGAGCAAAATATTTAAATATAATATGGTGGGCAGAATATTTTCATTTGCAGGAGTATTTGGTATGTTTTAGACAAAAAAAAAAAAGAAAGAAAAAAAAGAAGAAAAAAATCCAAAAATACACGCATTCAAGTTACCAATTAAATACAGTATTTACTGATGTTTACCTTTTACTCCTACAGAATTACAAGTTAGCTCAAGTTGCAACATGACTAACCAGCCACTATTCTTACGGTACAACCCTGCTGTGGAACCTGATCTTCATGGAGTGAGAGGGCCAGGGCCTCGCTGCAGTTCAGGATCTGTCACTTCATCCCAAATCACAGCCAGACACCCCACCTGACTAGCTCCATGGCAGAAAGGAAGCCAATGGGCAACGAGTCTGTCTACAACTAGGCTCTACTGAAGAGACAGAAGCAAACCACACAGTCTATTATACACCAGATAACCCAGTGCAGCAATTCTGTTGCATATGTGTTTCGTTTTTCAAAAAATCCTATAGATGAATGCTAAGCTGTCTATCCCACCACGACTGACTGCCAAATATGAAGTTGGAGGATTATAATGTGCAATTGAAAAGCCACTTTTTCATACACTGGTTCAAAAGATCGCCCTCATTGTAGATAGGGTAAATGAGTAGAAAAAGAAAGAAAAACTGAAAAACCTAACACCCCTCTGGAGATGTGGATTAAGAACAGCTTCAGGTTGTTATGATCACAAGTCTTCCCTTGGGCTACACTATTCTGGTGAGAAGCCATGCTAAATGTTACAGCATATTAACTAGAGCTTCAAAAAGGATTGAATTAATTACCAGAACACAAAAAAAAAAAAAAAAAAAGAAAAAAAAAAAGGCAATGAGTTTCAGAACAATGTTGCATCACTGCTTTTTCACATCAACCAAACACCGTAAAAGTCCACCCAACCATTTCAAATCTCACACTAAAACCAACCACATTGTGAGTTGATTTGGCATGGGTCATAAGGTTGCCAAGGAGCTTAAGAATAATAATATTAATTATAACAATGCGTCCTTCTACAGTTGAATGACCAGTAACCGTCCGATGGTAGAACAAACTTTACTGCTGAGTATGGGTGATAAAACAAAGGAGTTGTCTTCTTACAGTTGTTTTGGGCATTTTTCTTATTTATAATATCCATTTTTCTTTTTCATTATATCTGCAACTTCTCCCAACAGCAAACCATAGAGTTATGCTACTGGGGGATCTGAACAGTCAGAAACATTAACATACTATGTACACCTTTTCGTCATGTAGACAAGCGCATCAGCATCGTCAGCTCTGGGTAAGTTTGTTTTTTAGTAGAACTCTTATCCATTTCCTCGCCTCTGCAGCCACCATCAGGCCCCTGTCACACGGTCAGGCAGCCCCAGGCCAGGGAAGAGCACCTCCCACAGGCTGACGGAAGGGAGCAGTGGCCTGGTGAGGGGATAGGGGCCTGGCTCTCCCCTGCCCTGGGGCCAGAGAGAGTGGGAAAGAGAAAGAGAGGCCCGACGAGGAGCTCTGTTGACCGAAGGATGAGAGGAAGGAGAGCAGGACGATGGAGGCTCGAGGCACAGCAAAGGGGGAGGGGATGTTACTCCTTAGGGGGGGCAGGTGCTGGGGTAGAGGTGGGAACTGGGGCGACCTCCTCGGTGCTCTCCCAGTTCTCTTGTGCTCGCGGGCCTGGACCAGGAGTGGGGCCAGGACCTGTGGTGGGGGTCTGTGTAGGGCCTGGAGTTGGGGCAGAGGCGGGACCGGGACGCTGGGGGTTGTTCATGTGCTGAGCAGCGGGCCCAGTGTACGGCTGCCCATGGGGGTGGTTGTTCTGTTAAGGAGTAAGAGTAGAGAAAGATCAGGGCTGCAACTAACACATCATTTACTTTAAGTGATACTTTGTCTGAGCATCCAACAGCCAAGTGCTTTGGACATGTTGGGGCCAAATAACATTCTGTGCTTGAACTTCAACAATTAACTCTATTAACAAGAAAGGTCAGTGTATCACAACTTGCTGTAGCTCAGAGTTTTTAATAAAAATCAAAGATTTATTAGAAACAAAACATGTCAAATATTCACACTGGGTGGCATGTTGCTTCCTAACTACGAACATGGGCACCTCACTGCATATTGTGTTTGAGGAGCGTGTCATTAACAGCTCTTTAGGAAAACAATTTATCCCACGTTAGTGAGCAGCTTTTCCTTTTTTCTATAGTAGAGTGTGTATATTTACACACTATACTATAAATCAATAGCATCATTTACAATGTTCTTTAAAGATTCTTGGTGGAATAAATTTACAATTGTACTTGCTTGTACTTACTACTTTAACTTGAACAAAATATTTTGATGTGGCACATTATCTTTCATGGAATATTATAAGTACTTAAACCTTCACTTGAGTCTCTAGTCCACTAATGCCATGTCTGCTTAAAATTAACTTTATTTGGTTTATTTGTTCACAAAGCAAATACAGACTTCAGTTTGTTTCAGCACACAGGCATAAAAAAATAAATAAAACTAGGATGCTGACTTGAAAAATCCTTTGTTGCCACAGTTACCGGATTTATTAACAGCTAACGTGAGACTGGCTACAGGAATGAACGATTCTATGATCCTTCACAGAGTAACAAGACACAAACTAAACACAACCACCTAAACCCAGTGCTCTAAGAGTGTACCTGCTGGAACTGGGTTGTTCCAGGAGAATGTGGGTACAGAGAAGTGTCCTCAGGTGGGGAAGAGTCTTGATCATCGGGTGCTTCCTGTTCATCTGGCTCCTAGCAGATGTGAAATAAGTCATCAAATTAATTTCCACATCCACTGAAAATTAAGAATATTTTAAAAACACATGTATAAAGTTTGTATTTGAAAACAGTAAACATCAAGCTAACAGAAGGTGAACCTCTACTGTGGAGGTTTACTCAGTGTCATTTTCAAAGGATAAATCTGTTGATAATGTATTTTACTAGTTGAAAGTAAAAATTAGATTGAGGCACCAGCCTTGGTGTTGAAAAGTAAAAGAACTATGAAAAAACAAAACATTTATGTTTAATGTGTGCAGAATTACATGTTACAAGGTGTCAAGTCAAATTGTTAAGCAACAGAATCTGTCGAGTCTAGTAACACTAGGTTTAGATGAAATGGAACTTACATCAACATAAAATACCTTCCTCTTAATTTTATAATTTAGACAATTCATATTTTGCTACAGATGGAGAATCAAAACTCTGGACTTTTGCTACCTACAAGAGTTTATACTACATCTGACCTGATGTAAACAAATGACGGACAAGCTTCAGAGGAGGAATAACTGCCAGATCACTAAATTCTTTTTTAGCAAAGAATACGGTATTTATCTTACATGCAAAACACTGCAAATAGTACTAGATATTGTAATATAATTAAGGTTTTTCACTCAGGAGCAATTGCCTGGTGCCACTACAATTATATTTAGGCAGGAAGAAAAAGCCCTAGACTGAGCTGACTAAGTCAGTTTGCTATGGTGAGTCAATGAACTGGGCAACAGGACAGCAACAGTTCAAGCATCTGTTCAATGCGCACAGCTGTATAAATTCCTTCTATCCTAGTTACACTGTATAGCATCTCATATCTAACCAGTGGCCAGTCAACATATCATTTTGTAATAATATTGGCCAACGTAATATTATCTGGTAGGATGCCAAACATACTAAATATACGAACTATATGAATAATAATGATGTTATATTGGGAATAAAGCTTCTGGCAATTCAATTAATTGGCACTAATTGCCACTTTATCTTCTACAACTCTTTATACTGATTTATGTACACTTAGGTTTACTGTAACTTCCTGCACTTCTATACATCTGTATCTAAAGTTTATAGAAAGGGACAATGACTCAAAATGACACAATGCAAGCTACAGGAAATTCAAAATGTTGTATTGAAGGCCTAAACAATAGTGTATTGCTTCTCTTCTAAAATTTTAATTATTTTGTTTAATTTCCTTTCCTTATGTTGTGGTGCCTGGAATACTGACCTTCCCTGGGCTTCCCTGAGTACACTTGAGCTGTGTATGGAATATTACAGGAGAAGTGTGTCATTTGACTGGATTTGTCAACATAAAAATACAAGTAACTTATTTTAAGTGAAAAATAAAATAAAAATATATATTTGTATGCATTGTGAATGGCAGCCATGAAACAATGACAGCCATGAAACAACAACAATACACAGATTCAGCATAGTAAACATGTCATAAATGAATGGGGCAGTTAACCGACCATTTCTGTATTCTGTCTATTAAAAATAGTTGTCATATATTGTTGACTATATAGTATTTTATTCAGATCAGATTTTAGACAGCGGGAAAAAACAAAAACAAAACAAAAAGTACATTCCATGTCTAACAAAGAAAACATTAGGTCACTCATTAAAAAGTGTCTCCTTGTGCTGAATTTAGACCTTTCATCTCTTTTATTTGACCTTTGGGTGAAATTTCATAAAGTACCCAACTATGACCTTTACAGGTGAACTTAACTTGACCTTCTTTTTTGAATGTCCAACTGTTCAATGTTTCTCTAACAAGGTGATTAACCGTAAAAATCACAACATTGTTCATGGATCATGTTTATTCTATGAATCGATTCAATTTCAATTTTTATTTAAACATTATTATACATCCTCATCATGCTGTTAACATTTTGACATCATGAGACATTGACATTTTTTGTTGTTGTATTGCCACCAATGTTGTTAGCTTTCGTTTCAATCAATTGTTTGAGATGAAGAAATTACTGTTGTATGCTCCTACTTCAAAGCCCTGCTTTCATGATATAATAATCGCTGTGACATGAACTTTTTATATTTTCTATAAATTTCACCCAAAAGTCGAATATCCCTAACTTGTGGTGGTACACCACACGTTTAAGTTGCTAGACATTGTAACATGTTCCCATAGCAACCGAGGCCATGTAGATGTGTTTACTGTGGCCTTTGATAAAACAGATCACTAAGACAGATAATAATAATAATAATAATAATAATAATAATAATAATAATAATAATAATAATAATAATAATAATAATAATAATAATAATAATAATAATAATAATAATAACAACAACAACAACAACAATAATAATGTGAAATTCTAATACATGTATGTCAAGGGTACAATGTTAGTGCCATTACCTCCTCGGGACACAGTTCACAGGCCTTGGCTAGTGTCATACGTGCACTGTGTGAACGCTCCAGGAAATATCCATTGGAGGTCTCATTACTCTGAACCGGAGGGGACCAGTTATTGTATGTGTACTGAGGATTTCCTGTGTATGGCCTCCTCTCCAGCTCGTCTCCTAACCACTCGACTGCCCAGGTCCACTTTCGCTTCAGGTCACCATTACTCTGCGTGCACATGGAGAACATGGTGATTAACAAATATGGCTGTTTGTCTGAAAGCAGTAGATGCATTCTTTACACTTATTGTGACTGTTTCAGTGCCGTTCTTTAACAGGCGAGAAACCAAAGAAAAACTGGTTCTTCATTAATCAGGAAGCTTTGAACATGTTAAACAAGTGTCTAGTTCAGTCTCTATGCCAGATGCAGAAAAAGGTTTGATTTAAGAGCTGTGATAATGGAAAATGCAAATAAAGTAAACTTTATAAGATGAGGTCTTCACCAAGGCAAATAAAAACTGCATCACTTTTTGTCTTATAGCAATGTTGCTGCTCATCTGGATTTTTAAATCATGAATTGATTTCATGCATTTCATATGTGCAACATGATGTAAAGGATAAGACAACAGGAGAGACCGGGAAATTGTGCCACTTGATGATTTTACCTGTAGGATCTGGTAAGCTACAGAGCAGTTGCTGAACAGGGCCACCATGCATTTGATGCATTGGTAGGCCCGTTTCTGGTAGTGGTTCTTGGAGCGTTGGATGGTGTCAAAAAGCCCATCTCTGTCATCGGGTATGCCCTTCAGTACATTGTGGATCCTATACAACCAATTAAGGAAAAGGAAATTTCAAACTATGAGTACACTAAAAAAACAAATTCATAATTTATTGACCAACGCATGAATCTGACCTGTGTGTCTGCCAGGAATCCTCAATGAGAAGAATTTGTAGCAGCAAGTCCAGATAAGGCCTCAGCTCATAAGTGTAGGAGTATGCAACCTGCAGTCACACAACGCATGTGGTACTGAACATAAGTAAGTTAAAACACTTAAAAGTAAGTGAATTAGAGATGTCCTGTTGGTCTATAGACACATTAAACATTTACCTGCCAGAGCAGCTCACTGAGCACAGTGGATGAGAACTGGGGGTTTTCCCAGCAACTGAAGCGAAGCAGCTTTACCGTCTCCTCAGAGTTGCTGCAGTCTTCAATGATCTTCTTCACATAGCTGGTCCTCACAAACAGGATTTCTGCCACAAGTTGCTGCACAGGCATTACTGGTGCTGTCAGGTTGGTGTCACCATACGGGTTAGGTAAAGGGGGGTTACCTGGGGAACACAAATTAGATTTAATGTAACAGCTCCAAGACATGCAAGAGGCGATGTTGTCATCAGACAGTGCCTTTAGTTCCTCATCTCTTACAACCCTCAACTCCAGGTTCTGCATACTCATCAGATCCTGAACAAGGATGAAAAAAAATCCTTTTATGGGCTCCAACTCCCACCACCACAACCATTGAAGGCGGTTTCAAAAGTTATTACGTAGTCACAATAACTCATAGTTCATGTAACATTTTGTTTCTGAAGACTTAAATACACCTACCATTGATAGAGGACTGCATGCGTGAGGAGACATCGCAGCAGCGGACAAGCTGGGAGACCACAGTGTATAGCTTGCCCAGCTCGGCGTACTGGTACTTAATGGGAGGGCCTGGACCCTCATCCAGAGCAACCAACATGAACGTGGCAGGGACATTCAGTTTGAGAAGCTGGGTCTTTTCTGCCAGGCCTGTGTAGTGCCAAAGAAAACACTATTTAAGTCCCAAACCATTATGTGCATTATTCATATTTCACAGATGCCGTGTACATTTGAGGTACAGATGTACACGGGAGGTTGTTTGCTCCTTACCTAGATTGGCATACATGACAAAAAGGTTAAAGTACTGCTGCAAGTGACGGCCATGTTCAGAAACTTCTCTTCTGAGCAGGTTGAGTACAGCCCTTAACAAGTGGTCACTTAGACTGAGGTTATCACAGCCCTGATACGCAAACATAAAAAATAACATTTAAAAGGGGATTACAAAGTCAAAAGTACACGTTCAGAACTTCTCAGTAATAATGTGATACTGATTCACATTTTAGTTAATGTCTGGCACCAACCTGAGCAGAGGGTCCAGGCGAGGCAGTGGGGGAAGGGCAGGGACCATCTTGCAGAGAGAAGTGAGCGATGAAGACAATAAGCTTAGCAAATGCACCACGAACCTCAGCGCTCGGGCACTCAAGTAGGTACTCCGAGAACCGGTTGGGGTAAGAAAACAGAACGTTGTGTGCAAACCAGCATCGTACATTCTTACTGTGTCTCAGCAGGATGCAGAGGGCATCATACCTAGAGGTAAGGACAAGGTGGATATTTATAAAGAAGGACAAATCAGAGAGATAAGCCAAAAACGTGCAGTCTGACAGAGCTTACCAGTCACTGGCAGGACCCCGTACTACTTTCTTGGTGTGAAAACCTGTGCTGAAAAGGAACCTAGCAGCCAGCTGAGCACTTATCATAGCAATCTCCTCTGCCTCTGGCAGAAGATGGTCTTGTCCTGATAAAGACAGCACTAATTAACAAAACAGAGGAAAAATATTCTGGGTAATTTGCACAAATTCTTTGGAAAAAATGACATAAGCAGGCAACAGTTTGTGAAGCTACAGTCAAGGCCAATAACAGAAACATCAATTGTTTTTTTCTGCTATATAGCTCTAGTATTTACCACAGCATAAATAAATACACTTCAGTAGTATAAGGTGACAGTGACATATTTTCCTCCTCTATAGCTCTGTAAACTGAGTGTCCTTGTATAAACAAGTATTGCTCTCTGAGAAATTAGTGGGAACAGCCTCAATTCATAACATGCTGGTAGATAAAATGATCCCACTTTAAATGGCTACTGACAACCAATTCCTTCAACAGGGATGCTGCATGTTAGCATTACTTTAAAATAAAATTCTTTAGACATGATTAGTGATACTCTAGTTATAGCTGCTTTATCCTTAAGACAGGAGCTTTAGAGTCCATGGTTGTCATATATTAACAAATTAATAAATGTTCAGAAGATAAAAGCAACCCTCTAGAGGTTATTGATATGAAGAGTCAGATGGAGGAACACAATGGCACTGCACACTTGTACCAGATCAAACTCCACACTGTAACGTTCATGCACACAGTTGAACTATAATGGTATGTATCAGGTAGGTTTTGTTTTATCTCTTGCTTGTTTTGTCTCTCCAAAGAGACTGATTAAGCAAAAATCGCTTAATTCTTTCAGCATTATTGTCTTTACAGTAAAACGTGTCCTGCAGCAGCTGGCAGTGTTTGATGTTTGAGGTGAGGTTCATCGGCTAATCTACTTAGACTTATGTACCGTTCATTAAAAAAACTCAGTTAGCAGTACACACAAAAATGTTGCATACCTGGAGGAGGGTTTAAATAGACACTGTTACAGGTCAGAAGTTTCTTAATGAATTGGAAATATTCCAGGCTGTATTGCATTCGGTTGTGCATGAACTGGACGTTCTGTTTGCGGACGCTGCACTCGATGGCACTAGGCATCTTGACCTGATTGGGCTTTGTGGAGGAGATGCTCAGCTCTGAGATGTATTTGACAAGCTCGCTGTCCTTGTCCAGTGAGTCCATGCGCTCATAAAATAAGATGTAGGCATTCCACCAGCGCTTCTGCCTCCGGTATGACATTCTTTTCATCATATGATCAAACACCTCACCCATGTATTCTCCTCCAAAGCACTGGTTTTTCATCTCCTCCTCATCGTCCATTTTGCACTCAGTCACATCACCATCATCAAACTTATACCAGCGGTTCTTCTCGCCATCACCCCCATTCCTCTGGATAATGTAGGAGTAGTAGTGGCCGCCACTGGCCTGGCCAGAGTGGACGAGCACTCCCACCAGACGATACTTAGAGCTTCCTGGTGGTGTGGGTTCAGAGGGCTCATTCTGTTGGATCACCTGGTTCTCTGGGTTGACATCATCGCCCTCCAACTTAGCCACACCAGCTACTGTGTATGGCTCCATGTCCAGTTCTCGGGGAAACTCAAAGTAGTCATTGAACTTGATGGCACACTCCCTCTCCCAGTCGTAGTCGAACCGTTTCAACTGGATGGCTAAGACGGGTGGCAGCTTCTTAATTAGCAGACGCTTTACCGTGTCCACCTGACAAGGAGTGCAAACAATACAGGTCAGTCCACCTCTCCGTACCTTTAATAAAACCTTCAAGAAGTTATTAGGAAAAACTGTCAATATTTCTCCCCCGCTAATATTGGCAGGTGATCAGATGGGTGCTCATTTCTCACCTTCTTATTACACTTCTCACAGTGGTAGGCATTGGCTCCCTCTAACAAATCTCCTTTCACATACTGTTCCATGGAGTCCAACAGGTTTTGATGGTTTCTGATGTCTACATTGAGCGTTGTGAATGACTCTTCACACTCATACCTGACAACACAAACATTTGTTTGGTAGGAAGAACCCATGGCAGTCTAAAGTCTTCATCAATGAAACTTCTTCCAGTAACCAAGCACAGGAAAAGGAGTGCACTCACCTATGGGGGCATCCCTGACAGATTTTCTGGTCAGCAAAAGACCCTCCTAGTACTTTGCTGAGCATGGCAGGGTGGCCCAGGGCTTTTAGAGCTTCATCCAAGCTGTCCACCAAAGAGTTGAAAAACTCTAGTGCATCATGCTGTTCCCTCAAGTTAACTGGCTCACCCCATAACCTAAGAATGGTAGTACAGATGGTAAGCAAAAAGAGGACAATTGGACATTTTTGCCAAAAAAGAAAAAGCACCAATCCAAACGAAAAGTCTTTGAAATACCTGAACTGTTTCCAGAATCCCCTTGGGACATAGTACTGCAGTCTGGATGCAGCCAGATGACCAAAAATAACCTGTAAGTGTCGCAGTACTCCAATATTGTACTCTTTTCTGTCCTCTGACTTACTGGAGGGCTTATCATCAAACTGGTGGTGATAGCTGAACACTTCATCGCGAGGATCCACATTACTCTGAAGAAAAAACACACAAATTAAGTATAACTAATGACATCTCTCTGTATGCACAACATTGTGTTTTGCTACAGTATGTAATTAATAAAATAAAACTAAAATGTAACACCCAAATAGTAATCACACAGTTTGTATAAATGTGTCTCTGAAGACATTTACTACTAATTAATACTAATTTGGGCCTACTAGCCTGGAGATGGCCATTTTGTCAGTCACGGGATACTAAGAAAAGATGAACATGTTCATTTGGGCAAAATTTACTGCAACACAAACTAGCACAGTACCTCGTTCTCCTGCTTCTCATCCCCTGACATGTCATCATCCACATCAGTGCCTGTGCCCTCGATGGCTAGGATGCCATTGCGGATAGGAGGGATCATGTACAGCTGCTGAATGACGGAGTTCATATAACAGGTGGCTCCAGCATTCTTCAGACCAACAAAGCCTTTGTTGGGTCGTGGTCCCACTGGAGGCAAGTACTCCCACTCTGTCAATGTTTCACAACCTGGAGAGATGACAGTCAGACTGTAATTTAGAAACTGCCGGTGGAATTAATCTTTAAAACTGCTACATTGATGTCTCCGTACCTAGGTAGTACATGTCAGTCAGAGTGTCCACTATTTGTTTGAGGTTGCGAACACAGCCAACAGCCAGAGCCACCAGGAGCTCAAAGCCAGCATTGATGGAAGCAGGCGTGCTACACACTGGGATGGCCTGCTCTGTGGGAAACTCCCCGCTCTTCATGTATTGTAGGTAAACATTTGATGCTGGGAAGATGAAGTCATCTATCAGCTCCTAATAAAGAAAAGCAGAAATGGCAACTTCTCCTGTTAAACATGGGTAAGAGACATTTTTCACTTAGTTACACATTTCCATTACAGTAATGTTTTCTACCTTAATAAGATTTGCTCCTCCCTTCTCACAACCGATGTAATACTTCTTCTCTGGGGTCTGGAAGGCTAAAAGCTCTTTGGTCACCCCAAGGTGGCCCTCCAGAATGGTCTCCTCCACACCCGTCTCCCCTGTCCTTTTAACTTCATCCTACAAATTTCAGTACAAAAACAGTGTATACTATCAATCTGCCTCTGACACACACCTGTGAGGTTGGAATAGTACAGAATGCCTTTTAATGGGGGGGGATGATGAACAATTTTTATTGAATTTATTTATTTTTTACACAAAATAGTTATGGAACATCATGAACACATTATGTCAATATCCTTAACAGGCTGCTTTACCCTTATCCTTTTGAGCCAGTCTATCTCGTTGTTGAGCAGCACCTCAGCATTTGGCAGGTTAATATTGCTGTTATAGGCGTAGTTCAGCAGATGTCTCAACAAAGTGAAGTAGTCCCCAGCCTGTTTGGCTCGCTCCTTGGCTGTACTCTGAATGGAGCAAGAATTAAATATTAACACACATAATTACTGATGGTAGAGAGTCTTTGGAGAGACAAGGCATATAGCAACTCACCCCTAGCACAGTGAAGAGGAGGGTGATAAAGAAGAGAAGCGGTCGATGACCCATACAGCACCTAGTTGCCATCAGGAAAAACTGCTCCTGGGCCATCTGACGGACAGATCTTATAAAGACACGTTACAACATCAGCATTATGATATTTAGTTTAAACAATGAAAGGCTTTAACGAGTGCAATTTTGATTCAACAGTTGGAAATCATACTACTTCACTTACTTGCTATGGCAGTGTAGCAACAAATCTATAATGAAGGTCTGCCAAGCCTTCTCCTTACTCAGTGTGTCCAGTGCCGTGGGCATGAGGGCAAAACATAGAGTCATCACTTCCAAAGCTTCGCAGCACACCTGCTCATCTTCTCCATCTGGCTCCTTAGCTGCATTTGTCTATCAAGAAAATAAAATCCTTTATGTAACAATACATACAGCACAGCAATAAAAAAAATGCAAATACCTTGAACATTCACCAAGCCCATCAAGTGCCCATGCATTGTTTTGACTGTGCCTTAGGCCCATGCTTTTACATTCCCACACGTTAGGTACTAAACCAGTCTGCAAATCTATTATGTAGTTAAGTTAAGTGTGACTATAATGTGCTCCCTTTATTTATTATTGTGATTTTTCTCAAATTTAAAGTACATTTAAAAGCATTTATTGAGCATTTACCTTTTCATATATCTTGCTGATTTCTTCATTGGAACTGAAGACGAGCTGCACTGTACCACAGCCTGATGCCCATACAATTTTCTGTACCGCTCGGATCACACATATATCTGGGATGTACTTTGATGCCTGGAAGAAATTCTTTTTAAAAATAGAACCGTAAAATTATTACAGACACTATCATTTAAACCATAGATTGAGTCATCAAGTGGAAAATGTTATATTTTTAGAGTGGCATATACAATTAGTCATTAGACACATACAACCTGGTATATGATGCCTATAAAAACTACTTCCAATACAAGTTGAGAGTATTCAAATCTTAACATTTATCAGAAAACCTGTAGCCTTCTATTACCTCATCTGAAATCTGCTGGGCCAGGCGGATGGCTACATTTCGGAGCATGCATTCTGAGGCAGGGTTAGGTATGTTTTGCAGTGCACTCTGAAGGACCAGGGCCTGGTCATGTGTGGCCTGATTAATCTGTAGACAGGACAGATCAGGGACATTTGGAGAAAAGACATAGACAGAGACACATGAATAAAAATACAGAAGATCCACTAATGAGGAGCTAGTTATAATGGTATGCAACTGTTTAGAGTTATGTATGTTGCCTAACCGGAGAGACAGGAATATTTCCCTCAGCATTGGGCTGGCAGGCTTCAGCCACTGCCTTCACATGTCCAAATCCTACAGCAGTCAGCAGGAGCTTGGCAATTTTTAGTGCATTGAGGTACGCCCCACGCCGTGTCTCCATGTCTGCTGATGGAAGGAAGTTGTTACGGGTGAGCATGCTCAACACCAGGGGTAGCCCACCGCTCTTCAAGAAGTTGTACTGGAAGTCACTAGCATCCTCACCCAGAGTGGCACTTGCTGGCATTAGCAAGGCATACACAACCTGAAACATGTGCAAGAATAGTGTGAACCCTCGTACAGATCAACACATGTGGGACAGACAAAGTGAGCCTTGTCTTACACAGCAGGACAACTCGGGCATTTAGGTATTCTGTGCAATGGCAGAAAATGTGGGACATGGAATCAATGTTTTTTCCCCACTGTAGTTTTCTAGCTTAGTTATTTACTTACAAATACATACTGCATACAGTATTACACTCCCCTCCAGAAGTATTGGAGCAGTGAGGCCAATTCCTTTATTTTTGCTGAAGACTGAAAACATTTGGGTTTGACATCAAATGATTAGATCAGCATTTCAGCTTTTAACATCTGGATCTGATACACAACTTAGAAGATAGCACCTTGTGTTTGAACCCGCTCATTTTACATGTGAGGAAAAGTATTGGTACAGGTAGACTTAGAATAGATTAAAATGAATAAGACTTCACATTTAATTGAAAATTCTTTGCTTGCAATAACTGCATCTAGCCTGTGACCCATTAACATCACCAAACTTTTGAATTCTTCTTTTGTGATGCTTTTCCCAGCTATTAGAGCAGCCTCGTTCAGATGTCCTTTGTTTTGGGGGGTTACTCCCTTCAGTCTCCTCTTTAGCAGGTAAAGTGCATGCTCTATAGGGTTTAAGTCTGGAGATTGACTTGGCCAGTGAAAAACCTTGCACTTCTAGCCCCTTATGAACTCATTTGTTGTTTTGGCTGTGGGTTTTGCGTCATTATCTTGCTGCATAATGAAGGATCTCCCACTCAGTTTGGTTGCATCTTTCTTTAAATTGGCAGACAAATCGTTTCTGTAGACTTGATTCCGTGGCTGCCATCATCTGGTACATCACAGAAAATTAATGAGCCTGGCCCATAAGAAGCCATGCAAGCCCAGGCCATTACCTTCTTTTTCTACAGCAAAATAATTGGACTCACTGTTCCAATACCTTTGGAGGGAAGTGTGTATCTTAGTCATGCCAAGAATGAAATATAAAATTGTAGTTATCAGAGCAGAAAAATATCACAACTTGTGATGTAAAGCCCCGCCAAGACTTACCTCAATGAGGTAGAGCACCTGAGAGGGTGAGGGGCCAAAGAAACGAGAGTCCAGTGAAGGACTGAGGCTGTTCTCACCAAGCTTGGCATGGTCCAGACACACAGCTCTCAGATTCTCCACTGTAGTGTTATCTGAAGGTACAAAAAAGCATTCACATTAAGCCAGCACTGCTTGTGTGGGCATTGTGTGGGACCTTTTGATCAAATGATATATATTGCAAGCACTGCTGCATGCATACCTGGGGGCATGAGCTTCATGAGAACTCGAGCTCCATCTCTAAGCTGAGGCATGTTGAGGTTGCAGCCCAGGTCTGCAACCTGCCACAGGAAGGAGATGTAGCGGAGATGCATTGACATAATCTGAATAATGGGGAAGATGGTGTTTCGATTAGTTCTGTTCACACAGACACACACAGACACCACTGTGCCATACATTCAGGGGATGGACACAATTTATCTAATTGGATTAAGTTTTTACTTCACAAAATATATTCACAATAAGAAAAATGTTTAACATTTTAAATCTTAATTCATAACATTTACAAGCCTAATTCCTAATTCAGAATCTTGGCCAATTGGCCTTGGTCAATTCAATTCTTAATCCATCTTGATTACAACTAAGGGATTGCTCTGGATTCCTGGCTTGCAGTTTTATTTAAACTAAAACATCACTTATCACAACATAAGAGTGGATGTACTATGTCAACTGGCCCTGCGTTGCAAACTCACCACACCAGGAAGACAGCTCTCCACTTCAGGGTTAGGTCCATCGCTGTAGTGGTTTCCATGGTTACCAGGAGAGCCAGTTGATGAGTCAGATGAGCTGTCTGGGCTTGAGGGCATATTGGCACTCACCTGGGTCAACTTTGCTGTAATCAGCTATACAAAAACAGATTGTAGTGAGTACATGCTGATCTAATGGGTGGAAACTATTGTACACACATGCACACGCTAAAGCTCAGCATTTCTGTTTGTAAAAACACAGCATCTCACCAAATATTTTTGTGCTAGAAAAGATCACATTCTCACCGTTTTGTCCTTCAAATTGAGCTGTCCAATCAGCTTCCTGTCATCAGCTGGATCAACAACCTCTCCACCAATAAACAGCTCTATCTTGGTATGCGCAGCATTGGCTTTGATTCTGTTTAGAATGCCACGGCGAACCGAGCCAATTGTGTCATTAGTGTGTGACCATATATCCAGGTCATCTACTTGACGCCCCTGGTTGGGAAAACGGACGATCAATGTGATATGTTTTCCACGAAAAGCTCTGCAAGAGAAATGGAAAAAAGGTGTTCAAGGTGAAACATGGTTTACCTCACATGGTGGTTTAAATAAAAGTGAATAAAATAGACTTGTACTGTATTGTCCTGTAGCCCTGTCCTCATTTATGTTTGCTAACATTTGAGAACCATTCTGCAAACTTTAATATACTATTATAATGAGTAATAATTTTGTTTGCATCATATTATGCTACAAAATTATGGCCTTGCAAGGTGACTTGGAGAGAATTTAAATTTTGAAGCCTCAATCATTGAAAGGGACAAGATCATTTCTATTCAGGTTAAATGTAACACTGTCTCATAGTGATTGTACCTGGACATAGGCAGTATAGTCCTTTCCTCGTGGTAATCACTGTCACACTCATTGATGTACTCTTTGAGCACAGTGAGAACTCGCACCATACGAATGGCCTCCTGACGGGCACAGTTGATGCTATCTTTGTCTCCATCCAGCACACACAGGGTGTCATAGGATGCCTTCAGACGGTCAAAACATGACTGAATGAAATCCTCATGAATTTCAACCTAAAGGGACAAGAAACACATAAAAGTGACGACGAGTAACTTGTCATGTCACCAAGAGAGAAATCAATGTTCCCGTTAAACAGAACAGGTCTCATACCTGGTTGACTTGTAGTTTCGGTCCAAGGTTGGTGTAAATCTCTTTCAACAGGTCTATGGCTCTGCTGGCAATATCATCACTTCCTTGAATTACCACCTGGGAAGAGGTAGAAAGTTAAATTTCCAAGTAGCACTCGCAACAATCTGAGAGTCCAACTTTCATGCACAGATGTCTGTGGACAACAGAAGCACTCAAACATGAACCTTGTTACTGAATACTTAGAACACAAGAGGAGAAAGTTGTCACTGCACAGAAGAGATTGATATTTCATTTGATTAGTATGGTTTTATTTCACCTTGTCCTATTGGTGAGACTGCCTTGTTGGGATTTTTGTTTGTTATTCCATTTACATGTGCAACACAGAAAGGCAATAATGCTGCAACCATTCTGACCAATTACCCAAAAGGGGTAAGTGGAACACAGTGCAAACTGTCATGCAATTATCCTACACATATCAACAGTTTAGCCATTTATCTAAATGACACAGACAAAAATATTTAAATCATAGACTGGGCATGAAAAGGAAGGAAGTAAAATAGCTTAAACGCTGTCTGAGATTTGCCTTCCAGCCAAGTAAATAACAACATAGTTTGTATGTGCCTTTTGCAACAAATCTCACCCTCCAAAGGTAGTCCAAGCCTATTAGTTCCAAGTCATCCATCATGTAGGCCCTGCGCTTTGCCACCAGCTTGCCCTCCCTGCAGTTGACAGCCTTGAAGAACCTCTCAAAGCACTTCATGCCATTCTCTGTCAACAGAGATGGGTCCAACTGCAGAACGTTGTTCTCAAAAAAGTCCTTATTGATATCTGGGTCCAGGTCAGGCTCATCACCCATCAACTTGGAGTACCTATGGGGTGGCAGGATGGTGACATATCATTCAAAAGATAAGAAGGGGCATGCATTCAAGCTAAGTGATCCAACAGAACAGTACCATTTGAAGCAGGCTTCTCGGTCACAGAGAAATACTGCATTCTCAGCTAGGCACTTCCAGATTTGCTTGGCCTGGGGTGCACACAGCCACAACTGACCATCCTTTAGCAGAAACCTGGCAATATAAGAGACAGAAAATCAATTCTGGAGCCTTAACGTTAGAGACAAGGTCACAGAGTCAATCCCAGACTTGTATCATAACTGCTGGTGGTGGTGTCGCTGGGTGTTTCAAGTGTGGTTGTCCTTGAAGGTTTTTTAGTGGAGCAGCTTAGAGGCAACCAGACAAAACTGGGAATGTACTGTGCAGCCTCCATATACTTGGGGTGACTGAGTGTACTAGGGCTTTAATATAGTAATTACTCTGTACTGTATTTTTTTACTATGTTAGCATGCATAAATATAATTTAAAACGTAAAAACAAAAATCTAAACTACACAGTAGGTTTTTAAGAATAAAGATTACACTTATCCTTGTGCTATCGCCGTCTTCTGCCATTGACCAAATTTGTTTTGGAATGGGTAGCAATAGTAACTAGGTTGATTTTTGCATTGGCAATTGATTGCAGTTAATGTAAGCCAACACATAAAAACATAAACTGACAAGTATTTAAGTAATTTCAAAGAGCTAACATTATGGCCAACATATCTATGATATTTTAGTCAAGCAAAGTTGTTTAGACTTCTCTAAATCTATCTTTACAAAACAACCCAGACTCCCTTTTCTTAGAATCAGGCTAATTAGCATATTTGCATTTTTCAAGAGCCTTTACTCTGATTGGCTGGAGGTATGGCCTAAACAATTAACCCCAGCCAATGGGAATACAACCTAATTAATTATGCATGTTCAGTTAGGCTATGGTTGCAGTTACCTCTTGATCGCCATTAATGCATAAATGGAGTTACACAGTTGAAGTGATCTGTAAACTGCATTTTTTTCCTGAATATGAAGGGAAAGAGGTTGCTGTACAATCAAGAATTCAACAAGATTTTTTAGAATGGTAAAATTATTTCTAACTTTCCTAACTAAAAATCATAACTTTTTACAGCTACAGCAAAATATATTACTGTGCTTGCTGTGTGTTGCAGGGTGCGTAAAGGCAAGTGTGTTTCCACTAATTATTGAGTGTTAACTTAATTTTAAAAAGCACCTGTTATTGTCACTTGCTGTGCTACAGCTTATAGTTAGCATTGGCTCCCAAGACTCTGGAGTAGATTTTTCCCTTCACCATTCTCAGAATTAACTTAAAAATAACGAGCTACCTTTAACAACTACCTGGAATCTCATGTTTACTGTAACATTTGCCTAATACCCTGCTCACTCACCTGACTGACTGTCAGTTATCTCATAAGTATTACCTGAGGAAGTTCAGTCGTTCTTGTACTTCCTGGACATGGCTGTAGCGGCTTCCTGGCCTGACTGTCTGGGGATCAAACTCAGCCTGTTCTTCTGTAAAATTATACATGTGACCATGAGACTGCAGACAGTGCACATTCCTGATTCCGATGATATATATATATATATATATATATATATATATATATATATATAAAAGTTAGATCCACTTTTGAACCTGGTAAATGGGTAGAGTACCTTTGGAGAGCTGCCTCATGGTCTCCATGTAAGCTGAGAGGTTCTCAGCCACTAGGGTGACTAGAGCATGGTTATGCTGCAGCTGGTTGATCAGGTCATGGCGGTAAAACACATGAGGACTTCTCTGGGTTTGACTGGAGAGAGAATAGCAGGGGGAGTGGTGATGTAAGGGGGACAAAAACAGTAAAAATGAAGCTGACATTATATACTTTTAGCAACATAATTTCAGATAAAGGAAATAGAGCATGACTGATTTCTCATCTGTTTTTATCTGGGTCATACAGAAAGCAGCTTTTGGCATATTTGTGTTTGTGTGTATGTATGTCAGAGTAACCAGCAGAGGCAGTCATATCAATAAGGGGACATTTCCTGCCTTGTTTCCACAGAACATTATTTATTAACTTAAACTTCAGTTCATCTTTCAATTTTGATTGCCACCATACAACACAAGGGCCACAAGGGAATCTGGTATAGTTTCAAAATGGCAATGTCAATTTTTAAAATAGTTGGCTGACATTTATCAAAAACCTGCAGTTAAACTTTGGTTCCAGCTTAATAATTAAGAATGGTTACAGTGTGCTGTGCAGTAAAACTGCTATTTAAAACAGATTCTAATGGTGCTAACTTTTCCAAAATCAAAAATCTAAATAAACATTTAAAGTAAGAAAACAATTAACTGATGCAATTGACAGTGATAATAAAAAATAAATCTGAGAAGTGGGTCCAAGGCATGAAATACCCCTGATATTTTTGCATTAAGTGACTTGAGCTGAAAGGAGCTGGGATCAGGAAGAATGGGGCTCCATCTCAAAGGACCTTTTATTTTCTTAAGAAGCTTTAATGCTGACTAAATTGAAGCAATATTCTGCACATTCACTATAGCTTGTGTTATATAAAATGAGAAATTAGTAAAGAAACCTTAATCTAGAAATTACAAAATAAGGAGTTTAGCCCAAGAAATCCTTCTACAATGTCTAGGAACGGAGTTCAGTGGCCACACCTAGATTTAATCCAACTTAAAACTGAATTTGATATTAACAACTACTTAAACCTTTAGGCATTTTTATTAAAATCTCAAATAAATTAAAAACATAAGCTTGTCTAAGAATCAAGGATAATCATTGATGATGTTAATATAAATGGTAGTCTCATATATATATGTGTGTGTGTGTGTGTGTGTGTGTGTGTGTGTATATATATATATATATATATATATATATATATATATATATATATATATATATATATATATATATATATATATATATATATATATATATATATATATATATATATATATATATATATATAAAATAAAAATGTATGTTAAATAATCATTTTATATGTAATTAAGCCTATATTTGTTACAACATTAATTGCTAAAAAGAAATTAATGGATAAAGACTTCCTTGCACTACCCCAAAATTTAGAGCTGCATGGTTAGCTAGCTAGCAGTGTGTCTCAATATCTTGCTTGACTGAACTACACAGGTGCTGGACCTTTAACAGGAGCTTGAATGAGGAATCAGTCATTTGAGATGAAACCCAAGAAGAACTGCTTAAGCAGATTCATGACAGAGATTTACATTTTATATAGTATATATTATAAACATGTCAAAGAGAAAGTCAGACTTGACATAACACAGAAATAGGCAGAACCCTGAAATTGGCAATAAAACTTACCCCACTAAGTTCGTTTGTATGTTAATTGGCATTTTCTTTCTGAAAAACAACAGGCATGCTATATATTTGCTACAGTGACTATTAAAAAACACTGTGTCAAATCAAAACAATTTATAATTAGAGTTGGACATTATATTCATATCAATTTTACAGTATTATTTTTTACAGTAATTATTTCTTTTGTTTGGTGCTACAGAACTTTAGAACCATATTTATTAATAGAATTGAATATATGATCAATTAATAGAATATGAATTATGCCAAACCTATTGTTCTTATCAGCATGTATAAGAAATAACTGAAGACACTGTGACGTGTCACAATAAAAAGTAAAGATGTACATAAAATAAATTAGATTTGCTTTTAATCAATGTGCTTCAGTTTCAGGGTCCTGGTGTTGTGGTTGCCTGTCATAGCTTTTGGACACTTGAAAAGAACAGTTATTACTGTGAGACTAAATTTACCCCTAACATAAGACATGTGTTTTCTGTGTAAAACAAAAAACCTTACTAAAAATACAAATATAAAATCAAAATAAAATAAACAAACAATCATAGTTTTAATAAATAATATTTGAGTTAATATTAATTAAGACATTTCGACCTGAACAGACTCAGATGAAGACAGAAATAGCCATTTCAACTGGTAGAATGCCAATAGTTGGATGTGTTTAGGCAAATACTTGGAGTGGTTAGGACTGCAACTAAAACCATCAAGGACCAAGCACCAGCTTTAACTACAGTTACTGTTAACATTGATACTGCAAAATGTTTCAGCTTTCAAGATAAAAATGAGCTTCGCTTGTCCTACACTGTTCCCTAGAAATACCAAGTACCTAGTGTAATACTTACACTAGTTTAAGGGGATGTTTCACATCACACATGGGAATGTTCAGCAGCAGTGTGGTAGGTGATTGCATAATTTGATTTAATAAGTAAAGATAAATCCTTTTAGTAATTGCAGTAAATGTGTGTATTGACCAGCTTTGTTGGGTAGTTAACATGTTCACTGGAATAAGTTGCCGAGAAATATTCTGATTTTATGTTGTAATGCTATGTACTGCTAGGCCTTGTTTTGTGCTAACAACACTTAAGAATTGTCATTCATCACCTGTTATGCAGATGTGATTAAAATGTCAGTAAGGTCAAGTTGTAAAAGAACATTCTGGTTGATGTTTATACAAGTATTTTTGCATTGTGTGCACAATTAATATTCATAATTTGGAATAACAAAACAAAAAATTAGAACCAAATGAACTGTGCACGTTTTTGCCAACTTTAGAATCATGCTGTATCTAATCATGCAAGATGAGAGAGATTTTAACCATGACCCTACCTAAGGTTTTGAGGGGCTTCTCCAAACAGGCTACAGATTTCTCTGATTTGCTTCAGAGCAGGGATCACCCACTTGTCATTGGTTCGCAACTCCTCTATGAAGCGGTCTATCCATTGGATTTTCTGTGTGTCTCTGTCCTGTGTGTAAAAATGTAATCATCATCAGTATCTGGAGTTCAATAACTCTTTCATCTGTTATTCTGCAAACTATTCAACATTAACAGTAAGCCGTTGTGTACCTGTGAGCAACTGTAATCCAATATTTTGATGTGAGCACTAAGAGCCTGGTCCATGATGTCCACAGGCACATCATCGCTGTGTGCCAGGTTCCACAGCAGGTTAAGGACCTTGTGGGCCATCACACCATCCTTATCATCCTCAGCCAAGCGCCGGATAAGTTCCAGAAGTTTTTCACGCTGCTTCTTACTGGCATTGGTCCAGCTAGCCTGCACAAGAGGAACAAGGTAAGATATTAAAGTAGCAGGTACAACAGTATGTTGTTTTGATGTTACACCTTAACTCCAGTGTAATTCAATCCCAACAATATGTATAGGTAGTGTGTAGCCTTTATTAACTGTGACTTATTAAATGAATACAACTCTTCCTCACCTTGAAACAATCAAAAAGGTGATCAAGCTGCTCAGGTGAGAAGTCCCAAGCCAGCTTGGCCAGGAGGTCATGGACATTCTTCACAATGGCCTCATGCTTACCAGCCTGAAGATGTACAAAGACAAAAACATTGCTTGGTTAAAAAAAAAACACAACAATACAGTCACCTCAACACTCAGAAGGACATATTGCACTGAGGACAATTCACAGCAGTTTAGCTTAAGAATTGAAATAAAGTGTAATATTGCTGTATTCTACATGTGAAGCAGTAAAAGCTAAAGCAAGTAACACAATATAAACTGCAATTTTACTGAGACCAATGCTCTTGATATTTATTAAGGTTATCTGACCCTTAAAATAACATACTGGATGGAAAACACTGGTCTCATAATCATCTTGCCTGTTATGCAGATTATTTTCCTTTTCCATGCACTGTTCATGGAAACAGGGTGGATAGGTGGACGCTAGGGATGCCTTAATGCCGATACCAGTATCTGGCATGGAGCTCAATTCTGCATTTATGTTCTTTAAACCGTAAAACTGAACCCGATACCACGTTAGCCTCTGCAGGTAGGCAAAAGTGGAAAAATTGTCTGTGGTTTTGAGCCATTTACTTTGAGATCAACAACAACAGTTATATATAGTATAGTATAGTTCCCTTTGTTCCTCCAAGTTATTTAAACTTCACATTTTTGGGTAAGCGCTATAGTCCATGTTGTTCACACTTTTCCATTCAGGATCTTAGCCTAAATCTGTGTTTGGTTCTTTTTCATTTTCTTTTAGTTCTTTTCAGCAGAAGTTGCTGTATTTGTTTAACACTGCTCATGGCCATGTTTGTTTTGGCAAAAGAACTCACAAGAAAACAGTGTCAGTTTTACTGTACCTGTGCAGCCCAGATGTTGTCCAGATCCTGCATTGTAAGAGCTTTCTCTTTGATAACAAAGCGAAGGATCTTCTCCAGTTTCTCAACATACTGCGGCTGGTGCAAACTGTCTCTTAGCACAATAGAGAGGATGTGGTTCTGCTGAATCCACTCCTGAGGTAGGGAAAGGAGAGACAGAAAAGAGAAGTAGACATTAGAGACGGAACTATTTTATGTAAAATACAAAAGTTATAACTCGAACTTACCGCCATGCGCTCTGCAGTTAACCACTCCTCCTCTTCAGGGTTATGCCGATGAGTGTAGTATGATACACTGGAGATAACCTTGTTAACTTCATTTAGTGCATTCATTTTGCCATTAAAAGAAGAAATTTGCAATAACCTGTAAAATAAAGTTGAGTGCATTACATTTTTATCGTGACACTATTTCCCAGAAATCTTGTTTTATGAAAAAGAATTCCAATAAGAGACATAATTTTACTCACCTAAGAATCATTTTTAACCTAAAAATCTCTAAATTTTTCACCGTCTCCTCCTGCCCTGGTACACGAGAAGCCAGATTCTTCAAAGACTTTATTATCATGGACAGTGCGTCGTTTTTGGCTTCATTCTTGGCCTCTTTTTTAAGCTCCTCATCAGTGAGATTCTCTAGAAACTGGGGAACCATCTCGATGACCGGAAGAAAGTACTTCTTTACTGTGTGCAATGTGAGGAACTCGTAACACTGGCCAAAAGGCCTGTAACACAAAATCAGCAAATAAAATTGATAACATGATCACTGACACAACCTATCCACAATGACTTTTCATCAAAAACAGTCTCACTTAATAAGTGCAGCGATGATCTGGACGTTCAGTGCTTGGCCACTCATGAAGCGATCGTGCAACATTTGAAACCCGTTTAACGTGCCAAATTTGTTTATTAAGTCCACCAACCAGCCCTGTTAAAAAAAAAAAAAAAACATAACATATTTTTAGTTTTAGTTACAAGTCAAAACATTTTTTCTCCAAACTAAGTTCCTAGTTACAAGCATACAATATATTTCCGTGGTGCTCTTCCTGTAATTTATCTGAAGACAGGATCAAAGGTACTGTGGAAGAGACTGTGTTTAGCGGGGGCAGGTAAATCAAAGTTCGCCTAACGTAAATGCTCTTTTTAAATAACTAATAAAAAAAATTGCACTGTAGTTACAATTTTAGTAAGGTCTGAATATCAACTTAAAAAAAAAAAAAAAAAAAAGACAGTAGCAAAATCTGACTTAATAGTTGCACTGTGGGACCCTAAGAAGTCCTGGGCACCCTGCCAGTAGAGGCAGACAACCAAGTAATGCGGCAGTACTGTTCATGCTGACCCTGGGCCCACGCTGTATTCATCACTCTTTCATTGTAAAATTCCTATTCTCTGGAGTATGCATATTTTCTTTTAACCCAATGCTTTCTGACATAAACACTTAGTATCTTGATGGACATGGGTTTCCTATTTTTTGATATCAGGCTACTCCAGAGAGGGACTGTCTTAGTTTCACAAAGGGCCCTTAGATTAAGAATTAAATTCCACTCTTTTTTCTCAGTGACTGTTCAAAACAACATTTTCTACATAGCTAAAAATATATGATATAACAAATATATTTAGTAGATGGGCACTATCTTGAGTGTATACTGTGTTTAAGGTATTTCTCAGATTGCAGAATGAGGAGAATGAGAAAGTCAGTTTTAAGAAAGAGTTAAAGGATGAGAAAGAAAGATTCATGTTACCTTATAAAAACTTCATTATTTTGAAAGAAAATTTTCAGTGTTTAGTCAAATGTTGTGGTCTTTCACCTTAGGAGATCGTGGGTCTGGTGGTCTGGCAAAGAGCTCATCGTCAGCCAGCTGTGCTCCAGCAGGGACGGTCTCAGAAGGCCGAGTGCCATTGTAAATGTGGAACTTGCAGTGAGGGTTTGTGGCCATGGCCAGCAGCTCCAGTAGAGGGAACCAGTCCTGAGAGAGCTTGGCCACACACAGCTCCACCAGACGATGTGTGTTGTTGATGATACATCTCTGTCAAGCAAGGTTTTCAGGCAGAAGAGCATTAGAATGATTGAAAATGAGACTAGAAGAATGACAAAGGCCTGCTGGGATATGTCTTTCATCAGAAAAACTGATCAATCCCTAGATTAGTAAAAGAAAAAGAATGTTCTCCTTTACCTAAGCATTGATTATCTATATCTACAACTCACAAATTTAGTTCATAGAGCAGTGACTGCTTTTTGAAAAAATAACATAATTAAACACCTTAAAACTTTTGCACACTGGGCTCTACCCAAATAACTTAGGATATCATTTCAATGGTTTGGGTCAATTATTTAAATATTGTATACCACTGGTTCTTGTTTTGTTCTCAAAAACTGAGTGTTATAACTGATAGTGTTTCATTAGTACAAAGTACCTGGAAATATGAGAAATACTATATTATTCATGGCTTCTGCCCAGTTACCCTGCAGTCAAGCAACCCCTGATGAAGCAGCTGCCACATACTAAAATCCTAAAACAAACCACCTGTCAAGTCTCACATTTTTCTCAATAGACTTAATTGCTTAGTGTCTTTACTTCCATCTCAAACCAGAGAAACAAATAAAAACCTGCCTTTTCACATCAATAACATGAAAATCTCCTGTTGCGTGAGTGATCTAAAGTATCCCAGAGAAGATTTTAGGGTCTTCAGTTATAGAGTTTATAAGAATTCTCCTTTAAGTCCTTGTGTGTCTCATCGGTTTATTGCGAAAAGGTTCCACAGATCAACCTACCTATTACAACACAACAACCAGCCTCAGCTACCTTTAACAAAAAGATAATTGATCACTGCTGGTGTTGACTCTTTCCCTCTGCTATACAAAAAACTAAAAAAAAACTAAATTTACAGTAGAGATCACTGTCTGAGTACAGGTTGTAGTCTGACAGTCAGCTATGGCAAAGATGTCAAAGAATAAGTGAAGATAAGATGCAAATGCTGACTAGTGCCGCCTGATAATGATACCTTTTTTTTTTTTTCCCCCAACCTTTCATAACACTTTTAACCCTGTCCATTTGAAATAGTACGGAGTAGCTGTTGTGCTCTGTGGAAACTGAAAGAAGATGCAAATTCTAAACATGATTATCAATTATCAGGGAAGATTTTACCTGTAAATTTGAGCTTGTGTAGAGCCATTGTTCAACTCATAAACTCTAAGGTTTTAAGTTGTTGATCATTTTATCTGAACTTCTTGAAAGCCTAGGAGCATTAATTTAAAGAAGCTAAGAGTTTGATTAACCAAAATACTAAGCAAAAATGAAAACTCACATGTATTTCAAACTTCCAGCCACTGACTGCCTCGTCGGTCAGGATCTTTGTGAAGGAAATGGTCAGACCATCTCGGAAAAACCTCTGACATGCTTCACACTTCACATCCAGTCCTGCAAGGAAAGGCATTTTTCAAAATACCACTCAAATAAATTTTTTTTACAATGGCAAATGAATTAGATTTATTTGTAAATACACAGCTTTAAGAGCATGAATGGCATAACAAGCCAGACAAAGGTTGTCTGCAAATTCTAGAGAGGTATATTCAGTGATCTTTAATACCCCTACATTAAATTTTTTAAGATTACATTCAAAGCCAATATAGACAAGATATTAGACTATTTAATTTTAAGTGTTGCAGTTGGCAAATGGCCGATGCATGAGCTGTTCTGTTGTCATTTGACTCCTATTCAGTCAAAAAAGATCAATATCTGAAATTTGACTTCAGTCACACTATGACATTTCACATTTACTGGATGGGAGGGTTTTCTATGTTTACTTAAGTGCATGTAAACATAGCCATTAACAAAAAAGGCAATGCAAAAATGTATTAACAATCCAATAGCAATGTTATTCCTGACAGAATTATGAAAAGCTATAGACTTTCAAATTAATCAGTGAAAATAATTTGAAAGATTAAAGATTATTCTTACCTTTTTTACTCAGGTCTATAGCAGCTTCCAAGAGCACTTCTAACTCTCCTTTTGGCAAAACTGGTACAACCCAACGAGGCCTGGGAAAAAAAAATTGAACATAAATATTCAGAAAAGACAGATCTACACATGTAAAAGCATGAATATTTCATGGACAATATATGCCTGCAACCGATAGAGCTTAGTTTATTTTGCTGTTAAGCATATTTTCTTTGTGATCTGTTCACACTGAATGTGAAGCAACTTTTAAAACGGGGCAAACAAAATCAGTAGAGAGTAGTTAAGAGACGATGCATCAGCTACTTTTAATAATGTTTTTAATAGTAAAACTTTTCCACTTATTGAAAATTTTGTAAACAGAAGGGAAAACCGGAGTGTGTGGAATTAAGTACTAAAAAAAACAACAACACTGTTGTTTTTTTTTTGTTGCAAGTCATAGTGCTGAAAAAGGGCTGAACTACTATGCAGCCTGTTGAATACCTGTTGATCATGTCATCCAGCTTGGCTAGGTCAGTGTGAGGGAAAGCAGGCTCCTCTTCTTCCAGCTGAGGGGGGCCATCCCCCTGGCCCTGCTCATCTGGTGGGCTCACTGGAGAGTTCTCATTAGATGAGTTAGGGGATGATGTCTAAAAAAAAAAAAAAAAAAAAGACACAAGACACACACAAAAAGAGAAACCCAATCAACATCTGACAAGCCTTAATAATATCTGTGGATGTATTAAACCAAAATGTGAAAGAAGAGGTACGTCAGGCAAAGTATCAAAAACAAAAGTGCCCCAAAAAAACAACTGTCAGTCATTACGTTAACAAAAGTCACTCCTTCAGTTATCTAACCCAGGTTAAAAATATTAATATTATTTATAAATATTTGTTCAATGTAAAATTATAGAAATGGAATAGGAATTATGTTTTATGGGAATAGATATAGATCTGTTATTTTGTGGCTGATACTAGTCGATACAAAAAAACAAAACACGTCCTTGAATGGCCCACAGTGAAACAGACTGCCTCACTGCTTCCCCAACAGCATTAGTGTACATTTTATAAGTGGGTGTGTTTTCCTGTATAGATTAAACCATAATCTATGCCAAAACAGAAGCAAACATAAAATGCATTTTTAAGTGCAAATGTTATTTTGGTAGAATTTTTTGATCCAATCAGAACTGACTTACTGACCCTCAAAGCAAGCCTTGAAGTTTTAGAGCCGTTATGAACACTTGTTTCTATAGTGACATATGCCAGTGAAAAGCTAAGCCTGCTTCTTGTATGCGGGTTGGGTTTCAATTGTTTTGGACACGCACAGCAGGTATAAAGAGACAGGTGTCTCTCCTAAAAGGCCTAAAAACAAAGCCATTCAAATCCTCATTCTGATAGTATTTGTCATACAAACAATGCTCTTTCATCCAATCTACCCAAAGGAACTAAGAACTGAGGGCTGGCATGATGGTTTTAGACGTAATAATGTGGTAGTATGTGGGCATATCTCTGTTACAGTTCTGTCAAATGGAAAACGTGGAATGGTGTTAGAGTAACAAAAGCAACCATGTGCATCTATGAATATGGTTGTGATCACCAATGTGACCATTCCTTTCTTCATCTCATCTAGTGTGTATGAACATCAGTGGTGGTGTAAGCAGCTGTGTATAGGAGATTAAAAGGACACACATAGAGATGCATAACAAAAATATGAAATGTGGGGGTGTGTGGTGAAGGCTCCTTCTGCTTGGCTGACCTACATAGGCAGCTTGCCTCTCACGTCTCATCTCTAACCAACACAGGCCTGCACACACACATGCACAGAAACACACATATCCTTTATCCATCACTCAAGAGGCTCTGTTCATTGATGCCTCGCCTTGACTCTCTTTCTCCCTCTTTTCCGCTCCCTCCTCCCCCCTCTTTTCACCCCTTTGGGCATCTGCTTGCAGTTAGGTACAGGCAATATCTGTTAAAATAAAAATCTGTGCTGCAATGTCTGCACTAACAAAAACAACATTAGAAAACACAACAGGTTATTTTAATAATGTGCAAAGAGAATAGAAGTGCAAATCACACTGATTTAAGACAAAATCAAAAGAATAATTGGGATGAAAATTCTGGCAAAATACAGACAAGCTAAAATTATTAATAACTGTGGGTGCATGCTGAGTATTAGCTGGAAAGAGAATGCTGACCTGGTTCTGTGGCAGTGGGGGTTGGCTCTGAGCATCAGGTGCTTGGCCCTGGCTGTCATTGCCTCCCACCGGAGAGCCACGCGTGGTGGCCGTCATGCTCGCCACAGGGCAGATCTTGGCAATCTTGGCCTCTTAGGGAGCACAGGCCAGGAGGGAACTCACAGCCACCTCAGCTGTGGAGCAGCGGGAAGAGAACCCGAACACACAAGAGAGGGACACAAGCACCTGGAGATCTGGATGTGCCGCTGAGACCATTGCATAACCTGAAGCAGGGAAGAAGGATAAAGGTCAGAATTATCAACTAGGTGGTTATGTTACTTGCAATACACAAGCAAAATGGGTTAACAAATGGTTATAATCTGTTCCTTAAGAAATTTCCATCTAAATCAAACCGTGCTGAACATGCCTGTGCTAGCTAACAATTAAGCCAATCCAGGCCTTCAAAGCTGGATTATTAATAAGGATGCTCCAGCAATGCTGTGAAAGTCTGATATAAGCCACTAATTTAAATATCATTAGAATACCTGGTAGCAATCAAACTATTCCTGACTCATTAATTTTATTACAGTAACAAAGTTACCCGCTGCATTTTTTTTCATATTTACAATTCTTCTTCCCCACATGCATGAAACAACATAATTATGTCAAATAATATAACTGTCACATTTTCACATAGCTTTCAATAACCAAACGTACTAAATCTGTCTTAAACTCAAATCTTGTCTCATGTCCCACTATTACTATTTTTACTTACAAGTACTAAACTGGATGAGAGGTATAGTTGAATATCACATTTAGGTAATCTTCCAAAAGCTAGCTTTAATCTGAACTTTTAAATTCTGTTGTAGCTTGCTAATATAAAACCTCCAAATGGTCACTTTGGGAAAACAATCACAGGACACTGGCTACCTTAATTCATCAAGTCCCAGCCATGAGTATCACCTCAAATTTGTGAGAGGCTAGACATACTGCCTCGGGAGTGAAATGGTGATATACATGTCATGAGGGGTAGTGAATTAAATACGCTGGTATTTTTATTTTCCTATTATCTCTTTAGTAATGATAATCATTATGCCTGCCACCTGATTAATAGATGCATTACTTGTTCTAAATTAGGAGCTAATTTAAATGTGGCAATTGCCACCACTTCAACAACAAACCCTAAATAGTCTGAATCATACTCTCTTATTAACAATTTTTTTTATTATTGCAATAATATTGTGGTCACTAATGTCACTGGGCACATTGTGACATTGCTATATCCTACAGCTAAATGTAACACAAGAATAAGAGGTCAGATGATCAGACACTTAAAGACAAACAAGCAGTGTGACCAGATTATCTAAACTACATTATCTGGTATTTCAATAACAGATAAAGTAGCAATATCCCCTTAACTGCAGAGGAAAACTGTTTAAGCATATGAGATTGTGGTAGGCAGGGCAAAGTTAATGAAGGAAGTTTGTAAACTGCAGTGTGTTTGCCATAGAAGATTTGGGGAATACAATGTGCATTTCAACTTTTATTGCAAATGCAACCTGCAGCTCATGGTTAAGGGGCTTAACATAACTGCAACTGCCCCTGTTTGACTCAAGTCATGTTTGTTGCAAATCAAACTCCTGGACATTATTTACAGTCTCACTCTACCAAAACTGACAAAGTTTAACATGAAAAACTATTTAAAACAAAGACAAAAGCCTGGAGGCTTGTCTGACTGCATGTGTTCTTTCTTTACCCTGTTGCCTATGTGTCAATGCCTAGCCATTCTCAATTCTCAACAAACAACTTGGTCAGTGCAAGGTCTTCATAACTATCAGAAATAGTGGATAAAATAAAGAAAATAAGTCCATGGAATTCCCCTTTGAATAGGTAAAACATGATATACTTCATTGATTAAGCACGTGATCCTTCTTTTAGGGCAGCAGCAAAACTCAAGTCAAATACTATTCTAAAATAAGCTGAGAGGTTATTTGTTATTTCCTGCCTCCTACAAGCTTACCACTGGACGACGACAAAACCACAAGTAAAAACCCACGTAAATACTGGAAGATATAGAAAGGGCAAATTTCGTGTGATGATTTCATTACTGCACTTATGTCAACGCAATCAACGCCACACCTTTCCGCATCCAATTAATCAAACTAAGACCTAAAATATAGAATAATTTTTTTTTTTTTTAAATTAAGTTTGCAATCCAAGGTGAAAAAGACTTGCGTTACTGTTACAGTAGCAGTAATTTGCTTTTATAACAATCGCTGCGATAGAAGGTGTAAGGTGCAGTGAATCATTACGGGTAGAAGACGTGACTTGGTTGCTTTTAGACTTATGTAGAGAAACATCAATAATTCACCAGATCCGGTTTGGTGCACATTATGCAAAAAAAAAAAAAAAAAAAACTGCAAACAAATAAGGTAACCCAAAACATGAGAATATAACAATACTAATAACTGCTAATATTTCCTCTTTTCTAGGACATGACTGTTTGCCAAAAGCGTGTCTTGCACGAATGTGCTTCACAACAATTTAGGATGAGTGTACTAAACTGATCAATTTCTATTAAAATTCTAAATGGGCAAAACAAAAACTTGTCAGTGTATTATTAGTTTGAGGGTAGTGAAACTGTATTATTTCCTATTTTACAGGTGGCCTGTGACATTTGCTTCAACATCTGAGGTTAATGTTGCAGCTGTCACTACAGATAGTTCACTATATTACAGGCATCATTCGATGTTAAATATGATGAGTGCCTAACTTACTGAGAAAGAAATGGCACATCATGTAACGTTATATAAAAGCTTCTGTCATTGAAACCACTCAGTAACTATTTACTAATGGGGAATGGGGTGGGTTAATTTCATGACGCACAGAAAACATCATGTTATGTCTTATCAGTATGGATAAGAGTGACATACAGGTTAACATTAAGTTAGGTACAACTGCGGACTTTGCAGACTCAACCGGCTTTGAAACATTAACGTTGGTGTTATTTAAAAACATCTCATGGGTGAAGACATCGGTCACGTAACATTATCTTTGTTGTCTTCCAAATCTTTAAAATACGACCGTCCAGGTGCAGATACAGCAAAGAGGGATATGAACGTGACATAACTATCACTAGAAACCAGCGCCTTAACTACCGTGAACAGCTGGTGGGTTAGTTAGTTAACGCCTGCAGCCTGTTAGCTGCGGCACTAACATTAGGTTAGCTTACAAGGCGATCCGCCCAGAAGCAGAGGAGTGAAGGCCTTGTCGCCCAAAACCCCTTGCGCCGAGACACGCAGGCCTCATTTTTCGGTTGGGCCTGACGTTGTGGTAGCCGAATAAACCTTCGCTATATAACTGAACAGCTCAAGAGCACACCGAGGGTTTGGTTAATAACAAAAATAACCGTCGATCTCACATCACTTCCCCTGTGTTAGCGTTGACAAGCAACGTTCCTGTTGTGCCTTTTGAAATTAACCCTCGCACCGTTCGTGCCAAAGCCGAGTAATCTAGATAAACAGTTGATGTTAGCTAGCGTTAGCCGTTAGCTTACGTCCGAATAAATACCCGGAGCTGCATTCAGCTAGCTTACATTTCTATTTTGACAACCCGCTTGCTGATATGACTCGACAACTTCGTTTTATAATTATACAACGAACGTTCTGCAAATAAGCCTTTAGCTTTGCAAATATTTCAACGCACACTATAAATTAAACCAACTAAGTATCGCAACTAGACAATGTTAAACATGTTAGGAATAAAGGAGTCGTCTATTTCCTGAAATGCAGTTCACTTAATGTTCTGACCTGTATCGTCCAACGCTAACTTACAAACTAAACAAACTGAAAATAAGACCTTGAATCCCCAAGTTATAGAAAAATACTATGGGCAATGTGATTTTTATATAATTGATGCTTGTGAAATATAAACAATGCATTTAGTGGATATAATTGAATCCCAGTAACTTGTAAACATAAGGCGTTAAAAGGAAATATTCCATTTCAGTCTGTAGACAGTGCCGGGGACCACAAGCGGGTAGCTAGCGCTAGCTTGGATTCAGTGATTCCAGCGGGGTAAGCTAATCATACTACAGGTACTATCCAGATCGTGAATTGCAGTTTAATGGCGTTGACATTCCCAAATAACAAATAAGCACTAAATATCAAATAACAACCACCCATCCCTTGAATAACACAATCAACCCAAAGGCGGCAATGTTACCTTGGATCCACCACCAGCTGACGCTACTACTAGCTGTAGCCAGCTAACAACCACCAGTCAACGTATCGAGCTAGTTAGCTACCAACTCACCAGGAATTTGATGACTTCCCCCTCTATTCACGGACTATGTCCAGCCTTGAACGATGGTGTCGTAGTATCTGGCATAAACGCGGCCTATATCTGTGACAGTTTCGCAGGACACAAACCTGTTACTAGAAAGATCTAATTCCTACGTTTTTTCCTTTGCTTCTGGGTGTTTTTCCTGCGTCACCGGCGCGGTAACAGCCCCCTAACTCTATCTAGTCCGATTTCTGAGGCTTGTCACTTCGGTCCCAGCAATCACTCACAACTTGAATCAGTTCAACATGGCGGAAGCGCAGTCGGGCACAGATGATGCTCAGCAAAACATGCCAGACCACGGTGAGAACAACAGCTAGCGTTGACGATGAGCTAGTTCACAGCGCAACCGAGTGCAGCTCAGCAAACACAACACCCGCTGAATGGAAAAGGCATAAAATCCTTCTCAATTCCGATAAGTGACTCCAGTTCCAGCACGGATCCCCAATCCGTAGTTTGCTGAAAACCAAGCGATAAAAGGCAAAACTGCCTGACACACTTGATCATATCGCCTCCTATCGCACGGTGGTCACAAATGAACAGTCTATGCATAAAACACACAGACACAGACACACACACATATACACACACACACAAAACAGCAAGCAAATGCACACAAAGTGACGTTTCAGCATCGTTCAAATAAAGTATGATTGAAACGAAACCCAGACAAAAGACAGAACTGACAGGATCACATGTCCAGCCAGACTAAATTATAGTTATAAACAACTATTATACTGTTCTATCTCTTCTATTTTGCACTTGCTTTTGATGAATCTCATACATAGCACTTTGTTTTAATGTTTTCTCCCTCAAGTCACTTTGGATAAAAGTGTCTCTTAAACCACCAAAATTGACATGCTCAGAGTTAACAAGATGGTTACAATTAATATCTTTGCAGTGTTACCCGCAATATACCCCAAAACACTAAGACGGAATTTTACTGTAAAAAGACATTCAAGTGGGAATATACTATCTAAGACAAAAACGTGAAGTCAACTATGAAGTTCGACTATACTTTTTTTGAATAATTTTGCACCAAATGGTTACGCACAGTAAAAGCTTTTAAAAACCAAATTTGTTCTGTGCTCATATGAGCATGTGACTATTTTGGTAGAAGAGACTTGAAAAACATAGGGAAGGGTGCCTGGTGGCTCAGTGGTAGAGCATTGGGTTGGGATGCAGACGACCACGCGTCCTACATCAACAGGTGTGGCCTCGACCACCAAGGGCAATCCTGGCCCCAGTCCCGAGCCCGGATAAAAAAAAATGAGAGGGTTGTGGCAGGAAGCGCATCTGGTGTAAAAACTCATTCCAAATCAACATGCAGAACACGTTCCACTGTGGCGACCCCTGAAGGTACAAGTCAAAAGCCATTGATTTTGAGCATGATCATATCAACAGGAGCCATACACTTTATTTTTTTGGTGGTGGTGTTTTTAGGCTAAAGGATAGGATTTCAGGTCTGATCAAAGGCTTTCGGCATCTCCCTTCAGGGACCGGCTGGGGTGGGTTTCGAGCACACAGCCTTCTACATCCCAACCCAATGCTCTACAACTGAACCACTACGCCCCCTATTGTTGATACGATGACGCTGGCGTGATTAAATCACATGACTGGGTCAATGGTAAACATCTTTTAATGTGGTACATTAATCCAAAATTCAAAAGTTTTCAAAAACAACTGCAGACTCTTAAGGGTTAACTACATGTTTCTACCAATCTTTGTGCACTGTGTACATTACTCCTGGAATACATTATAACCCCCAAATTTGCTAGTAATACAAATTATTTATCATCCACCAAGACTGGAAAAATGGAAAGACCTGTATAGGGCCCTGTGATCTAATACAAAAGCCCTGTAATAAATAGGTCTGTAGGCAGCCAACTAATGACCAAAGAGAATTAGTTTTCTACCACTTTCAAAGCACCCATGAGTAGTGGCTGCCTACAGTCCAAACTAAGTCTGTAAAAGACAATAAATACTTATTCAATGTATGTGTTTATACTAGTGTGTATCTTTTAAAATATAATTTATATTTCTATAGCCAATGTGTTCTCTACAGTTTTTTAAAATGGAGAGTCTTCAGTTCAAGAGGAATAAAATAGAAGTAATAGAAAGACACCAGGTCTGTTTCGACAAACTCAAATGGCAAACGCAAGGCCCATTGAAAATACAACACAATCCTGTGAACATGTCACTCTGCCCACTTACCATCCTGTACTATGTTCTTTCCGTCCTCACTGTGGGTTGTCTTGGTCTAAAGGGGACTTACCTACACTTAGAGATGTACATAATTTGAATAACCGCAGGTTTATTAATAGAAGCTGTCTGTATGCGAGGGATGTAATGAGTAGAGAAACTGCCAAAAGAAATTAAAATTATAATATATTCATACCTCCTATCCCCTTTGAAATTACGTCCCTCAGAAATTAAACAGTGGATGTTGTGTTTTATGAAATGTGAAGAACTTTTGTAATCTTACATTACAGCTAACTGAATAATGTTGTGGTTTGACAACCATTCAAAACATTTAATAGTGGCATTACTAGTCACAAAAAATAACAAATAACAATAAATAAATACTATAATAATTGTATTACTCCATGCTGAAAAAGATTTTTAGTTGCAGTTAATAAACTAACTTAACTAAATATAGACAAGTGCAGTCAAAACCTTCGGTGACCGATCAATGATTCAATGATTACTTCGTGATTAGTAAGTTTTGCGTCCATCTAACTATGCATTTGCATCTTGGTGATCTTGTGAACCATGTGTTTGAAGTGTTGGATGGGCACAGGTTCAGAAATTAGTGCTTTATGTATGCAAAATGCAATTCAACATATAACTGGCTGAGGCAGTACCTTTTAATCTCAGCAGCACCTTTGAGTACGGTAGCAAAGTAAAAGGAACCACTTTGAGCTACCTTTGAATCATGGGTTTATGAAGACAACTGGAGAAAGTGCCACCTCTCAGCCCTTTAGCCAGTTTTGCCTAGCGGCCACTTACAATTCTGCAAAGAAAGATTCCACTGCAACTCAAAACCCATTTTCATAATTAACTAAAAATATGAAAGATAGATTTTAAAAAATGAGAACAATGTCAGCCTTTGCTCCTACAAAAGGTACATAGAGGCCTTGTAATTGTAAAATTTTGTTTAGCCAAGTCTCTTTATGTAGACCACAGCCAGACACAACCTGTAACGTGGAATCAGGGAGGCAAAAAAAAATACAGCAACAAAATATCCAGACACTTCCGAAACACAAGAGATGGACAGTATCTCTGGTGGGCCATCCAAACCTTCACGGACTATAAACCAACCACACAGACCTGTGAGAGTGACATCACATTGCTGAGCAGCCTCAATGACTTCTTCTGCCAATTCGATATACAAAACAACACACTGGTACAGAAGTCTACTCCTCTTCCGGATGAACAGGCCATGTGGCTCCATCCAGCATGAAGAGGATCCTCTCCAGGATCAACCCAAGCAAGGCAGGTGGACCGGACAAAATACTTTGTCGTGTTTTAAAGGACTGTGCTGAGGAGCTCAAAGATGTCCTGACTGACATCTTTAACATCTCCCTATACCAAACGTTTGTCCCCAAGTCTCTCAAAGCCCCTACAAGCACATTCCAAAGAAGTCCCGGCCATCATACTACAATGTTTATCAGCCTGTAGCACTGGCTACATCATCATGAAGTGCTTCGAGTGGCTGGTCATGAATAATAAGCACATACTTCCTTCCACTTCCTTTCAGTTTGCTTACAGTTCAAAAAGGTCCATAGAGGATGCCATTATCGCATCTCTCCATCCAGCCCTTACCCACATGGACTCTATCAACTCATATGTGTGAATGCTTTTCTTTGATATTAGTTTAGCATTTAATACAATCATTAACCAGCAGCAATCACTTAGGACTCAAAACCTCTTCTTGTAACTGGGTGCTGGACTTTCTAACAGAGAGGCCACAAAAGGTTCGGGTCGGTGGCAATACCTCCAGAACTATCACACTGAACACAGGGGCCATACAAGGGTGCATGCTTAGTCCGATGGTCTTCACCCTGCTTACTCATGACTGTGTGCAAACCTACAGCACCAACCACATCATCAGGTTTGCAGATGATACAACTGTGGTGGGTCGCTTCACTAATAACAATGAAGACAACTACAGGAATGAAGTAAACCAACTGGTCCAGTTGTGTAAGGACAACAATTTCTTCCTCAATGTAGGGAAGACCAAATAGAGTGTTGTCACAGCATCTTCCACTGACCATCAACAGTGGAGAGGTTGAGCAGAGCCAAATTCCAAGGCATCCACATCTCAGAGGACCATCCCCTGGACCTATAACAGCACATCGGTGGCCAAGAAGGCTCAAACACGCCAGTACATCATCCGGAAACTAAGGAAAGCACGAGTCCCAAAACCCATAAGGTGCTCAGTCAAAAGTAACGTTCTTGTTCATTATGTCATCCCGATGTTAACTCTAAAGAGTGAGTGGAAATGTGCAGACGGAGTAGGTGCCGAAATACTCATGGACTCGTACAGTGAGTCACATAATCAGGAAAAAAACAAGCCACAAAATGTTTTCGGCTCATGCAGGTCTTCAGTCTGATAGCCAGCTCATATAAAACATGCATGCTTTCAATCACCACACTTTTGAGAATCACCATAATAGCGATTTTGTTGTTGACTTTTTCTCCACTTTCTATTTCCATATTTTCTGCTAATGCTGTGCAAAAGCAGTTCACGAGGAAGAGATTAAATTTTTGGTCAGTGGTGTCGCTATATGTTTAGAGTGTTGGTGGACTCCCGCAAGTGCAATTAGCTCCCCTCCTCTTTTTCTCTATACATTTATTTGTCCCCACTGTTGCTTTTTGTTGCTCTTTTCTTTTCTCCCTTCACTTTCCACTCACCCCAACCGGTCAAGGCAGATGGCTGCCCACCCCGAGCCTGGTTCTGCTGGAGGTTGCTTCCCTTAAGGGAGTTTTTCCTCTCCACTGTTACCTATTGCTTGCTCAAGGGGGATTTGTTGGGTTTCCTCTACATACTTGTGTAGTCTGGACTTTATTATGTAAAGTGCTTTGAGATGACTTTGTTGTAAATTGGCGCTATATAAATAAAGTTGAATTGAATTGGTGATTACGGCCTATGCCACCTAGTGGATAACAGAGTAACTCCTCCAAACATACAGAACCTTTTGGTTTATCCCGTGGGTTGCCACAGTGGATCATCTGTCCACATGTCAATGCCCTTCCTGACACAACCCTCCCCAATTTCTACCAGGCTTGGACTGGCACTGCACAGCCAGGGAGGGAAATAGGCTTTTGGGGGTTCAGTGTCTTGCCCAGAGACACTTTAGCATATAGCTGGGACCAGGGGTTTAACCACTGACCCTGTGGTCTGTGGTTAAACCCTTACCCTTACCAACTGAGTTACAATCTCATAGTCACCCCCACAATATAAGTATCAATGTAAGTCAATAATCAGTCTGTTTACATGGACTTAGGTAGCTAGGTTACAGTTGGCTTTCTCAGGAAGCTGATTTCTTAACTGTTCAGTAAACAAAAAAGGTGGTTTCCAAAATTGGGTTACAGGAATTGGGAAAACCTGGTTTCCCAGTTTTTTTGCAGTGATAGCTGATTTCTTTGCTCAACCTGGTTTCTAACTGACTTTGCCCAACTGCACGTGTGTAATAAAAGGCTGCAGAAAGGAAAAAGTAGCTGAGTGAAAGTCTGAATGAATAGAAATCCCATTAATGGTGCAATGTCGTCTTGTATTTAAAACAAAGTCCACCTAAGTCAAACAGAAAATGAAAACTAACACAAAGTCTTGGGGAAGTAAAAAAGTTACCTTCCCCCACAGATTTTTTTAAATTCAGACAGTTCAATTCAATTCAATGAAACTTTATTTATATTGCACCAATTCCTAACAAAGTCATCTCAAGGTACTTTACAGATTAAAGTCAAGTCTAAAAAGATGCATAACATGTATATGACATGTATAACAAAACCCAACAAATCCCCCTTGAGCAAGGCCCAGGGAACAATGGAGAGGAACCTCCAGCAGACGACTCAGGGTGGGCAGCCATCTGCCTTGACTGGTTGGGGTGAGCAACAAAAAGCAACAACAAATCATTAGGCAAGTCGGTAGCACCAGTAGCTGTGCACTGGAAAACACACAGCTCCAAAGTCGGGGACACCTCCAGAAAAGAGACAGAGAGAAGAAGACAGAAGGAGAAGGACAACTAAGGGGGAAAGAACACACAAAGTTAATGTCATATAGTGGGGACAAATACATTTGTCAATGGAGAAGCTCCTGTTGTTGATCAGCTGTGTGTGTCTCTCCTTTTATTTCCCTACTTTCCCCCAGTCAGTCTGCTGCAACACGCACACACACAGACAAACGCACACACAATGGCAGCATTTAGTGTCATTATACTGTTAGAATCTGTGTGTCAAGTTTCCAAAATAAGTCATAAGTAGAGGAGCGTGTAAATATGAATTTCCAGTACCCTGGTTACCTTAATGTATGTAAATGCAGTCAGTGACAATAATGATGCAGTCAACGAAGTTGCAGTCTACCAGTAGGCTATCTGTTGTGAAAAGCTACCACTTTGTAGAATGAACCCTAGAAGGTGTCAACTGAACTGACAAATACCTCCAGATGACGTCACATGGAGGATATTTTCATTTGAGATGTTTTAGTAAAGGGAATGCAGGAGAAAGCTACTCCCTAAACTAGAATGCTATAAATCAAATTGAAAGTCTGTGTGAATATGTTATAAAATCACAGAATGATACCTATTCTTAAAATAAACGTTAACCAAGCAAAAATTACTGTCAAGCCTTGCATTAAATAAACTTGCGCTATTTGGTCCGCGGTTAACCCAGTATGGGCACCAAGTCCACTCCATCGGGCTCCTGTTTGGGTTTTCTTTCCTACCGGCTTTATGGTAATCATTCCCGACAGCAAAGATGGCGGCCGAGCGGCGTTGAGTCCTCTCTGTGCACCTACACAATTTGATATTTATGTGGAGTTTTCCTGTATAACAAGTAAATCAAGTCCATATTGTTAGAGTTGCCTCGAAAAAAGACATGTTGTGATATGATACTGCGAAGAAAGTCTTTTCGCAGGGAGTTAGCCACTAAAACTCAATAGTTTTCCGTTGTAGCGCTGGGTGTGCCTCGGTGAAGCTAACTCACCTACTGTCATTGTAAAATGGCTCCGGTGCAGCTTGGTTCAGATGGGCAGCTCGTCTCACTCGGAGGTCCGGTGCTCTCAGGTCCACAGCCACCACCAACGGGGGCTCCAGCCACCCAGGGGGTCCGACTGAGCCTCCTCATTGAGTTTCTTCTCCAGAGGACCTACCATGAAATCACACTGTTGGCGGAACTGTAAGTAACGTTTTAGCTTAGCCTTGTAGGCCTCAAAGCTAACTAAGCTAACTGGCGGGCCAATCAGCTAACAGTATCCTCAAGGGATGCTAAAATAATCCCTAAAGGCCTAATAAAAAGCTACATTTGGCACCAATCTACAAGTTCCGAGACTCATTTGTATTTGGAATTATTAAACGTAGATTCTATATGCAAAAATGTCTTGATACGAGGGAGCATATAAGTAAACAACATAACATCTGCGGAGTTATCCTTGTGTGTCAAGATATCGAGGTTATAGCTTGTTATGGCCAGTTATTCAGTAGAACTTTTATGGTGGAGGGGAAGCAAAGTATTTGGTACACAAAAACGGATCACCTATGTGTCACCTAAAGTACCTTCAATTGATTATCTTGCTTCTTGTGCACCTATAACAAAGCAGATGAACAGCTTAGTTTGTTGTAATAAAAGCTGACTGATGTGTCAGGAATGCACATTTCGATCAGCTAATATGTTTTTGTTTATTTCCAGGCTTCCTAGAAAAGCAGACATGGAAAGGTATGTCTCTGAATTTAATTCAAAATCGTTTGTTTTAAGTCAGTCATTTTTAAAAGTTTATATTTTTATATGTTAACTTTGAGCTTTGATCTCGGGATTCATTTTTAGGAAAATTGAGATTGTCCAGTTTGCCAGTCGTACCAGGCAGCTGTTTGTGCGTCTGCTAGCCTTAGTGAAGTGGGCAAGCAATGCAGGGAAAGTTGAAAAGTGTGCGGTATGTTGATTTGTTTTTTATCTGTGACTTAAATTGCTTTTCTTTTCTTTTTTTTGCTTGCTTTGTGTATGACTTAGAGGTTGCTTAGGCTGAAAGAGTTAGAAAAACTGTTAAATGTAAATGTTTATTTTCAAAATCAGGAATTTTCTTATGCCAGAGGGGCCTGGCCAAAATGTCAACACAAGAGAAGGGTAACCGTTACATTGGCATGTGTTTTTAATCAAGTATAATAACATAGAACACAACAGAGCAAGACCTGAGAGATAACACATGACTATTTAAAATAAGTATAATTATCATGAAATATTTGCTTAATGACAAAATGTTTCTCTGGTTTGAAAGCATAATTTTTAGTTTCAAGTTTCCCTTTTTTGTTGTTATTTTGTTTTTGCTTGCTAGCAGCACACTGGTGGCCAGTGGTTATCGTGGATGGTGCATTACTGCAGCATCCCAGGTTTGAGTCTGCTAAGGAACCATTGCTGCATAATGTACACCCTCTCCAATGTTTTGTGTCTGTTCTTCACTTGCCCCCAATATATATATATATATATATATATATATATATATATATTTTGGAGTTTTATCTTTTATGTATTTCCAATCCCAAAGTAGAAAATAAAAAGTCAGTGCTGACATTTACAGAGAAATTAAGTGTGCTCTATTGTAAAGACACTTTAGGTGAAATCTGGTCACCGCCATTGTCATTTTCAATAACATTTTTTCAAAAAGGTTTAAACTTTATCACTGGTATTGGTGAGTGATGACGTTGCAACCAAGCCCTACAGCAACAGCACTTTGTTTTAAAAAGTAATTTTACCTCTGTATTATGTTCGCATTTGCACACAGGATCTTACTGCCTTTTTGTCTATTACTCTTTTACGTATTATTTTTAAGTTAAAAAGCTATACATCCCAGATGCCGCCATATTTGTTTTGGCATCAGATCCCCACAATTTTCGTTCTCGCACGATTTGTGGCTTTGTCTGTCTTCAGAATTTCCTTTTGTTTTAGACCATTTATTAAGTGTGTTGCCCACGGGTTACTCAGTCATCAGGTATGTTTTCTTACCAAACTGTCAAAGACTAGAAATCACTGATAGTTGTTGGAAACAGTCTTTGTGTCAACCATGCAGACTTTGAGATTCTTGGCTAGTCTTCTGGTGTTTCCCCAGTTTAGCGTGATGTCTGTATAGATGAATAACATCTGTATAAATGGGTTTCGAAAACGGAATAAAAAAACATCTTGATTTTGCCTCTCTATGGTAACAGATGATTTCCAGCTTCCTGGACCAGCAGACCATCCTGTTTGTGGACACAGCTGACAGACTTGCATCGCTGGCCAGAGATGCCCTGGTCCATGCCCGGTTGCCCAGCTTTGCCATCCCTTTCGCCATTGATGTTCTCACCACAGGTTCATTTCCACGTTTGCCCACATGTATACGAGTAAGTGTTTTTCTCTTCCTTAACATGTTAAGACTAGAACATTCTATAAAAAGATGTTGAGAGATCAAAATCTTAGCTTCAGAGAACTTTGACTATATATATCACTACAATTTTTTCTTTAAGTGTTTGTGTCCATTTTTTGGTAGGATAAAATCATTCCTCCAGACCCTATTACAAAGGCTGAGAAGCAGACCACCCTGAGCCAGCTTAATCAGATTCTGCGACATCGCCTTGTTACCACAGACTTACCACCCCAGCTAGCAAACCTTACAGTTGGTAAATAGCTTATATGAAACCTCTTTAATCACTTTAAATTACTAGATCTTCAAATAACTTAATTAACAGTTTGTTTTTAGCTATGTTGGTCATGTATGTATGTTTGTTTAGCTAACGGGCGCGTAAAGTTTCGTGTGGAAGGAGAGTTTGAGGCCACTTTGACTGTAATGGGAGATGACCCAGATATTCCATGGAGGCTGCTGAAGTTAGAGATCCTTGTGGAAGACAAAGAAACTGGAGGTAAGGCACGCATTCATTTTAACAATGCTGCACACCACAGTGAGTACTATTGACACTATACTTAGTTGCTAAGTTTTTCTCTTTCACTCAACTTGTTTGTCTGTCACCTCGTTCCCATGCTCAATTTGTACCCCCTCCGCCCCACATTGACAGATGGCCGAGCCTTGGTCCACAGTTTGCAGGTGAACTTTATCCATGAGTTGGTCCAGGCACGTCTGTGTGCAGATGAAAAACCACTACAGGACATGTACAACTGCCTGCGTATCCTTTCTTCGTATTTGTTTGTCTGTCCCCACTCCATAACCATTTTTCTGAAAGTGTAGCTGTACTGCTGCTTTCCACTTGGCTTTCATCCAAGGATGGTGTGAATTACTGCAGTAGGGCGGGAGTGGGGGTGGGGGTGGGGGGTGTTTGTAGAGCATATAGAGTATTGACGGGTCAAGCACATGAGTGCCGCATTTCAATGAGAAACACAGCTGCAGAGCCGAATCCTTCTATAGCCCATTTTTCAAAATTAATTATCAAACGACTACCACCCTTTGAAAAGGGCAGCACTGTTCTAAATCATACCACTCAGCCAGGGCACATTAGGTGTAATTAATTCCTTGTGGAGATGTTTGTTTATTACTTGTGTGGATACTGGAAGTAAACAGTTCACTCTTCTCTGTCCATGCTGATATCAAAACAATCTAAACATATCTATTATCAAGTAATGATAATTAGGCCATTTGTGATGTTGTAATCCATACATATGAGAATGATGAAGAGGAGGTTCTCAAGAGACAATCAGAAGTCTTAACACTCATCTGTCTGTGGAAAAATGTAGTGAGAAACAACCATTTGTTAGCATTAAACTAACATCAAAGACTAATCAAGCATGTGAACTGAGCACAATCGTGCTAATCACAATGCTAATCAGTACATCTTTGCACTGCCTTTCCCGAGCCACTGCTAGCAGTGCAGCTTATTGCGTGAAAGAGCAGTCTGTGTTGAGCACAAATACCCCTTTTACCAACAAAGTGTATGTGTCCTGAGGATATGTGTGTACGTGTGACTTGAATGTTAATGAAAAGATGTTTTCTAAGAATTTATTTCTTTTCACCTGGACTTGGTATTTTTCAACAGATTGATTTCTTTAACTGAGCTGTTTCTAGACTCCTTCTGTCTGTCACTGCAGCTAGAGGTGCTCCACTCTCAGACTTTGATGCTTATCAGAGAGCGATGGGGAGACCTTGTGCAGGAGGAGAGATATGTTCCTGCAAAATACCTCACACTCAGTGTCTGGAAGTAAGATTATAGTTTGCAATTACATGAATGGGCATGTACACATGTGTTCACACATAATTGTTAATTTACAATAAGGAGACCTGTAATTTATGCAAAAATGCATTCATACAACTACTAACCCTTACTGACCCATTCTCTATTTTTCTTTCATTTTGTTTTCTCAGCCAACAGGTTTTGGGTAGGAAAACGGGTACAGCACCAGTACATAAGGTCACTATCAAGATTGATGAGTCAGATGGATCCAAGCCATTGCAAATATCTCATGAACCCCCTCTGCCTGCCTGCGACTCTAAATTAATTGAGAGAGCTATGAAGGTAAAGTAGACAGTGCTCCAGTTTAATACAAATTAAAGGCCAGTGTGACCTATTATTTTGCTATGTAAAACATGCTTCTGTCATTTTCTAGATTGACCATTTGTCAGTGGAGAAACTTTTGATCGACAGTGTGCATGCACGGTCCCATCAAAAGCTACAAGAACTGAAGGCCATTCTAAAGGCCAGCAATCCCAGTGACAACTGTATGTATTTGGTTTGTCATTATTAACACCATTTAATGCATTCTTGCAGAAGGCCTCATTTTACACACCTTGAAAAGTAAAATGGCAGGAGTTTTATGGTCTGAAAAGATTTTAAATTATGTTTACATAAGTCATTTAATTCCGAATTACTTAGTGATGTTGAAGAGGCACAGAAAGGAAGCAATGTCTGGAAAAACAGATTTTGTTTTTAATAAAAAAACTTTATTAAGCTTTATTACCTTTTTTAAGATACTTCATTGTATTTACTAAAGCTATGTTTACATGGACATGAGAGAATAAATACTGTTCACATATTCAAAATACCACTTCAGAGAAGTGCTCTTCATGCTTGCCTCACTTTTTTGTACTATTCAATGTACTCTATTAATTGACCTTCTCTTATCTATATTAAAATTGATCTTTTGGTATTGTTTATTTCAGCATTCATCGAAACTGCTTTACCTACACTAGTTATTCCAATACTTGAGCCCTGTGGTCGTTCAGAATGCTTACACATTTTTGTAGACCTGCACTCTGGCATGTTCCAGCCCATGTTGTATGGCTTAGGTAAGTAGGAGCAAACATTACCTCAAAACTCTTTATATATGTCTTTGCTTTGTCCAGTGTGTTGGTTTTAGTACGTTTTTTCATTTGGTTGTGTTTATATAGAACCACCTGGTTTTGTATAACAATGATGGAATTACCAACTTTGTTTCTTGTGGTTCTGCTTTTACTGGTTTGTATATTCAGCTGTGCAAAATTTACACCTGGGGTATTTTTTCCTCTAGATCAGTCCATGCTTGATGACATTGAAAAAACCATTAACAACGATATAAAACGCATTATATCTTGGCTTCAGCAACTTAAGTAAGTGCACCTCTAACTTAAATACATAAGAGCATACAATGTATATTGACATGTAGCAATACAAAGTAAGTTATGATACAAGGGACAGTAGTAGCACTTTGTTTAAAAACAATGATACAGAGTCTAAAGCCTGCTTCTAGCTTGTCAAAAGTGACAAATTTGTGTTTGTAGCTGTCAGTAGCAACACTTTCGTCAGCTGTGTTTCAATTTCCGCTACAATCTAGATGATTGTAATTGCCTCTCAAGTTTCTGTTGAGCTGAGTGGGAGACAAGTCTGCAAAGCTATGTCACAAGGACAATGGAAAGTAGTCAGAGCTGGCCCAGCTGTTTGAATCTGTGTCAGTGGACCATTAGAATCTTGGCATGTAGATGATAGTGTGACTGCTTAGAGCAAGAATGTGAGCTATAATTACTGAGCTTTTTGCAATTTAACTTAAATTGCGAGGCTCTTTCTTTCTGGCCAGGTTCTGGTTGGGGGAGCAGCGTTGTCGGCAGTCTGTGAAGCACCTTCCCACTGTGTGTACTGATGTCCTACACCTCTCTAATTCAGCCTCTCACCCAGTTGGAAACTTGTCTAAACACAAACTCTTCATCAAGCTCACACGCCTTCCGCAGAATTACATTGTAAGTTTTTCACCAACAGAAAGGGCTAAACTAAAATAAAATCCCTTAAGCATAAATTTATTTTTATTAGTATGTGCCTGTGGTACACTCATTTTTATAACTCTTCTCTTTACTACTCCCCATCTCTCTTTGCAGGTGGCAGAAATGCTTGAAGTGCCTCACTGTTCGACTGCATTGCAGTACAAGTACTCTTTCCTGTCTGTGTCTCAGTTGGAAGGAGAAGATGGACCCATGTGTGCACAGCTTCTACAACATTTCAAACCCAACCTAGAACATCTTGTTCAGGACACTACAACAGGGAAAGGCGCCCGACCTGGGAGTAAGAGAAAGGTACCCAATGCTAGAGTACTTATACAAATTTGTATGTTCTTTTCCTTTCGTCTGTTCCCTTTCAGGGGTCGCCACAGGGAATCATGTGCCTCCATCTAACCCTGTCCTCTCCATCCTCTTCTCTCACACCATCATGTCCTCTCTCAATCCATCCATCAATCTCCTCTTTGGTCTTCCTCTAGACTTCCTGCCTGGCAGCTCCAAACTCAGCATCCTCCTACTGATATCTTCACCATCTTTCCTCTGAACATGTCCAAACTGCCTCAATCTGTCCATTCTGACTTTGTCTCCAAAAAATCCAACATGAGCTGTCCCTCTGATGGACTCATTCCTGATCCTGTCCATCCTCGTCACTCCCAAAGAGAACCTCAGCATCTTAAGCTTTGCTACCTGCAGCTCTGCCTCCTGTCTTTTCTTCAGTGCCACTGTCTCTAAGCCGAACAACATTGCTGGTCTCACCACCGTCTTGAACACCTTCCTCATACAATACCGCAGCTCCTCTCTTGGCACCCTATCATAAACTTTTTCTAAATCTATGAAGACACAATGCACTTTTAATGACCTTCTCTGCACTTCTCCATCAGCATCCTCTAAGCAAATACTGCATCTGTTGTACTCTTTCTAGGCATAAAACCATAAAACCAGCCGCTTACCTCTGCCCTTAGCCTAGCTTCCTCTACTCTTTCCCTTGTTCTTAAAAATTGACACCAGTACACTTCTCCATTCCTCGGACGTCCTCACACTCTCCAACATCTTGTTAAACAAACTAGTCAGAAACTCTAGTGCCACCTCTCCTAGACACTTCCATACCTCCACAGGTATGTCATTAGGACCAACTGCCTTTCTACTCTTCATCCTCTTCAACGTCCTCCTCACTTCACTCTTACTAATCTTTGCTACTTCCTGCTCCACACCAGTCACCACTTCTACTCTTTGTTCCCTTTCATTTTCCTCATTCATCAACTCTTCAAAGTTCTCCTTCCATCTTCCTATCACACTCCTGACACCTGTCAATACATTTCCTTCTTTATCTTTAATCACTCTAACCTGCTGCACATCCTTCCCATCTCTATCTCTTTCTCTCGCCAACCTGTACATATCCACCTCTTCCTCTTTAGTGTCCAACCTAGCAAACAAGTCCTCATATATCCAGCATTTTTCCACTCTATCTGATAGTCTCCTCCAGAATATTCCTTACAAACTCCTCTTTCGGGATAATTCCTATATCATATCATGCACAAATTATGTGTTTTGAGGTTTTAATGAATGTTGTGCTGGTTAAGAGGATTGAATTCAGAGAATTTTGATCAAGTCAGAAAAATCTGGGGTAATAAAAAGGAAATACTAAATGCTCTGCCCACCCTCAACAGCTAACAATAACATGTTATACATGATAATGATCCATACTTATTTCTGCCCAACATTATTATACAGTGTAGCTCTGGTGTGGCTCTGACAGCTTTGTTTCTACACTGTATTGCTACAACATAACCATCTACTGAACAACTATAAATAACTTAACAATGTGGCATTGAACATCTTACCCATGTGGAATGGCATTGCTAAAAACAAATCAGGCCTAGAGAATACCTTTTTTTTGTGTGTGTGTGCTTGTTGCTCTGTAGATATGTGGAGACCAGACAGACCCAGAGCCAAAGAAACCAAAGAGGTCTGGGGAAATGTGTGCCTTTAACAAAGAGCTTGCTCACCTGGTGGCAATTTGTGACACCAACATGCCATTTATTGGACTCAGAACAGAGGTAAGTCACTTTACTGCTCTACTTAAAAACATTAGTTATCACAGTCCCGGTCTAATGAAACACATCTATTTCTGCTTGTTTTTGATTAGCTGTCAAACATGGAGATTCCAAACCAGGGTGTCCAAGTGGAGGGAGATGGCAGTAGTCATGCAATACGTCTACTGAAGTAATAGACACAGTCACATGGCCACATGCATGCATTTATGCACACATAACAGCCAAATTTGACTTTTGTGTAAACATGATAAACCAACTAATAACTCAATGTGACTCTATGCTTTTCCCTTTTTTTTTTTTTTTTTTTAAATGCAGGATTCCCTCCTGTAAAGGTGTTGGAGAAGAGACCAGGAAAGCTTTAGGGTCATCTCTTTTGGATTGCACTTTCCGGCTTCAGGGTAGAAACAACCGAACCTGGGTGGCTGAACTTGTGCTGGCCAACTGCCCTCTCAACAGCACACACAGCAAAGAGCAAGGTACACACCATTACAAAGCACATCCATCCATCCATCCGTTATCTGTAACCAGCTGTCATCGGCCGAGAGGCAGGGTCATGGGGGCTGGAGCCCTATGCCAGCTTTCTTACAAAGCATACAACTTGCAAAAAGACTGACAAAAGATATTGTCCAAGTTATGATTGTAAAACGGTCAGTAGCATAAATGCCATTACAATGGATATATGAAAGAATAGGCACTCATTCTTGATGCAGTTGCTGATGCAGCTTTTGTCAACATAGGAACCATGTACTGTAGCAATTGTGCGTTGTTTTTCATAGAGGACCCATTTATCCGAAATGGTTTGTTGCTCTGCTAAACTTGTGGTCTTTTCAGAGAAATATTCATTGAAATCCACACATCTGTTCCCTCTGTTAGCCTCCACGCGGCACGTGTATCTGACGTATGAAAACCCTCTGTCCGAGCCGGTGGGTGGACGAAAGGTGGTAGAATTATTCCTTAATGACTGGAATGCGATTAGTCAGCTCTACCAGTGTGTTCTCAACTTTTCTCGTGCACTGCCAGGTATGCACATCTATAAAGCACTAAAGTTACAGATTATTTTTTCTTTATTTATATAAACCAAATTATTTAAACTGTAATATAAAGGTAAATACAGTCTTCATTTTCTATAGAAGGGTAATCCTTAGAATGGAAGTATAAATCTAAATTTGCATTAACATGAACCATTAGTGTTTGAGTATTACCAAGGTCTGCATTTTTGTATCTCATTGTTGAACTGATGCCTGGCAACAGAAACGGATCAATCTAATATAGCTGCACATTGTGACTGTTTCCCACAGAGATGCCATCTTACTTGAGCCTGTTTGCAGAGGTGCGGCTCTACAACTATCGTAAGTTGGTGCTGTGCTATGGCAGCACCAAGGGCAGCTCTGTCACCATCCAGTGGAACTCCAGCAACCAGCGTTTTCACCTTTCCCTGGGCACAGTGGGGCCAAACTCTGGCTGCTCCAACTGCCACAATATTATACTTCACCAGTTACAGGAGATGTTTAACAAATACCCGAATGTGATGCAGTTGCTGCAGGTACCATGTTAGCACAGTCATGAAAATATACCCACATGTACTTAAAGCTTGACATAAAGCATTGTCTTCTATTCCAACTCAATTGTTTTTTAAGCATTGTTCTAATTATCACTTTCCTTAGGTGCTTTATGACACACAGGCCCCTCTGAATTCAATCTACAAGCTACCAACAGTGCCCATGCTGGGGTTGACCCAGCGCACCAACACTGCCTACCAGTGCTTCTCCATCCTACCCCAGTCACCCACACACATCCGGCTGGCATTTCGCAACATGTACTGCATTGACATCTACTGCCGCAGCCGTGGTGTGGTAGCCATCAGAGATGGAGCCTACAGTTTATTTGACAACACAAAGATTGTAGAAGGCTTCTACCCTGCTCCAGGACTTAAGGTACTCCAGCTTTAGAGGCATAGTTGTGGTCATGAGTAGGAGACTTAATATTTTTAGTGTCTGTATAAACTGCATGACAATCTACAGGTAGGTATGGTTTAACCAACTGAAGTGTTAAAGTATACCTATCTTTCTGTCCAGCCCATAGACTTGGGGCAATGACACACCAAGCTGAAGAATTTTACACATAATTCTGCCTTTTCCTCTTTTCCCTTTTTAGACATTTCTGAATATGTTTGTAGACAGCAATCAGGATGCTCGCAGACGCTCCGTCAACGAAGATGATAACCCACCTTCACCTGTGGGAGTAGACATGATGGACAGTCTTATGAATCAGCTGCAAGCTCAGCAGCAGCCCCAAACACTAAGGGGGGGTGCAGGAGGTGTATACCCACCTCTAACTTCACCACCACCAAATTACCATGCAAATGTCACTCCCTCTCCATCCATGATGCCTACCCAGTCACCAGGTAGTGGGAAATGTGCTACTTTATGTTTGTTCAAATATGTGTGAATGGGTGATATTCTTTGTTTTAGTTTGTCAAGCTGCCATAGAGCATTATGACCAACGGAGCTTTGTTGGTTTATGTTAATGCTAATGTGTCACATTACTGTCATCAATTTTTTTGCTGCATTATGCATTTTTGTTGCAAGCGCAAAATGTGTGTATGTTGGAGAATTAGGAAGATTCTCCAACATTTTAATTGTGTGAAACCATGAAATCAGTATTGTTTATCATGCAATTTTCACGTGCTGCACCACAGAGAGGGAACAAAGTACGTATATAGTTCTGCTCCTTCCATTCCTCCATCTCAGCCCGCCAGCCAGCAACTACAGCCCTTTCGCCCAGCTTTAGCATGTGTGTGCTCAAGTGAGTGTGTGTGAGTCCTCAAGGAGAACTTGTCAACCTTTGAGTCTGACGAGCCCTTTGGTGTGTATGTGTGTGTGCACAGGGAACATCCATACCTCTGGCTCCCCTAGTGGAGCTCTGAGGGCACCCTCTCCTTTCGGTCCCACCCCGTCTCCATCTTCTCTGGGCATAGCCATGGGCCAGACCAGCTTTGCCAGTCCCCACGGTAAGCAGGGGGGTGAACGCTGGCCTTGTGGTAATTCTGGTCTGCTGGGCAAGGGCTGGAATGGGCTGAATATGACATATTGACTAGACACTTGCGCCTGAGTGCAGACACAAGCAAGCATATATATGGAATAGACGTGGCAAACGGTGAATTTCTATGAATCTGTTTATTATGCTAATTGTTCATATGTGGGTTGTGGCTGTCTGCCCCTTACCTCAGGTGCTTTGGATCCCAGCTCTCCATATGCTATGGTGTCTCCAAGCCATAGGGGCCAGTGGCCAGGCTCACCCCAGGTCTCAGGGCCTTCTCCTGGGGCAAGGATCCATGGCATGTCTCCTGGTAACCCATCGCTGCACTCACCAATCCCTGACCCTCATTCTCCACGTGCGGGGTCCAGTAAGTTCTGCTCTCTGCATTGCCTCGCAAAAAGCATATTTTTTTCCTGTTTTGTAATTTTGTAACCTGTTTATTTATCAAGCAAATTGTCATTTATTGTTTTTACAAATTATGTGAATGTCTTCTTTGTTTTAGGTTCACAAGTAATGCCTACCAGTATGCCTCCACCCCGCTTGCTACCTCAGCGCCCCTGGGCTGCCTCCATTCCTACAATCCTCACCCACACTGCCTTGAATGTGCTTTTGCTACCCTCACCAACGCCTTCACTGGTCCCCGGCCTGGCAGGAAGCTACCTATGCTCACCACTGGAACGCTTTCTGGGTTCAGTTATCATGAGAAGACACCTGCAGAGAATCATCCAGCAGGAAGCCAATGTGAGTGTTGAGTTATCCTGATTTTAACAAGGATGATTTTCTTTCCCCCTCTCTTAAGTAGAATTATTTTTTGCATTCGCCTCACTTCACCTCCTCTGTCAACTCTACTCTAGTTGTCCATTGTAAACTCTAACGAGCCGGGGGTGATCATGTTCAAGACTGATGTGCTCAAGTGCCGTGTGGCTCTCAACCCAAAGAACTACCAGACACTGCAGCTCAAAGTCACTCCAGAAAATACAGGTCCCTGGTCTCAGGAGGAGCTTCAGGTGCTGGAGAAGTTCTTTGAGACACGGGTATGTAGACTGTCCAGTTCATAAAATTGTTCAAAACAGACTTAGGACTTTTTTTGTTTGTTTGTTTAATGTGTGTTTAGCTCCTTCACATATAATTACACACTAATCTTTCATTCACCCTCTGTTGTCATTCTAGGTTGCTGGTCCTCCCTTCAAATACAACACTCTAAATGCTTTTACAAAACTATTGGGGGCCCCGACTAACATCCTTAGGGATTGTGTGCGCATCATGAAGCTTGAACTGGTGAGTAGCTGTCGTTACACTAAATGTGATTTTGAATTAGTCATTTTTATTTTTGTAAAAAAAAAAAAATTTATGTCATATAGAAAACATCAGAAAATGTCCACACCATCACAGAAATTGCACAAATAATAAAATATGCAAACTGAACATCCAAGAGCCTCCACACCTCTTCTCCTTCTGTTATGCAAGCTGTGAGATAATAGTGACAGGGACAAATACAACAAATACACTGTAGGCTTTGATAAACCTGACTCTTGTGAGCCTCTGTCTGCATGTATAATAATGTAGCCATACTCGTTCTTCTCATTTCCTTCCCTGCAGTTCCCCGACCAGGCTGCACAGCTGAAGTGGAACGTCCAGTTCTGTCTCACCATCCCTCCAAGTGCTCCCCCCATCGCCCCTCCCGGGACCATCGCTGTGGTGCTTAAGTCCAAAATGCTGTTCTTTGTACGTCTCCAAAATCAGGACATGAGTAAAAAAGGATAATTTCAAACACATCAAAACAACCTTAACTTTGTGCATCTCGTCTGGTTTGTCTCACAGTTGCAGCTGACCCAGCGTATTCCAGTGCCCCAGGAGCCAGTGAGCATTATAGTACCCATTGTGTATGACATGGCCACAGGCCTCACTCAGCAGGCAGACATCCCCAGACAACACAGTTCCTCTGGGGCTGCAGCACTCATGGTCTCTAATCTCCTTAAGAGGTTCAGTGAGCTGCACCCGGCAAGACAGGGTGAGTAGCTGCCCTCCCCAATAAAACATACTAAATAATTTACTGCCCTATAAATGTGATATTAAAAACAATTCTGTTTTTTTTTTTAGGTGTGTTACACAATGTCACTGCTAACACTGAATATTCTTTCTTTGTAGGTGAGTGTACGATATTTGCTTCTGTTCATGATCTGATGGTCAACCTCAATCTTCCCCCTGGCACTCGTCAGTAGAAACGAGGAACTCAGAGCCATTACTGGAACTGGAGCCCTTTTGATACAGAAGATGTGTCCATCCCCAAGTGATGAATAAATAGAGTAACCTGTGGTCTCAACATGTCGAAATCCAGCCACGTGTCCACACTTTCAGCTTCTGGACATTTGAGCTAATGGATAATTGTTAACGGAGTAAAATATGTGCAGTCATGGACCGCAGTCTTTATTCTTGATAGACATTTAAAGGCTTGATTTCCTGCCAAGGTACATCTCGCATGAAGGGGGTAATTTGATGATAAAAACATATGTTTTCATCCAGGCACACTTGTAAACAAGAATATCTATTGAAAATATGGTTGTTTACTAAAAAATGTACATTATTGTATATTTGAGCAGCGAAAATAATCTTTTTGCAAGAGCATTTCCATTTTTTTATGCCACGCTGATATTATTGTAGATGTATTCCTTAGCACACTATTTAAATGTTTTCTTGCCTTTACTTTAAGACCTCTGAAATTGTATTTTTTTTTTTCAAACTCTCACTTTGGATACTGTAAAATTGTGACAAACTTTAAAGGCCAGTTGTATTTTATTAAGACCCATTTTGAGTCATGATTGAAGGATTTTGAGACAGCCTGTCTATCTTTACTATTTAATAAACCAAGTCCACAGTTGGTTTGTGCTTTTAGGATCCTATACTGGAAGTGCTACAGTGGTAAGGAAATTTACTTTGGTAAAAATAGTAATACCACTCTAAGAAAACAATTAAACAAAAGCTTAAGAGTAAATCTTAAAAGTTGGCAACAAAATGCACAAAGCCTAAAAGGTAAGTTGTTACACAGAATCAGTATTAAAGTACAACTGACAGTGCAGCTGCTTTTATGTCTTCAGCAGATACTCAGCCTTCCTCACTAAATGAATTAATTTTAAATTCAACATTTTTCTGTGAAAAAAATGCTGTGTTAGCTCTAGTATTTCAGACTTTGTGAAGTGCAAATATTAGTAGCAAGCACATTTAAATCATTTTGTTTTTTTTAGTTATGTTTTTAAATATAATCATGTTATAACACGTTATACTGAATTTATACAGCTTTATTGGAATTCTGAGTAATCTGTAACAGTGTAAATTAACTTTAAATGGGTCCTAATCTAAGAAATGATTAACCGTACATGTGACATAGAACAGCAAGAATTAGGGTACAAGTTGGCAACTACTGCCACATAAGCAAATAGTGACAAAAAGATTTCCAAGGTGCTATTAACTGAGCAGAAATTATAAAATCTCTCTGGGTGTGGGATCGCTCAGACAAAATCAAAATAAATACATGAGATAATTTTGTCTTCATAAGGACAAAAACTGGAATTAAAAAAAAATCCCTAAAAATGTGAAAGGTACAGATTCTTTATAAAATGAAAATCCCTTAGTAAACTACTTCAAAATGTACCAAATTACAACATTTCTTAAACTTCTTTGTTAGTAGATTTTTTTCTACATATTTCTATGTAGAAAATACCTCTGCTGTAAATGCTGAATCCCACCCAAGTGATCCTGTGCTCTTCATCCCTAAAACATTACATCATAGTGAAAGGCTGGTCCTCAGTCAGTGTGTGGGGGGCTGAGTGGCGTTCGCTACTGCAAATCAGACTGTGTGCACGACTGTTGTTGCAAAGGGCGTGGGCTATTCTATATTTATATATTTCATGTGTCTTCAGCACCTACATGGATTCTCCTGCGGTGATGGATGTAGTCATCGCCCTGCGGTTGCGTGTGAGCATCGTCACCTGCAAGAAAGCGACGAATTACGGATGAAGAACTATTGTGTCGGCGTAGATCTATCCTGCACAAACGTTTGCTACTCGAACGCCCCCTTTGCGATAGATAGTTTCGACCAAACAACACTGAATTAGAACCTTGTCTGTTTTGTCTGGTCTCAACTGGACTATAACGTGCGTTTTAATGACTTCCATGTAGGTTTTCCAAGCGGAACAAATTTAGGTGATTAGGTGTGATAATCACAGCCAGCTGAAGTCAGAAATGGCAGTAAGCGCATCAGAGCCGCTCTGTCAGCCCTGCGGTTACCATCAAGCTTTCAAAGGTAAGTCCCGGCATCACTCACTCGTCTGTCTTTCATGTTGTGGAAGCTGTGTTTGAATTACTTTGCCTCCTGCACTAGTGCATCTGTCTCCTCTCTGCACACTGACCACTCCCCTTCAGCTCTCACCAGCCATACTTCCTTCCCTGGACCTGTAGGGTGACACATATGCACCATTGTTTCAGAGTTTCACAAAATAAGGGGCATGTCATACAGGCCTGCTGATCTGACTGCTTGTCTTGTCAGTGGAACTACAGATGAAGAGACCTCTGATGCCTGTCCAGCTGAGTCCAGAGCAGGTGGGTCTAGAGATGCTGTGTCTCTGTGGGCAACTGGACCTCCTCATCAGAGCACAGATGCAGCAGGTAAGGTAACCTGAGCACTCCCACGGTCGTTGGCAAAGCTCACAATCCTCCCGTCCACGTTCTCTTTGGGTTTCACCGGTTTTCATGTGACTGTAAAGTAAAATTTCACATGAAAGCCACATGTTCCATGGTAAACAAATGCATATAACACACATGTAAGAAATGAGAGTCAGCAGAGAGTCAGTTTCAATCCATATATCCAACTATGGATTCTCCTCATTGGCTTTACTTACTAATTGTCTGGATTTACATGTTACATCCCTGATGGTCATCTTGTAAAAAGAAAAAAAAGCTGATATAATTAGGCAGGAGGAGTAGTGCTGCAAAGTACACCAAACACTCAGCAGGGCTATCTACCCACACAGAAGGAATGTATCATTTACTGTATGTGCTGAAGTGTACGAACAGTAAATAAACCATGCGTGCAAAGGCGATAACATCATTTTTAGCATGTTTTCTGAGTTGCTCAAATTATTTCACTGTACTTCACATCAAACTGCTTGGATGAAAATACTGCGATTGAAAAAAATATTTTTGCCTGGTTCCACTGACATTCTGACCCAATGTCTTTGTGTTTTACTAAAAAAAGCAGCTTTAGACTTGAGGACATCAGGTTAAACATGTAATGTCTCAACATCAGGTTTAGTGTGGAGCATGTTTCTAAGTATTTCCCATCGTTCTGTGTAGATGTTCCTTCTTTAGCCTGTCACATTGTTCACAGTTTCTGTGCTGCAGTTCCAGGAGCAGTTAGGACAAGGCTGCAGCCCCGAGGAGTCAGACACTTTCCAGGCTCAAGGTATCTGTGGCAAAAAATGAGAAGTTTCATTTTGACTTGAATAGCTCTTGCATGTTTGACATGTTTGTTCCATATTCTTAAAGGATCAGAGATTCTCGACCAGATGCTGCAGTGCCTTGAACATCTACCAAAGCCTATGCCACAGCTGGAGGTATCACATCTGAAATATCTTCTAAATTCTATCACACATATATTAGTATCACTGACATCACAGCTCTCTTTAGAGGTGCTTCAAATAGAAAGAGGTAAAGCTTTATTATTGATGTTATAAACACTTCTTCAGATTATATATTTACCATTGTGTCTGTTCTTGTTGCAATTATATTATTTCTATGAATTTCTTGAGCATATGCAAGAAATTCATAGAAATAATCTATTTGCACAGGGGCAGATTTAGAATGTTTTTTATTGGGGGGGTCATGCTCAAAATAGGGTGTCACGATTGGAAAAATAATTTAAAAGGATTTTAAACTCAAATTGAAAAACATTTTTCAAAAAAATTATAAACTGTATATTAATAGTTTAAAAGTATATTGATTAAGTGTTTGTCAAATGGGTAACTCATCTGTCATAAACTAATTTACATTTTATTAACATTTGAGGAGAGGTAAAAATTCATCCATTGCAAGGAAAATCTATCTGACTGCAACTACTAGAAAAATTTAAATTTAAAAAATATATGATACTGGTTTAAATGTACATAATAAAATGTAATCTATAATAATACAGATTCAGATTTGATCAGTTCTCTATGTGCTGAAAGTTCTACAGCGGGTACGTACCACCTTGTCACTCTGGCAGGGGTTGGCCAGTGCCACCCCGGACCCTGCCTCTTGTTCTGCCCTTGATTAGAAGTACATCTTTATAAAACTTACCAAATTACACCGGCTATTTCTTTCCAAGTAACATATAAAATTATCACCAAATGATAGGCAGGTAAAATAGAGCATTACACACGAAGACTGTGATTTCAGATGACCACTGTACTGAAAATCAGCTGGTCTGTGTTTTTTCCCCAGGACTACCTGGACATGGTGGGTCTGTCTGTCATGTTTCCTCGTGTAGAGGTTTTTCTCATTCAAGGCAGCCCCGTGGACATGCTGGAGAGACCACCAATGGATGGTGAGAGAGAAGTACCAGGAGAAAGGAGAAATACTTTCTGTCCCTGATAGTTGTTTAATTATAGGCCTTAGAAAGCATTAAAAACTGCAACAAGTCCAGTTCAAGACCATTTAAAAAGCCAAGCACAAAAACTGTCAAAAGATTTTTCTATCTGAAATACATGACGTATAGTAATTTAAACATGCACAAGCAGCACAGGCTCTTAAAATAGCATAGTAATGATAATTACTATGTTTCAGTCCACTGCCTACATGGAGTATAGTCATGTGATCAAAGCATGTTCCCAAAGATGAACTATCTTTGGTGCTGTTGCAGAATACTTCTTCCACATTGCCAAACTGAACCAGCTCCTAGTCCTGAGTCAACAGCTGGAAGAAGATATCAGGCATCTTGGAAGTCATAAATACATCGCCCACCAGCTCTCCGTTATATATGTGAGAACAATTCCCACCTTTCAGCCAGTCAATGCTGTGCTGTTTATTTTCACTCCACTTAAACGTTATCGGTTTTTAATGTTTCCTCATTGCAGCAAGTCCTCAGTTCTTTCAGGGGAATTCAGGTCTTCTCTGAAATCAAGAAAGATATTGAAGCCAACTTCAAACAGATCAAACAGTCTCTTGTGACAGAGGAAAGCTCCAGACATGAGCCACAGCTGGCTGCTCACTACATTACTTGGTAAGCTAAAATGCAAACGCTCAGCTGGCAGAGATGACAATTAATGCAGCAGCAACTATCTGATGACAAACACCTTTCTCTGTGCAGGATATTAGAAATAACTCAAAGCTTAACGTCAACGGTGTTGTCGTTACCGGAGGGGCTGACAGACGAACTTCACCAGGCCGTGTCCTTCGTGGCACAGTTTCTGTCCTGACTCGCTCAGACAGACGCCGTCGATGAACCCTGATGTTGCGATGTGCCAGGTCCTTCCAGGAGTTTCCTGCATCTCAATGAACTGATGTTGTTAGGACTGTGAAAAGGTGCTACACAATTTGATTCACCCTCCTGTGGGATCAGACTTCATTTACAAATCATGTATGTTTTTATATTGTCATGAAAGTGACCCGTTTTAATCTTTGTGATGAGTCAGCTGCATTCCCTGTTGCACTACTGTTCTAATTTTTTTAACCTAAAATGGTAAAATAAAATTAAATGCAATAGAGAGATGTTTTTCCTTTCTCCCTGTTGTGAGACTCACTTCATACATGTTTAGTTCATCAGGCAGATTTAGATCATAACAGGTGAGAGGGAAATAGGTGAGAGACTTCCATCGGATAATTACAGTGACTAAAATGTCTCAGCTGGCAAAAAGTTATTCAACCCTACATGATGAAATGAGTAGCTGACTACCTGAATGTACTGAATGACCAGGTTTTTCCATCAACATATTTCAAGATGATGTCAGAATTCATCAGGATCAAATTGCGAAAGACAGAAAAAACTGCAAATGCAAACACTTAAGTAAAGAAGAAATACCTCAAAATTGTACACCAGTACTTTATTTGTGATTATACGCCGTTGCCCATAAAGTTAGAATAAAATATCTTTTACCACTTCTTATGAAATTAAACTGACAATGTGAATAATTCTTGATAACATTTATATCTTCTCTAAGCTTAAAAAAAAGAAAAAAAAAGAGGAATGTGCGTTAAAACGAAATGATTCCAATTGTATGGGCAACAGTGTACAATGACATTGCATCAGATGATAAGATGGAAGGTTAAACCTGAGCCGCTGCGACTGTGGTCCAACCTGAGCAGGTCATCATGCAGACGCCACACAGATCTGGTCCGGGGATCAAACCCTGAACCTACTTGCTATGAGGCAGGAGTACTAGCCACTCTTCCACTGCGCTGCCCATCACAAACACATCATTTAAGTAAATGTACCTTTCCACCACTAGCAAAAGCTGTTGATTCTGTCTCATTATACTATAAAATTGCATTAAGGAGGGAGACTTTAATGGCTAGGAGACAGAGGTGATACATAACTAAGTACATTTTCTCAAGAACTGTACACGAGTATAATTTTGAGGTATTTATACTTAACTGGAACATGTCTTAGCATTACTTGCATTACATTACTTTCTTCACTACAATTCACAGGGGAAATGTCGTACATTTATCTGACAGCTTTAGTTACTTAGATTTTGCACATTTAGATTCTTAAAAAATATATCATTGACCACAAAAAGGTTTACATCACAAAAAATACAGCACAAATAATAATTATAATGTTTTATTATGAATTATCGTTATTACATGTACCTATCAGTACACAGTGTGGTTAGAGTGAGCTTCACCCTGACTTGAGCTGCTCTTAATGATCCACACCAAGTCTCTATAGTACCACAAATATTTGTCCTTCATTTTTGTTAATTATTCGCTGTTTTCTTGGCCACAACTTTCACTGCACGTTTATGTTATCAACAGCATCAAATCCTGTTTACTGGTTAAAGTACAATTTCCCTTGATGCAGTACTTGTACTTTTGTTCTCTTTAAAAGCATGTACTTCAACTTGAGCAAAATTTGAAATGGTACTGAAAGTTGAATAATTTTTTTAGTCAAGTACATGTACTTCTACCACCTTTGCCAAGAGCAATGATTACAACAAGCAAACAGTATTTATCGAATGCAACCCCATAAAAATGGGCGGGTTGTGGCAGGAAGAGCATCCGGTGTAAAAAAAACAACAAAACAAAACAAAACAAAATCGTGCGGAACACGTTCCGCTGTGGTGATGCTTCATCCTTCATCCACTAATTTGTGCACCAATTATGAATAAACAGCTCCTCCTGCTGTTCAAAAGGTAAACCAGGAAATACCAGGACAGCTCCCTTCTGAGTTAACAGATAGTGCGCTGCTTAATTGAAAAGATCAGAGGCACAAACGGGCTGGGTTAAGGTCACAGCTGACAGAATTACACTTGCTTAATACTCACGTAAAAGTAGTTGTAAGTATTTATAACATGTGACCCACTAGTCCATAAACTTTACTCAAGCTGCAGCACTAAGTACATGCTGTAACATTTACTTTAAGCACCAAAGTAATCAGCTAAGATATTTCTGAGTAATTAGTTAAAAAACAGTGTCAAAACCACGCACTTTAAACATTATACTTAAAATGTAAAGCTAAGTAACGCTGGATCTGCTAAAGGTCTCCTGGGCTGCAGATGTTCACCTGCGGCGGTGCAGCAGAATAACCAAACCGGACGGTGTCTGTCTGTCACAGTCCCCCCGGGGGAGGGACTCAACGTGAGTGACGTTTACGGAACCCAGTCAAGTGGGGGCTTTTCTTCCCAGCCAATCGGCGTGAGTTAGGCTGTCCGGGTCCTTGACTGTGAGAGCTGGGACAGAGAACAAGCATATTCGTGGAGGTATTTAAATAATTTCAGTCTGACACCTTTTGTTTTAATGAAATCCATCCATCAGCGATCTTCAGGGAAGAATGAAGACACGTAAAGAGGGTACGTTACAAAACTTTAGCAGTCTGAATACCTGTCGGTCAGCTTTAATGTTTCTTAACGTTGTACACACAAATTCGGGAAATTATTACTGATATTTCCGCTTTTCTGCGGATATATTGTGGCTAATTGAGTGGTCGGACAGCAGAGTGCTGTCTCTGTTGTCTTTCTGCCGTCCAGCAGTCAAAGGGCCAGTAGTCATTGTGCCGAAGTGTCCTTGAGCAACTCTTTAATTTAGTACCAGCAGCTGCCAGGGGAGGGGGCATTTAAAGCACCACCTGCATGTAAACATTGAGCCAGCCTCCAACCATAACACAAAGTCAAGGTTTGTAAGTAATACGTGGACCAGAATCAAAGCATCAATGCTGTTTAGTGTTAAAAGTGAAGGTTGAGCTCCAACTTTTAGTTCATTCATCTGTAATAGATTCATCTGCAACTTATTTGATGATAAAATCATTTCTTTAGTCATTTTTAAAATACTTGTCACATATCTACTATTTCAACGTTCTCAGCCGTGGACATTTGATGCTTTTCTATGTCGCATAATGTGAAACTTGCATCTTGGGACACAGTTTTCCAATATATGTCTACTTGTCAGATTTCATAGTGTAGTATATATTTAGGGCCTTTATTGTGTTAATTTATAAATCCCCAAGCTAATGGCAGAATCCCAAATAATCGCAAAGTAACTCTCACAGTGATGCAAATATTGCATCACTAATGTTTCCAGAATGTGTTTTTTTTATGTGATAAAACATTTTTTTTATTTGCTATCAGTCTATGTGACAGTAATTTTAATCCTCAAAACAAGACTTCAATACAATTCATTTCAATACTACACCCCCTACTGGAGAGTCATTGTTGGCAAGATACTCTTCTCTGGAATACAGAGTTAAAATTGTCCCAAGTATTCAAAATGTTACCTAAATGCTGCCTTTTATACATTAATTCTCAGACCAAACATAGATCATTCTGTATTGTCAGATGCAGAGACTATGTCCTGAGCCTCTTGTAAACGTCTGAGCAGGAAATGATATCAGAGCCGCCAGGTACATCCAGGTCTTCACAGCAAGAGTAAGCACCTACTATCAAAATATGGATTCATTTATTTTCTAAGAGTGTCCTTAATTGTAATCTATTTATTCATGGGATCTAATTTAATGCTGTTTACCTCCCAGTAAGACCTCTCAAGATGAGGCAAACTCCTCCAGGGCTGTTAATCACTCAGAGGACGAGTCGGGGAATGAGAATAGAAAAAAGAGTGTGGTAGGTGTTTTTTTATTTATGGTTTAATGAAGGAGACTCTTCTGCTCAAGCATGCTTGATAACAGTCACAAGATATATATGTAGTATAACGAAGTATGATAGAAAAAACCTACATTGCATTCATAAGCAAGGTGCGAGTGTTTGGTTATTTTAGAGCAGAAAGAAATAGTCAATTAATCTGTTACTTTATTGCCAGAAAACTAACCTGCAACTATTCTAATAATTTAGCAAAAATCAAATATATGAATAAATTCACATTTCAATGGTGAGGATCTGCTGCTTTCTTGTCAAACCATAAACTGAAGATCTTGCCATTTGGATGGACAAAGAGGAACTTGGAGACTTTATCTTGGGCTCTGAGAAATTACAATTTGTATTTTCCCGACATTTTAAAGAGACAGTTAAGATATTTATCAAAAAAAAAACATCACATGCAATTATATATATTTTTATGTCCTCATTATTATTGTATTTGACAGTGGTTAGAGCTAAGATTTTAGATTAATGATCAACATCAAATGACAAAAAAGCAATGTATTTCAGGGGTTAATGCAGAGGAGTTTATTCTGCTGGTGGAAACTCCTTCATATGTGAACATTAATCTTTCATAATTTCTTTCTTTTTTTATATAATACACCCCACAGAGAAGAAGGAAAAGGCCACACAATGGCTCAGAAAATGTCAAATGTGCCAAAGCCAGTTGCAGCAGGGTCAACAAAGCAGGAGGCAGCCACAGTAAAAAGAGGCATGTGGAGGCTGTCACCCTGTTTGAGGTGGTCACTATGGGCAAGGCTGCTATGCAGGTGGGACAGCCTGACTCCCTAATCATCGACTGTGTGAATGAAATGTCTAAAAATTGAATGATTCTTTTAGATGTTCTTCTTTTTTTTCCCCCTCTGATTTGCTCACAAGCAATCCTCCAATGTCTGCCAAGCCCCCGCTGTCATGTTTGACAAATTAGAACTTTTGTCCTTTTTAGAAGTGGAATGAGAGACAGAAAACATTGCTTCACCTTTGATATAATAAAAAATTAGAGCTTGATTGTTCTGTTGTTGGAATTTATGCATATTAACATTGCATTCTGGTCTCAGCATATTCAGATTTTCTGATAACGATTAGCCTTCATAAAATTACCTGGTATATTATTAGTACAAACTCACTCAGTCTTGTGTGATGTTTGAGCAGGCAGTGATCGATGACTGGATTGAAGCTTACATGAAGAACCGAGACTCCTCCCTCCTCGATCTTATCAGCTTCTTCATCCAGTGCTCTGGATGCAAAGGCAAAGTTGACACTACCTACACACTGACACACACACACACACACAAATAGACGCAGACTAGATAATTACTTGTCTATGTTTGCATTTTATCTTTGGCAGGTGTGGTCACGGCCGAGATGTGTCAGAGCAAAGAAGAAAGTGATGTGATGAATAAGATGGTTGAGGAGCTAGATGAGGTGAGAGGTCTTGACCTTTGTTCTGTGCTTTGTCTCTCAGTTTTAACACTTTGAACTGAAACCAGATGTTTTGTTTTAGGTTGCTGGTCTGCAGTACAAGAGGTTTCTGGCTTTTCCATGGATTCTCACAGTCACATGGCCAATGGACGCGGTCAGTTTCTTGTGCTTTTTTTTCTTCAAATATTCACATAATCCTAATTTGTTCTCAAATAATCAAACATACAGTGTTGTCACAAACATACTAAATAATTTCATTTATTCCCTGTAAGTACATATTCTAGGTAGTAAAACTCATTAGGGCAGTTTGTACTGAGGACAAGTTTCTCTCTGTCTCTATGCTACTCTCCCCGTTTCTTCTGTAGGACAGCGTTGAATATCCTCTTATACAGTCTGCACCATATGGCCGCTGGTTTCATTCTGAGTTCTCCGACTTTGTATCGGTGCTGGTGGCTCAGTGTCAGCACAACATCATCTTTGACAGTTACCTGATGAACACCCTCATCTCACTTCTCACCGAGCTGTCAAACTCTTATATACGGGCTTTCAGACACACCTGCACCCTAGCAGGTAAGTGACAGAAAACATGCAAAAAACGTACACACAGTAAATATTTCAGTGAAGTAATCTGTACTCTGTGTTGTCATTTGAACTTCACTGATTAGCGGTAAAGCTGCTGAGCGCTTTTTTGAATGTGGCTCTGAGCCTTACCGTTGGGATTGAAAACAGTCAGAAGCTGTCCAAGGTGCAGAAGGCAAAAAACGTGAGGCAGAAAAGCACACCACAACTGGACAAAATACAGAAGAAGCTCAAGGAGGTAAGACATTCATAACTTTGTACAATGAATTTGTGTTTGCTCTTTGTGAAAATATCACATCTTATTCACTGTGTGACTTCTGTGCATTTCTCCATCTGCTCCTGAAGCTGCAGGAGAAGAGGGCAGAGATAGAAAGCATGATGGACATCATATTTAAAGGAGTTTTTCTGAAAAGATACTGGTAAATTGACCAGATTTACACACAAAACAATCTGTACTGTGCACTGGACTGTTTTTTATTTCAGCATGGAACTTATTATATTTGTGTGTCTTTGCAGTGACGTGCTTCCAGAAATTCGCTCCATCTGTATGGAGGAGTTGGGTTTGTGGATGAAGCTCTACAGTTCTGTATTCCTCAATGATAGCTACCTCAAATACATGGGCTGGATGTTGTATGACAAGGTAAACAACCGCAAACGCATAACGTGATATATATACGTCATAATAATTTTCTTATAGTCTTTTTAATTGTGTTTGATTGAACAACCTCAAACATCTCTGCATGTTGTCTTTTAGATACCAGACGTCCGTCTCAAGTGTGTGTTGAGTCTGCAGGGTTTGTATGGAGATCCGCTGCTCCTGCCTAAACTAGACCTGTTCACCAGCCGCTTCAAGGTACAGCGCGCATCTCTCTAGCTTCAGTAGGTTTGTGGTCGTCACAAAATAAAAATACAGTCAGGTTCAAAAATATATTTTATTCAATCAACATACTTTTGTATGTAATGTACTTTCAGCTAGTACTTTAGTTATTTCTCCAGAAATGGTTTAAAGTACATTTTTAATTTACCAAAAGGGATACAACATTTTGCACTGAAATATATTTTATTACTCCATCTTTGTTACTTCTGATGATGGAAAGAACATTAGTACTAGCATAATGTGCATTATTGTGGTGTTAGGTTCAAGGTAAGGTTTGCATCCCCTTACACTAAACTGGCATGTAAGAGGAGGAAGTGTCTATAAAAAGGTTTTAAAATGCAGGGTTAAACAGGATTCTGCTTCTGTATGAACAAGTGTAAAACTACTGTATGTGTTTCAGGAGCGAATGATCTCCATGACCCTCGATAAGGATAATGAAGTGGCAGTGCAGACCATGAAACTACTTGTTCTCATTTCCAAGTGAGTCACCAGCCTGTTTGTTGGCTTTATCTGTTCCCACTCATCTCATACTGTTCACCAAATGTTCTGTGTAATGTGCTTCTGACTCCTCAGAACATCGGACGATGTACTCAGTCCAGAGGACTACAAGCAGCTCCTCCAGTTTGTTTACTCTGCACAGCGCCCTCTGGCAGCCACAGCAGGGGAGCTCCTCTTCTCAAGGTACACTCACCTCAGTCTCAAATCCCAAACAAAAATACAGTCAATTAGTGTTTACATGGATGTTGTTGGTTTTTATCTCAGGCATCTCAACACTGTAGCTGATGCATCTGATACTCAGGATGGCAACAATGAAGAAGAGACACATAGACAACAAACATTTGCCAGACTGAAAGCTCTGCTGCATTTCTACCAGGAGTCAGAGGTAAACACATTGGACTAACTTGTGTATGTCTAGGCAATGTTCCTGTATGCGCTTACTGCATTAACATGTCCATGTCTCTGTGTCCCTGCAGTTGCATAATCATGTGGTTTACTTAGTGGACAGTCTGTGGGACAGTGGTGGAGCTCTGCTAAAGGACTGGTCCACACTCACGTCTATACTACTGCAGGACAGCCCAGGTTAGAAAGACTGTGCATTTGGAAAGATCTTGGCCATCAGTTTAAATGGTTTCACTAGCCACCGTCCACAGTGCACACATTTTAGTAGACGTCTCTACAAAGAAGTGCAGCCATGCAGAAGTGTGACTAAAAGGTTTATTGCCTAAACGCCTTAGTTGGGTCTAATGGACAAACAACATACTTCAGCTTGGGTTTCAGTGAATACATTGTGCAGTGTTTTCTTTTTTCTTTGGAGCCCAAATGTATTTTTATTTAATGTTAATGTTTTAAAATTGTTGTTGGATTTGTGTTGTCCTAATTTATCAAAAAAGGCGTGTTGTGTATTTTAAGTTAATTGTCTCCTCTAATTGAATCCCAGTTTGTCAAAGGGTCTAACAGTCTCATGTGGTTGGTTTCAAGTAAAGTACATTTCCAACATAAAACTGCTTCATTAGTATCCTAGTACCTTGTCACATGTTGTGTGAAGTAAATGTCACGCTTGTCTCTAGGGAATATGTTTTGCATGCATTTCAATTCGACATGTTTGTAGGTCTTACTCAGGCCGAGCAAACTGTGCTTGTTGAGATCATGGTGGCGTCGGTGCGTCAGGCCTCAGAGGGACCTGTTCTGGCTGGGAGGAGCGGAGCCAAGAAGGTCTGTGGCAGAAAGATTCTCATGAAACAAACACTTTACATTATATTTATTGCACTTGAACTATTGGACTGTGTGAGCATGAAAAAAATATGAAACCACATAATTCAATGTGTGTCCTTAATGTTGCAGGTAATGAATGCCAGAGAAAAGAAAATTCAGATTGAAGACTGTAATAAACTTACTGAACATTTCCTTGTGATGCTTCCAAAGTTACTGACCAAGGTATTTATTAATTTCACGTTTCACGTTTTCACATTTTATATTTCCATTTTATTTTGTAATAAAACAAATCAGATCTCTGTGCTGCTCATATAGAATCTGGGCGTTTTGATGCTTTTTTTATTGATGTTCTTTATGTAGTTTTCAGGTAGCTGGGACGTTGTTGCCTCCCTGATGAAGATTCCTCAGTACTTTCTCTCTGAGAGTCTTGCAGCTGAAAAAACACAGGTCTGCATGCTACAGTTTCAACTTACCTAAATACATCACAGGAAATGAAATGAAACATGAAGGGGTCCTTTTTATTCATTTGATCGTTTTATTTCATTTTGTGAGCAGGCGAAAGACAGAACTCTAATTACTGATTAGAACACTAAAAAGCAACTTAAACAAAGTATTTATATGATGTCTTCTGCACACTTCAGCCAACCAACATAAAAATTTCACAGTTACTGGGGTTAAAGCAGAACCTTGGTACAGCAGTTTGTAGAGTTAAATTAATTTTAAGTTAATCTGAAACTCTCTGTTTCTGCTTTTTACCGTATGAACTCTTTCTCCTTCTGTTGATTAAATCTTAAGGCAGCGGTGCACTAACTGGTTACAGAGTTATCTGCTAACCATTGTACGTCGCGTCAGTTTGAAAATGTCAGAAAGCTACTGCAGTATAAACACCAAATGTCAAGTCCTGAAGTCAAGTCCTGTCATTTTGTTGAATTTTAAAAACAAACAAAACTGAAACTGATGGAAGCAGGACAAACATAACATCTGTGTGGCTGTAGCAAACACATTTTGTATTTTAGGGGAGGTTGAGGGGACTAATCAGTGATCAGAAATTACATTTTATGTTGATTAACTTTATCAAACCATCTCCTTTTTTTTAACTGCTTACTTTTCCTGAGAGAGTATAAATGGATATTTAGCCCAACGGCTGTTAGCTGTCACTGCCACAGAATTGTCACAGCTGACAGATTTTAACATGAGCTGGTTTTGCTCCTGTTCCTCTGCTGCAGGGTCTTTCCGTACTGTTGGCAGAGATGGAAGCTGTGTTGGACCTCCACTCGGGCACTGCTGTTCTGGAGGCCGCGGCCCGCACATACCTCAGTCTGTGTGGGGAGGAGATGGCCTGGTGCTCCTTGACCCGAGCTGCCAGAGACTCTCTGGTCCAGCGCTGGGTGGACCATCTCACTGCACTGTTGGAGGACCCTGCAAAGGTAATGTGCATGCACGGACAGATTATGAGAAAATCATCCCCCACCCTTTCTTTTTATTTATTTTTTGATTCCCTTTATGATCATTTCATGTCGGTTTATTTTTTGCGTTGTGTATTTTAGTCATTTCAGGATTATAATTAGTGTTGTATTGGTCATTTTATGCCTGCTTTTGGTCCTTTAGCACCTCTTTCAGATATTTTAATGTTGTTAATGCTGCTGTGTCCTCTCCTGTCAGTGCGTCTGTCACCACATTTCTAATAACTACTGAACGTTTCCTATTCTTTGTTGTAGGGTGACAGTTTCTCTGCTGATGACGAGAAAACTGGAGAAATTTTAACCACACTGAAGAAACTCACAGCTTTTCACAAGTATAATTTCATACTTGTTCACAATGAAGTGTGAGCTAACAATGTTCTGCCAGGGCTGTAAATATCTGTTCTTTTTGTTGCAGCTGTCATGATCTCTCTCAGTGGAATCTGTTCAAGCTGCTGTCTCCTCTCCTGTCGGTGGAGAGCAGCCAGGGTGAAGCACCACCTCAGGTACCCTGATTTAACTTATTTATCCACTTTCTTTCTATTACATTGTCGATGCCCTCAGTCTCCTTCTCTGTTCTCTTCCCTTTTTGTGTGAAGGTGCTGCAGGAATTACTGCAGTGTTTGTGCTTCTCCATGCTCTGGTCTCTCAACACAAGCAGCGAAACTCTAAACTCCAGAGTGAGTCACATCTGCTTATAATATGCTGGTATAAGATTTAAAACACTTTTTTATATTGATGAAGACATTATATTCATTCCCTTTTTTTTCTTTTATGTACCATAGTTTTAATTAGAAAACCTCAACAAGATTAAGATCTATATGGCAAGATTGCAGCAGAGAGAATTAAAAAAACTGGCTCCATAAAATAAAGAAACAATGCATACAACAAAAGCAAACAGAAGAACAGATGTTTTTTGTTTTGCATATGAATCTGTTTGCACAAGTCGTGGGGCTCACGGCTTTTATCACAGCAAAGTGTCACACGAAATCCAAACAAATCTTGTATAAGTCTTGTGTAAGTTGAAATCTACCTCCAGGTAAAATTGTGTTGTTAAGGAGAAAAGAGAGAATTTTTGTAAGAGAACTTTAATGCACCTCTCTTAAAGGAATCACTGTGTTTGGACATGTAACTATGAATATCTGGAGGTGGTGCAGAGCCTAGCTGAGGATGAAAGAATATGGCAGAGCAGAGTGCAATGATCTCAATGATCTTAAAGCTCTAGCTTTAAATTTTAAGCCAATGATAAAATTATCAACAACAAAATATGCAGACTGTTTAAAAAATGAATAGTGTTAATAATGCCCCCTCTCAGTGCTTCATATCAGTGTTTTAATATGTTTGTTTTTTTATGTTGAAATTGGTTGAGGTGAAGTTACTTTTTACTATATCGCTTCATATTAAAGCAAACTTTATAAATGTATACGTTTTGCACCTTACAACCTAAACACTGACTTGTAGTGGTGACTTTAGCTGTTACAAAAATGTAGTGATGTAGTAAACGTCAAGTGCATGTGATGGAAATAATCGAGTAAAGTAGCTCAAAATGCTGCAGTAGGTCATTTGATTTAAAGAAGAACTGCAGCAATTTCATCAATTTCTCTTTTACCTGTTCTCCTTAACCTAAACGTGTGTGTGTGTGTGTGTGTGTTTTAGGATAAGGCTTTGGCCCAGAGGCTTCAGCTGCGTCTGTTCTGTGAGAGGAGTCACGTCTGTCTCTCCCACTCGGACCTCAGTTTGCGACGACAGGTTCGCCAGGAAACGCACAATAATGGTTTAAACTACAGTGGCACCGTTTACGTTTTTCTAACAATTTCTTTTTTCCATTTGAGGCTTTTCTGGGAGTTTGTGATGTGCTCACTGCTCACTCTTACCAACTACACGTGTGGGATCCCACGTCGTTTGGTCCACTGCTCTACACACCGAGCCCTAAACTGCAGAGGGCGCTGTTGACCTTTGTATGCGCACATGTGTTTGTCGGTCGGGACTGTGACGGCCAAAGCAGAGGTGAGAGCTCAGCCTGTTTACATGAAGTCCTCTCAACACAAAATAAGTTTTGCTTATTTTTACTCTTCTTGAAAGTTTGAGCTTCAGTGAGCAGAATGTGTAGACTTTGTCAGTAGAAATCTTTTTTTGCTGTCTTCAACAATCCGCTATTGTGTTGTGTGTTGAAGACATTGACGTACAAACAGAATGTCAAACAATTACAGTCCAAACGTCTGTTTCACACTAAGAAAGTCATTTGGCTATGGAAGATTTCTGTAAACTTCTTAAACGAAAACTATGGTCATAATTATACATTGTGTATTTTTCAGTGAGGGAGTAGAAGTAAATGTGGTAAATGTGCTGAATTTTACTGGTTCTGGATTCTCCATTAAAAAGATCCGCTGGATTTCACTGTTACATTACTGGGATATTTCCAAAAAAGGCCGGAGCCATTTGTTACAAGCTTGAAGGGAACTTTTTTTATACAATGTAGTTATTAGGTTTGTTATATTATATTCACGTTTTAGGGATAAAAACATAGAAAATGATGTGGTGTATGAAAAATATACCAGCGTGTCCATCAGAGTTTTCTAGACGGACTAAATATTAATGTCTCTGAACTGCCAAAGTCAGTTCATGTTCACTCAATTCCTTCAGTACGAGAGTGTGTGTGTGTGTGTGTGTGTGTGTGTGTGTGTGTGTGTGTGTGTGTGTGTGAAACTGATATATTTATCAATAAATCAAACATCACATAGTCCAAAATGTCCCACACACTGCAGTAACACATTTTTTTCTACCTAATTTCCAGAAACCCGCAAAAACAAACAAAGTTCAGCGTCTAATCATCCGTTAAAAATTGAACGGTGGTTCATTATCCAAAATTAAAAAGTTTACTACATAAAAAACTTCCAATTTTTGGAGAAGCTAAATGGCGAAATGTCTCTTTAATGGACTAAGAAGTTAGTAACATGAGAAGGGTGCTTTTTTTTTTAGAAGGTCACTAAAGGCCAAACAGTTTGAGAACAGTATTTTTTTCACATTTTTCATTTTGTGTTTTTCATTGAAAATCTTACCATAAAACCATTAAATGAAGCTGTTGCCTAGGCTACCAGGACAGCCCCAGTTGAGGATGCATTTGTAATTTGTTTTTCATTGCTTGGGCAGCATGTGGGATTCCAAGGAGAAAAACTCCTCGCAGCACAGCACAGTAGATGGCACTCTGACTCAGCCAGAGCAGCATCGTGTTTCTTGCAGCTCGCCGCCTTTAAAGCATGCAAATATTAAATGCACGGCCACACATTTGGCTTAATAAGTCGTTGCCGAGCTGCCTTCTGACTGTAAATGGGGTCTGATTCTCAATCTGACCTGACAATTGACCCTCGATTACAAAGGAACCCTTGTTAATATCCTCAGACTTAAACAGGTTGACTAATTTGTATGAAAGGATGTTAGACTTTGTTATGCAAAGTGATGCAGCTTGTAAATTGATGACGACAGTATGCTGCTGTCTGTTCCGAAATGAGAAAAACAAGATTGATGTGTCGGGGGTGTTCTCTTTGCAAAAGTCCTGCAGGTGAACTTATGAATTCATTCATAGCTGACTATAACTAAACATTTTATTATCTTTAAAATAGCTTCAACTTTCGGAGACATATTGCATCCAAATATGGGAGAGTCCAGAGAAGTCAATAACTGTCCTGGTGGGAAAGTCTTAAATACAATATGGGATTATTGGTTTTTGAACATGTAATAAAACCCTATTGTTTTATTGGATTTGCCTGGTAAAGGTTTTATCATACACACACAGTGTTTTCTATTAGCTGCTGGATCAGAGATCAGTCAGAGGGCAAGGGCACTGAGTTAAATCATAAAATCAGGGCAATCTCTTTCCGTGAGAAAATTCCATTAACTCTGGCTCACCTCCGAGCCTATTTTATTAGCCTTGTGAAAGATTGAAGCCACATGGTGTCACAACCATAACTCTTGTCTTATGTTATCTTTGATTTCCACCTGCTAAAGCCATTGTCCTGAAACTCACTAAAACACTCTCTGTGCCTCTGCTTTGTTCTTTTCTTTCTGTTATACGATTTGTTACGATTAATCGCTCTCGTTACTTCACCCCATTCTCCCTTCTCTCGGACCACTTCGCGTTCAACCCGTGTGCTTCAACTCCCATCTGGCTCCCTCAGTCAGTGAAACCTTGGAAGTAGAGAGGCTCGAGGATCTCCACGCACGAAGAAATCTGCTCGCAGCCTTCTGCAAACTGATAGTTCACGGAGTGCTGGAGATGAGCATGGCAGCTGAGGTCTTCATGTATTACATGAAGGTAAAGTCCTTAAAGGAGGAGTTCAGCGTTTTTGGGCAGTGCATGTGTGCTTTCCCACCAAGTTAAAAAAAAAAAAAAAAGATACACAAACTAACTAAGTTCTGGGTATTAATTAACTTATACAAAACGTATAAAGGACAGGTTGGGTTTTCAGAAGAAGTAATGTTTTGTCATATTTCACTGAGTCCCTGAATCTGACCAATAAAAAGTCCAGCACAGGAGACCCCGCGTGTTTTGACAGAACATAGTTAGTTAGGTGTGTCCTCATTTTCAGACTTTACAATCAGCTATTGTGTTGTGTGTTTAAGACATTGACGTACAAACAGAATGTTTGAACGATTACAGTCTGTTTCACACCAAGAAAGTCATGTGGGTATGAAAGATTTCTGTAAACTTCTTAAATGGAAAATATGGTCATAATTATACATTGTGTATTTTTCAATGGGGGAGTAGAAGTAAATGTGGTAAAGTAAGTACATGTTTTCCCATCACATTTGAGCACAAAGAAGCTGATCCACCTGGCAGCTTGTGTGCGCCATTCTGAAGATATTTCCAAAACCCTCAAGAATTTTCTACTTTTCCATTAAGAGACTTTTTTTTTGATACTTCTTTGCCAGTGAGAACAGTAGTGAGAACCATTGTGTTTCCAGGTTGTCCCATTCATGTCAAGATAGTCAAATATTTAACAACATTATTAATCAGACGGCTGTTTATGTTGGACAGCATTAATATTATATTGTGTATATCCTGGATATTTTCTCCGTTTTCGTCCGCAGTATTATAATGACTTTGGAGACATCATCAAGGAGACGATGTATAGGACCAGACAGATGGATAAGATAGAAAGTGCCCAAACTCTGGTGCTTTGTTTGCAGCAGGTACAGTAGCTCTCTACACACTCCACAGTATAAACTATGTGGGTTCCCAGACAAAAGATGCTGATGATTTTCTCTGTATTCTCCAGCTTTTTGTGCGTCTCAAAAAGGAGCAGGAAAGTGGGGGTAGGGTTCACCCAGGAGTCCAGACCTTCACCAGCATCAAGGAGTTGGCCAGGCGCTTCGCTCTTACCTTCGGGGACCTCGTCAAGTTTCGAGAATGCATCGTCTTGATCCACAGGTCAGCAGGAGCTCGTTTTGTTTGTTTTGTTTTGCAGGTTTTTATGATGTTTTACATTGTTAGTCTGTGTTTTCTCCTTAATATTTGCAGGAACAGTGTAGACTTTGTGTTTCACGAGTTTCGCCAGAGCCCAGGAACACCTACACCACCATACCTCTCCTACCTGACCATCCTCAGTGAGTTCTCCAGCAAACTGCTTAAACCAGACAAGAAAGCAGTGTAAGTACTTCATGTAACATACAGGACTGGGTTTTTTCTGAAAGCTAAACCTGGTGAAATTTCTGAAAGTCTTCTTGTGTCTGTTCAGGTTTTCCTACCTTCGGAAACACACTGCAGAGCATGTTATTGACCTCAGGGAGGAGTGCTGGCAGCCTCTCATCTACTATCGTGCTTCTCTACTGGCTGCGGCTGAAGGGGAGGACGCTGTGTCCTACGTCGGCTCCGACAGGAAGGGCCTCCCACCCAATCGCTCTCCCTTTTCCAAACAAAAACTAGAAGGTACCACGCTACACACCAGTCAGACAGATTTTTATTTCCTTGTTGTCATCATGCACAAGCTGGATCACGTTTGTCTTTATATTATTTAGGGAGCAAGTCCCCCTGTCCGTTCAGTCCCCTTGACTCTCAAGCGAGTAAAGTTCACAGACCCAGCTCCAGTACAAGGTGAGGCTCATCAATGCTTTCTTAAATTAACATTCTTAGCCATAAAGCAGATCCTCATCTTATCTTAATCTCATCTAACTCCTTAGCCATCAGAAGACGACTGACCTGGGTCCATTTTCTGTCCCTCTGGAACCTCCTGCAAGAAGACTCAACGCTGAAGGATCTGTCCTCGGCAGCAGCAGTGACATGGACGATGATGCTGTGGAGGTTGAACTGTAAGTAAGAGGAGGTTCTATGCAGGACAAGCGATAAGAAGCGGAGAGGGTTCCTTTTCTTTTTGTGCACCTTGTACAGTGACTAGTGTCTTCTGTGTGATTCTGGAACCAGGATGGATTATTCTGTATTTTTTAATATTAAACAAATCCCATGAAAACGCCAGAACCAAAAATGAATTGATCTTATTAACAAGTATTGTCTGTGCAGCCAAAGCACGATATCACATGTTCCTCTTTGCCTTGAGCTTTGACAGGACATGGGCATGTAGTTTGTTGTGAGTCCATGCTACATTTAGCAACCTGCGGCTATAAATACTACAGCACCCACTGTGAAAACAGTCCCCAACAAATGTTTACTCATGTTTACAAAACCTTTGCTAATGTCCACAGAGAATGTAACAGTTTTGCAAGATTGAACCTTTGTGTAGATGTGAAACTAGAACTGTGTGTACACACAAAGACTGGAATATGCACATGCAGATTTATAGACTCACACATCATTTCGCAGTGAATTGAAACGCCCTTAAACATGAGTTTGCATATTGTGCCCACTAACACCACTGGAAGGGAAGATTACTAAGAAAGAGGGTTTACTGTGTCAGTGAGCTTTTACCACACGACTGTTACACACAGCTGTGGCCATTGGTAGCATTAGCAGCACTGATTTATCACATGCAACTGTAGACTGTCACAACTTCTATATCTCAGTTTTCTCCATAAAATGTCCAAAAGATAATTATTGAGTTAACAGTTTACAAAATAGAAAGTTCAGTTTAGGATAAAATGCAAAATAACCCCCAGTCAGCTACAACTTAAACACCACCTGGTGGCTTTTGTATATAAAACTGTGTTGTTTAATATTATGAACTAATAAATGCTTATGTATCATTATGAATTAACTTTTTATTAATGAGATTACTACATGTTTTGCCATAATTAACATTAACAGTGTTGTTTGAAATACACTGATTTCTTAATGGAGTAGTTTTACTTTTGTGCTTTGGGTAAAATGTATTAGACGTTCTGCTCACATTTCATCTCCTTTAGAGATTTAAATCCTCACTAAGGCATTTCATGGAATTAGTTTAAAGTTACAGAATAACAGCAGTCTTACTCTTTAAATCATGTCAGTTTCTTATTAACTAAGGTTCATTTTATTTTACGGCTCTTTTTCACTTGAGGACCATGTGTATAATGTTTTTTTAACCAACCTAAAGCATCACTGTTGACTGTACTTGAATGTTACAAGTGACACAAAATCTATTAAACTATTATTTTTCCCTTTCAAATCTTAATTGGGTCCAAGACTAGTAAATTATGCTTTAATTGTTGGCTTAAAGTGAACCAAAAATGACTGTTTTACTAGTTTACTGTTAATTAGTTTATATTAAAATAATAATTCATACAAGTACATTTCTCCAAACCGAAATTAACAAGTTCATTTTTATAGTGTAAATTTTTCAAACCTTCTTCCACATAATAAATGAAGACAACCTTTATAACATTGGTCATTTGTGTACAGCAGCAGCACTTACTTAACGTTGACAGAAGCATTAACCACAACCAAAGTGCTTTTTACATTCTGGAAATGTTTCCAGTGCTATTCCTCTGACAGGCACATGTGGCCTGCACAATCCACAAGTGAACATATCACAAGCAGTTTTTACTATGGCCCCGTTCAATTTATTTACTTTTCCATTAACCAAAAGCTTTATTGTTCATGTAGAGAAAAACAAAACATTTTAAAATTGGTTCCTTTTGTTCTGTCAAAGTACATTGAAATGAAGTACTTATAACATAGAAAATTTTTGTCTAAAACTCTTGGCAAAATAATTTACAACACAGCAAGCACCACATAATTATTTACAATTATTTATAAATGTAGCTAATAATTTATAACCTTATCTCACACACACAGAGTCCGTGACATAATGAATGTACAACACACGTTGTGTGGTTATCTAAACTGTGTTCTTGTGTGTGCAAATGAGGCTAAACTGAGGCTTGCTTGGCATTTACAGTAACATCTCATCGCAGCAAACAATGAATTTAGTGCCTTATAGGAAACCTTCAGAGTGATCACTGGAATGTAACATTAGCCAATGACTTTAAATGAAAATTAGCTAAGGAAACATGAATCAAATTAACATGGTTTCTATCCAGCTATTCAGGGAGCTAAAGTGTGTGAAGATGTGTCTTAGCGCCTGTGAATACAATAACACAATACTGACGTTGATGAGATGTACAACACCCAAGCATTACATGCAGAACCTTTCCTGTGTTAACATGTGAGGAGGGAGCAAAGGTCTAAAACATGCTGGCTGTGACACGGGAGTCACAACCAGCACATTTTGTCAGATGTGAAAATTGCATTTTCTGCAACAGTGTCGAACTACCTTCTGCTCAGACTACTTCATATTGCTTGTTAGACAAATGTGTGATAATGTGTCCATTTCTCAGCACATCGGACCCCACCAGTGCTTTGAATGTGTCTTCTGGATTTGCGCACACTCTGGTTAGGCAGGTGAGGAAATCAGGCTTAAACCTGCAAATCTCAGTCACCAACACTGCAGTTTCAGCTTCACCCCTGAGAACGTGCAGTGCTCAGCAGGTTTGTGAGAAAACACCACAGGATCAAGGGTCATTCAAAGTCATCTTCATACTCATATTCATCCAGGTCCAAGTTGCAGTGCGGACTGGGGATTTCAAAGAAGTGTCTCTTTGTGAGTCCCAGCTCACTGGTGATGTGCTGTCCCAAAGGGCTTAAAGGATTATCATACCTAAACAGAAACGCAGAGAAATAAAATATATGTAACACACAACTCAAAAAGAGAAGTTCTTTTTTCTAAAGCAAAGTGGGTGATTAGAACATTACACAGTCAAGAAAAAAATATGACAGTCATACATAGTGGTGAACATGTAAAAGGATAAATGTCTTAAAGGAACAGTCTGACATTTGTGAAATATATGCTCATTTGCTTTTTTTCTTGGCTTAGCTTAGCAACAAAGAAAATGGGGAAACAGCTGGCCTATGTCTGTCTGGATATAAAACATCATTAGCTGGTAGCTGGCAAACACAACATTTAAATGTTTATAAAATAACTTTAAATATCAAGAGAATGTAAAAGAGTAAAAACCAAAAGCATGTAGGAGGGAAAAGGACATTTTAGAAGATGATAAAGACAGAAACAGGTGAATAGTAAGCTGGGCAGAAAATAAAAAAAGAACCTGGGCTCTAGTTGAATTTGTCTGTCCAAGGTTTAACAATTAGTGAGCTTTACAGGTGCCTGTAAATGTGGTGGATTACCTTGCTACAAGTGGCAGGTTCAAATTTATTGTAAAGACATTTCCAAGAAAGCAAACCAGTATATTTCCTGAAATGTCAATATTCCTCAGAGTTCACAGGTACAGGAGCACAATTTGAAGGCCTGAAGAGGAGATATTACAGGAGCAAAGGTTTTTGTTTTATAAAAGAGGCAGGATAAAAACATAAGAACTCCTAGCTCATACACATCATATTGTGCTTAGTGACAAAAAAAACTACGGTGTCAAAAATATAATGAATCCCTTTAGAACTGGAACATTTATGTATAGATTTATTGTTTTAACAAAAAATTACGATACTCATAATACTGAAAAACACAATGAATGCTCAGCGAGGGAAAGAAATTAAAAATAAAACCAAACACCCAGCCCCAGATGTAGACTTAATAATTAACCAACTAACTGGAGAACATTTCACTGTTAACCAAGTGAGCAAGCAGCACTACAATAGGAGCTAAAACAAAACGGCTGCTTCTAGAACTTGACAACTTCTCATTCTTTAAAATTAAATGAAATCCAAAGTTTTTAAACTAGTTAATTTAAATTGGTCAACTATATTTTCTTGGATGATCTGTCTGCTATCAACAGTACACTGAGACTGGTAGGGTATGGGTAGAAGCTAGGAGTGGGATTAGGGCCAGATTTGCCCAGAAAAAGTAGAGGAAGAGAAAACACTTAGTTCCTGCTGGTAACCTGTTTGTCTTACCTGCCGTGGTTAGCAGTCGGTCGTTAGCAGTCGGTGGTGCTCCTAAAACCGCCACACAACAGACCTGTCAACAGCCTCATCTATCACTGACTAACTCTAACAGGAGCTCTGCAGCTGGACAGAATCCTCAGTTTTACCAATGAGACACCGAGCTGTCTCATGTAGACACAAGGCAGTCAACTTGTCCTTAGCTGATCTCACAACCCTGTCCAACACTTTCTGACAACCCCTTACTTAAACAAAAATTATTTAAACCTTAGCTTTTTCTTGCCATCTGCTGCCAATGTGGTTTATAATTTTCCTCAATTGATAATCACAGAATTTGGGTGCTGCAGCACTGACAATCATGATAAATTGTACTCTAATTAGTGAACATTATTATGGAGGATCAATATTTCTTAAACCATTAAAACCTGCACTTAAGAATGTGCAGAAGTGCAAATGTTACACTTTAAAAAAGTTAATTCCATTTGCATAAAATTGTTTTTAATCTTCCATTGTAATTCATTTATTGATTTGTAAAATTAACAATATAAATACACTACATTACAAAACAAAGAGCAGGAAATGGATTCTGATACTGGTAGTGACACAAATTAAAAGAATTTTTGTCAAATGCGTGAAAATTAACTGCAAACAAAATTGATCCAGCTTTATTGCTGTTGTTTGAACCCCTGATTTTAGGACTAGCTAAAGCTGAAGCTACTTTCACTAACAAATTATACTGTTAGAATCCCTCCAAAACATGTCTCAGAAGTGTTGTGCACACAGTCATCAGGCTTTATTTAAGACTATTTTTATATAGTAAGGAAATTAATAAAGAAATTTTCTTATGAGTGGGAGAGATCAAGTTTTACTTTTATTTTTCACTTAAATCCAAAACGTGTCATTTAGAAATAATTATCACATTTTTGTCCCCAGTTGCAGCTGTAGCCATATCTGACAGACTGTGGAGTGAAGTCACACTTACACTTCATTGCACTGATCATTTGCAGCCTCCTCTGCCACTAGGATGTCGTACTCCTCTGCGGCATATTTCTCCCAATCTGAAATCTCTTGGCCATATGTCTCCATCTCCTTAAAAACATGACAAATTAAACGATCCAGTTGAGCTTTGACAGGAAAAGAAGCCACGATACTAATCTCACATCCTGTGACACTGTATCTGGGTTTAAACTTACCCTCATGAGAGCGAAAGGGTCCTTTTGCTCATGGTCCAGGTACTTCTCAATGTTGAAGAAGGTGTCAAAAAAGACGTGGCACAACTTGCATTTCTTGAGATCCCGCAGTGTGATCTTACCTGGGCAAGGACAAATATTCACTTTTGACAGCTTTACTCAAATGTGATGATTCATGTAAATGGGTGTTCTTAAATTATTACAGAGATTTTCTAATTTGTCCACAAATCTGAACAAACTAATCTGACACATCATTGTGATGATGACATTGTGCCAAGCTAACCTTTCATGCAACTGACACTCAGGAACAATGACAGTCATCTTTAGGTTTAAGCTTAAAAAAAATGTACTTTCCTCCCTGATCATGTCCTTCATATGTTTATAACTCATCTTGATTGTACTAAATTGCTATTCATTGGTATCTACTGCATATCTGTTCATCTTGGAAGAGGGTCCCTCTACAGTTGTCTTACTTAAGTTTCTTCCATCTTTTTTCCTGTTAAATAATTTATTGTGTGTGTGTGTGTGTGTGTGTGTGTGTGTGTGTGTGTGTGTATATATATATATATATATATATATATATATATATATATATATATATATATATATATATATATATATATATATATATATATATATATATATATATATATATATAAAAATAAAATTTTAGGCTTTATAAATAAAAGTACTGATTATGATGATGATCTTACATGACCTGAACAGATATGGGCTCTGCAACACCTCAAATGGTTTCATGCGATTGTTGTTTCTCAGAATCAGGCACACATTTAAGTTTTTTTGTTGCTACATAGAGAAGCAGATGATAATTTCAATAAAAGCAATCTGCATTCCTGGTGTTTTGGACATTCACTGAGTTATGTGACAACTCAATTAGACTGATTTTATGTGCATATTATGTCATCCTCCTGATCGTTAAATACAATATCTTTATATTATTATGCCTTTGCCATAGAGCCTAAATCCCATGAAAAATGTCAAAATACATGTGAAACTTCAACACGCTTTAAATCCGTGGATCTGATGTGGGAACCTCTAAGTGTATAAAAGGTAAAAAGGGTCTTACCTTCAACCTCAGGCTTAACAAGGTCAAGCATCTGGCAGAGGCAGTCCTCAAAGGAAAGGGGCTCAATAGCCATGGCTTCAAGCTTCTGACATTGCTCCTCATAGAAGTACTCCAGCTCATACATGCTGAGCACCCCGTCCCCATCCACGTCCATACAGCGGAACCAGTACTCTATACTGGACACAGATAAAAACCATGGAGTGGGCATGGTTGCATTTTAGCAAAAAATGGTGACGGTGTGACTATGTCCAAAGATCACGCCCTCATTCATCCATGTAGAAAAGTTCTTTTTCAATTATCAACTACATAAGCGCTCTTCTATGCAGATGGAATTCAAGCTAATTAGCATGAATAGTAATAGGACTTTTAAACTCACTCATATTAATGTCTGCTGTAAAAAAGATCAATATTTTATTTTGCTGTGAGAAATAAATTAAGATTTTGGATCATTCTGGATCATCCTTATTTTATGTCAACACTGAAAGGTGTAGCGTTTTCCCGACTATAAATTTCATATCTTCAACAAATGCATATTGGGGAATGGTAGGCAGAAAGTAGTGTAGACATGTTTGCGTGTTTGGATACCTGGTGTCAGTCTTCTTGTCCTCCTCAGAGATGAGGAACCAGACAAAATCGGCATAACTTAGCCGCCCCTCCTTATAAACTCGTCTGTCCCTGAAGAATAAAAGACGAAAACCAGTAGTAACCAGCAGCGGCGGACCAACAATGTAAAATGGACATGAGTCTGTTTTATTTATTTATTTATGGCTCCTTTATGCATAATTTAAAGTCAGACCTTTCTGACTTACCTTGTTACGGTCCCTGAGAATATCCTCTCAATCATCCTATGTGAGATGGCTGGAAAATATGTGTCAAAAGATTACTTATAATCCAGACTTTGGGAAAAATACTTTCTCTCAGACAACAGCTCTCAGTTAAAGTAGTATGTTTCCAACAACACGTGTAATCCATTCTCACAGACTGTAAATTCAGACTGCCTCATGTAGCTTTTTTTTAATCTTGACAATACTATAAATCCTCTGGTCATCATTTTGAGTGTATAGTAGTAGAAATTGTTCCAGACATCGCGTCATTGCAGCAGAGTATATATGCTGCTCCCTTATTGATCTTGTGTCTCATTTCCCCTGCCTCACTCAGAGACCGTCAACTAAGAACATGTGGTGTGGAGTGTGTGTGTGTGGAGTGTGTGTGCCAGTATATATGTTTATAATATATGTTTTTACTTGAGCAGTAGACAGGACCTGGACCAAATAACATTTACAAATACATTTTATTGACACATGTAGTTTCAGTCTGACTGTACTAACAGGTAATATAAAAGTAAATTTATGTGCTTCGCTTCTGACAAAGTCTCAGCTATGATCTTTTCTCATTTCAATTTAATTTTCCATTCCACACTGATATAACTCAATCACACAATATGTGTGTCTGACTTTAAGACATGGCGTAGTCCCATCTTTTTGCAATATATGGCTATATATATATATATATATATATATATATATATATATATATATATATATATATATATATATATATATATATATATATATATATATATATATATATATATATATATATATATATATAAAAAAAAACACTTTACATTAATTTATTTTAAGGCCAGTAGTGTGTGTGTATATGAGGGAGGTTTGCATATCCACCTTGGTCATTGTGCCGTGCCAGATCCTTCTGATCTATGTAGAGATCATGGTCTGTGTCCAGCTCCCAGAACTTGCAATAGATGACATAGAAATGTTCATAGGAGAAGAAGTCTGTCAGCTGGTTTACATCTTCCTCCTGCTCTAGTAACACCACATTCTAGTAGAGCAGGGAAAAAAGTTACGACAGAAAAAGTGTGAAATTATTGTACAATTACCTGAGAGTAAGTTATTATCCAAACTATATCTTGAAATCCATCACATTTTGAAGAGGTACATCAATCTAAAATGTCCGTACTATACCCTACTTTTGCAATAGATGTACACAAAAGACTGAGTTTTCTAACCAATCATACAAACATTATGGTGCACTAAACTTTGAATTTACAGCCAGATTAGGAAAATAACTGATCAATTCCTGCTACCACTTCGTCCTCCATGTTATCAGACAGAAATAGCAGAAAAAGTAGAAAACGAGCTGAGGTGTTTTTTTTTTGTCTTTCAATAAAATGTTATTTGGTAATAGTAATTTTGTTTAGGCCAAAAAAGCAAAATATCATTAGGGTAGAAAAATTATACACAAGTGTAGCAATGGTAAAAAAGTAATCATTAAGATATCTATTAAACTGAAAAATGGAGGACTAAGGAACTGTTTAATTTAAAGATTTCAGTGACCTTTGATTCTTGCAATCTTGATTTAAGAGGTTTGCATCTCAATGCAAATCTAAAAAGACATAGGGAATCAGTGAATACAGAATCATATACCTGAAGAAAATTACTTTTCCTGAGCTCAGAACATGTTATTTTTCCAGTCCATGACCGGTTCACATTATAAAATATCCTTTGAATCACCTGAAAAAACAGACAACACTATTATGGGGTATAATTAATTCATGAGGATTGTAGTGTCATTTAATGTTTCTAATATTTGCCATTTTGCAGTAGCAATAAGCTGTCATGTAGGTTATGTTTACATACCGTGGTGATGTATCGTGAATGAAAGTCCGGCGCCTCTTTTAAAAAGGCAAGACCTGCGTGTGAATTCACCACATCCTGAAAACAATACACAGTTAATTTTGGTTCTACTGCATGTTTATCTCACTACTATAACAACCTCAAAAAACTCCCCCTTCAAATAATTCTTTTATTCTAGCCCCTTCCCTTCTTCTTTGGAAAGGAATTGTTGACATAAATACGAAGGCGGCAATGAAATTAAAAGGCCCTATTTCAGGGCCAGCCGTCATGCCTCTTTGACTCTTACTGTGAGAAATTAAATCATAGAGAAACACATAAATCACAAGGCACAGGAAACAGGCGGGGACAGTCAAATCTACTCCACTGCAATCCGCCTTTCATTCATCAAAACAGTCAAAGGCGATTCGCTGAGCGGAACCATACAAATTAAACCGTGTGTGCCACAAGGCATCTCTGCTGGTATGCTAACGGGTGTTCAGCACAGCTGAGCAGCTCCTGCCAGAATGAAAATGAATCAGGTGTAGGGTGGGGCCAGTGAAACAAACCAACAGCGTGTCAGGTGGAAGGAGAATATAAAGAATCAGCTCAGCACGTCGACATTGTAAGACTGACCAAAGTCATCCTCGTGCCCAACATGCACATGAAACAATCTGATGACTTAGGGTCTATATTTTCTAGAATGATTCAGACGCTATTTCATGAGATTTTTATTCCTATCTACGCTTATTTATTTTCTGCTGAGCTTGAATCCTGCACCAGTGGAATGTCCCAACACTGTAATACTGGCTTATAGCAACATCCATGAATTAGTCCTCTGCCCCATGAAAAAGCGCTGCCTCAGCAGGACAGTTCAAATATTAAGTCCAGTTCACACTACCACCCAAGTCAATGCAATTTTGCTATGGAGTATTGCCAAGTCCAGCCCTCTCCCTGCAAGTGCTGCTGCCAGTACCTGCAGGAATGGAATAAAGTCGTCTTGTTCCAGGTAATTACAGCCTGGCTTGGCCAAGAGGTGCACAAATTTAGAAGCCTCATCGTGACAGGTCTGCAGAGTTCTGGAGAGGAAAAGAGAGAACAGATGGTTGAAAGGTTACTCCCGCTTTCCCTCTTATGTTCCCTATGTTTTTTTAAACCATTCATTTAGCAACACAAGGTTTAAATAGTAGCCCTAAAAATTGCAAGTGGAGGTTTAATACATTCTGAAATTAGGATTCTGAATCACTGCCTGGTCATTACAAGCATGGAGTGCTATGGTAGTTACAGGACAATAATGAAAGCATCTGTTGTGGCCTCTCATCTAAGAATGGGTTAGTCATGAGCCAAAGTCAAAAGTCAGGTCTGTCTACTTCTCTGAAGGCTTACACATTAATACAAGACCATGCTTATTGCAAACAACAGCATACAGCTAAGTCTAAAACCATGAGTACAAAAGTGCTATGGTGCTATTCCTTTCAATTTCCCACAGAAAGACACTGAATGGGTGTTTTCATTTATATACTGTATGCAGTTCATACAGCAATTAGTCTGTTGTTGGTGTTTGTGAGGTTTTTGTGACCTTTCATTTATGTCTAAGAATGTAAAGGAAAATCTCAAAATGACAAAAAGCTGCAAGCAGTTTCAGTGATTGCCATCATTGTTCAGATGAGATTTACTAGGCCATTTTCATTCTAATGAGAATAAGAGAAGCTATTGTCTTACTTTCTCCACATAGCCACAAACTTGTGAACAGATATGAAGCCCGTCCTGTCGCCTCCAGCCAAGCTGAACAATGGCACTTTCCAATAGAGAGGGCATTCACAGGCCTGAAGAGACACGGAGGAATACGAGATGTGATAGTGTGTGGTGCGGAAGAAGAGACTTAAATTAAGAAATTAAATGAACACTTAAACTTTAGATACATTTGAATATTTTAGGCAGAAAGAAAAAGCATAGTAACACCAAAAAATGATTGGATGGTTTCAGCCCTTAAAGAGTTCCCTGAGGAAATCTAGCTGTCATTTCTCTCTACACCCAAGTTCCCCTTAATCCGTTGCTCACATTTCTCAAGGAGATCATATTTTTCCGTGGGGTTTAAAAAAAAAAAAAAAAAAAAACTAAAAAAATAAAAAAAAAAATCAGCAGACATTCATTAAGTCAGAAGCTAAATAGCACTAATGAAAATAATTTGCTGGGTGGCAGCTGAATCTCGTTGCTACAAATTACACTCTCACCTTGGCAACCTGCCCCATGTCTTCAATGGTGGCCCTTTCATTTGGGAATTGGGAAAATATTTTCTCAATTTTAGAAATGAGTCCATCGATGTTGAGGTTGGCCTGGGGCCGGCCCTGTGGGAAGTAAAACTTTGGAATGCTTTCACTCAGCGCTGTGGTGATGGGTTCCTCTGTCCTCACCTGGGCCTGAGATAAACAGAAATAAACTGTTAGCCACTGATGCTAGAAAACGCTAACTCCTCAGGCATTCCACCATGTGCCAGGGCTTGCCTCAGCAAACACTTTACTGCTAGCAATCATGTACCCACAGCTCTCAGCAGCCCAAAGGCCCATCAGGGAAGAGTTGTGACTAATCACCAATAACATTCATAATCCATTTATTTTTAAGAGACATTGCCCCATAATGCATTATTAGCCTAACAGATTTCAATTAAAAAGTATGTATGTTAACTGACATAACAATAATCCATGTACAATGGTTTTATTCATTTTAGTTGCTAAAAACCACAATTAAAGCCCCATTATTTAACATTTTACAATAAAATAACTGGCATGGAACATTTTGATGGTACATGGTCTTGTAATAAGGTAGATAACATCATCTCTGTCATTGTGAAAGCAGGCAAAATCTTCTGATACTGGAGTTGAAGTTGGAGTTGGAGCATCACAGAGACCTCTATGTAACACCACTTTATAGCACCATGCAATACATCCACGGCTATTAGCATAACTAAACACATCCCAAAGGGAGCAAGAAGACATTTTATAAGCAAGGATGAGAAAAAGAGAGACTAGAAAGAGAGTAAGTATTGGAGTTGCTTTTACTTGGCACTTGTTACTTGCCAGTAGAAGGGACAAAAGACAGAAGCGGACCTGGGATTGTTGCTTTTCAACCGGTAAGTGATAACTTATAGCTAACTTGCTATATTTACGTGTTGTTGTGTTTGCTTGATGTGTGCTTGTGTTAGTCAACTTTAATTTTTGGATCATCCACACGTCAACAAAGGTTTAGAATTTAGTTAGAATGCAGCAAACTTTCTAACACACTTGGAGCCATGTTTGTAAGGATATTTTACTTATAGCCCTTTTGCTTCTGTTTATGGAAACTTTGACTGTTACACAAGAAAAAACAAACAAACCTGTCTCATGATTCAACTTTGTTGTAACACTGCTGAGTTTTGCTTGTGGTTAGCATGCACATTACATTGAACAAACTGGTATTACATCATATTGTCACCAATGCACTACTATTAGTGTTACTTATGTGGCAATCAAAAAACTTAGCAGTAATATCTGAATAAAATCCTGTATTATTACTCTGACATGTCAGTCAGCATGATTCTAACATTTTCTTTGTCGGTTCAATAACAGCTTCAGATGGTAAACAAATGTTTCCTCTCCGCCTTAGTTTAGAGCAAGAAAGCAAAAAGTCCCCAGCAGGATTGGCATGTGATGTGAATGTGTTAGGTGCATAGGTATTGTAGATGTTTTTTTGTTTTTTTTATCCTGTCGGCTTATCCCGTGAGTTCAGGGTCACCACAGCGGATCATTGTCCACATGTTGATTTGGCACAGTTTTTACACTGGACGACTTTCCTGACGCAACCCTCCCACATTTCTACTGGACCAGCGCTGCACAGCTGAGGAATGGGTGTTCAGTGTCTTGCCCAGAGGCACTTCAACATATAGCTGTAATTGGGGATTGAACCACTGACCCTGTGGTCTGTGGATGACTGCCTTACCAACTGAGCTACAGCCGCCCCCAGCCTGCAGCCACCCTTAATCTGTATGAATTACCACACCAACTGAACACAGCTGACATACTATGTTGCAATCATATTCACTGACAAAACCTAAACTGACTGTGTCTTGCTAAAAAGGACACGGACCAGAGAAGATTTTTTTCACAGTCATACAACTAATACTAAATATAGATCCAAAATTGTTACATTGCCCATATCAGCCACTTCCTAAAATCAGCTTTAAGCTTTCACTCTTCACAGACATTTCAAACTTAAGAACTAATTAAGAATAAACACACACACACACACACACACACACACACACACACACACACCCCTATGCTAAAGGATACTACTACCATCTTGTTGTTTTGGTCCTACACAACTGAATTGACAGAGCCTGTGTGTGTCATCGGGTCTGCAAAAATGAAAGTGCAAACAACAAGATCCAAAACCCTGAAAATTATAAAGATGGGACATAATGTCTATTTTTACATGTATGGCTACCAGCTTAAATTGAATGTTTGGCTGTATTCTTTTAGTGTTAATCCTCCTATTTTAGCCTGTAGAAAGATTCATGTTCCTGATCATCTGCTCTACTGTTCAGTGTGTTGGTGTCAGCCATGGCTATAAAAGGACATAAACATCTCCTGTGGCTTTGCCCTGCACCTTCCCCACTCTCTCTTGATTCATGCTAACCACCGAGGTCTTGAGCACAACTGCTATGGCACATGACATTTTACACATTCACCATGATGTGATCTAAAAGACAACAGGACATAGGCTGAGTACAACATACTATACAAACTGATATCATAACCAAGTCTTACATCTCATAACTTTTGCACAAAGTAAAGAAGACAAAGAACTGCAAAAGTAACTGCCTAACAATTTGATCTTATTTGTCCCCATTTCTCAAAGGGATTACTGGCCCTAACAATACAGATAGTTCCACTTTGTTATAAATAATTGCTGATAGGAATGATTACATATAAAGTAGTTCAGCCGTACTACAATCCAATCTGGATACCAAAACATTACGCACATAAATACCAGTCAACACTTAGAAAACTGCCACAGGCTGACAGGCCAAGGTACATTCTTTTAAACACCTGCCTGTCCTTGTTGGAAAGCTCTGAGCCTCTTCTTGAATCGAGAGGGCAGAACAAAGTCACAACCGCGTGCCAGCAGAGCCAACTCCTTCCTCAGGTCAGGGTCCTGACGCAGAGACAACTCCCTCATCCTCATCCTCACGCCAAACACGATGGGAAACACATAAACAATCACAACACTCAATCCAGTTATGATCTCTTGATTTAAAAAAAAAAAAATCACTTAGTTGTGGTCAGAATTGTAGGTAGAGGGCAATGGCAGCAGTGGAAGTCCTCTGTTTCTATAATGCTGTGATTGTCCTCTGTCAGAGTAATGCAAGGGAGCAGCTGCTACTGTGACACACTCTCATTCCAGATCTGGTCGCACGATCTCCGCACTGCCTGCTGCTCTGTCCCAGCCTCTACACAACACACAAACACACACACACACACACACACACACTGCACAGGGTCAGAGAGCCCTTGCCTCAAAGCTGCTGGGGAGATAAGGAGTAACAGGGTGTATGTGTATGGGAGTCACTTAGTGTATGTGTGGGATGGGAGGGGTGAGTGTAGAGGATCTGCCCTTTCCAGTTTTCATTCCTCAGTACTAATGGAAGGTTATGTAAAAACCTGTTGTTGCAGCTTGCAGCAGACACATAAGCAAACTGATGCACCTCAATTTCATGATGACACACTTCTACTGCTATTACTAATGGATCTTTATAAAGCTCCAACACTACCAAATACTTCAGTGAAACTTGCGAAAAATGTTAATAAAACCCCTCAAGTCATGGAATATTAGGGAATGTTTTCACGTATGTTTAGAGTAGATTAATAAAATGAACTTAATGAGGTATAGGCAAACAGAACACAACAACGTTTGACTACTTAATAATAGATAACAATGTATCGCTAGATGACAAACTACATATGAAACAGGGAATACAACTATTTTGCATTCTGTCTTATGGTGGTGTTTGATTTGCCTTCCTTGTACAAGCCTGGGATGCCAGCCATTGCACATCTTATTATAGTTGATGGGCTGTGTGTGTGTGTGTGTGTGTATGTAAGGGGGGGGGGGGGGTATACGGGGCTGGATGTCAAATTCAAAGAATGACGACTGACCCAGTCTGTGTCTATTAAAAGAACAAGCAAGCAATGTTGGGACAGTCTCGGAAACTGGATCTAGAGAAATAAGAGGGTAACTTAAGTTCCCAAACAAACATCCGCTTCCGGTTACTGTTGTCCTGGTGTGATGGCAATTACACAAATTCTTCATAAATATGCTGATCTAACAGCTCTGGGGTTGCCTTCATTACACAGACTACTCACAGGGAAAGCCTAAGGCCTACATGCCTGTTGATACAGATGTTAATTAAACATGATTAGTTTAGAGATGTCTGCAATAATACATAATATAAATAAACCTACATTTGGTCATGTTATTGTTATTGTACACAGAGGGTGCGCACACACCCACAGTATTTTTAGATGACAGGATCATGAAGTCCACAGTTTTCCACTGGTTTCCACTCAAACCAAGTTCCTGTTATCCTCCATGCAGGACACTGCACATGTTCGATAAGCTGTTCAAATGGTGTTTTTTCACAATGGCTGCCTTTTGTTTATGTTTATAAATTCAAAACAGACATGGAAAAGAAAGCAATAAGGTCAAGATAAAACTGGGTAGATCACACAAAACTGTCAACTCACAATCTGTTTTTTTTTTTTTTGACTTGGAGTAAACAAAATCTTAAATCTGTACAATAGACAGAGGTCGCAAAATGCAGGTGGCATAATGATGTGCTGGTTTACACGTGCAGAAACAGCCTGATGTGCTGCACAGGCAAATTTGGTGAGAACAGCAGCTTTTACTGTATTGAGGATATGCACAAAAACATAAAGTTTCTGATTCTAAGCTTCCTGCAGGACTTTGTGCCTTTTAAATGACCAGGATGGGCAAGCTCCAACTATTACTCCCCAAATAATCTTAGAGGCATTGCTGGCAGTCCAAACAACATCATATTCAGAGGGAGCCAGACAGCCTGCTAATGTATTATGACCACACAATAATTGGTCACTGTGACAAACAAACAAACAAACAAACACAAGAACTCCGTCTTACCACACAATATGTAGAATTTGTAAAGTGCTAAATTGGATTTTACAGAACGTTGACAAGTGTGCAGTAATGTTCACTTAATTACATAACTGATAAGCTTATGAGACAAATTGGCTGCGTCTGAAATTACCCCCTACTCACTATATAGTGTGTTTGTGATTTTGTAGTAGTGTCAGAATGTTGAGTGTGTAAATCTCTTCACTATATAATGCACTCAAAGTATCCCACAATGCAACACTAGAAGTAGTGTACTTGGCATGTACACAACATTCTGCTAACGATCCCACAATGCAATGCTCCCAGTTTTAGAGATGAGAAAATACAGTGTTGCGGCTCAAGCAGATGTTCGTGATGACGTTTAGAATGTGTCCAAAATGCTAAATGACTGCTTACTATTGAGTGAAATACTTGGTGTTTATTATATAGTAGGGAATGAGTGAGTAGGGGCTGATTTTAGACACAGCAACTGTCTAGAGTTAATAATGGTAGGTATGGATGTTTCCTGCAGCCAGATGACCATTTGATAGGGGACATTGCATTTTAGCTGAGCTTCAATCAACTGGTTGTTCAAAATTGTTTATCTAAAACTGTTATATCAAAGAGACAACAGGCAGGGCAGATTGGAAGCCACAGGGAATAGAAATACATACCTAAAGGATAAGGAAACTTGACTGAAACTCCCCTGAGGGCCTCAGCAAACTGTCAATACAAACACACATGATGTCCTGCAAACACTGGCTGGCTGTTTTTTGTATGTGAGGAACTAACGTGATTGAACTAGTGAGTTGTACCACAGTATGTTCACAAAGGGGTCACTCTAAATATTATACACACCCCCGGTTACAGCCACAATTGGTTCACAGTCTGGGTACAGAATTGATGCTGCTGTAAAATCCAGAAAGCTCCAGTTCAATCCACTACAATCAGATGTCTGAGATGGGGATTTGGGATACATGTGAGCATGGGCCAAAAATAAGCCTGACTAAGGGACAGCATAGTGGGCTTCAGGAATGTCAGCATGTAGATCATGATGTGTGAAACAATTCAAGATCAAAATCAAGTCTTAATAGCACTAGAGGTGGAGCAAAGGAGCAGCAGATATGGTGTTACAGTGCACAAGGGCTCCACACTTCAAAGATCTACGGCTTTTGGCTTGTCCCTTCAGGGGTCGCCACAGAGGAACATGTTCCACAATGTCCTTCCTGCCGCAACCCTCTCGTTTTATCTGGGCCCGGGACCAGCACCAAGGTGGCCCTTGGCGGTAACATTTAAGTTACCAGGATTTCTATACTGCAACAGCCCTAGTGTGGCTCTGTAATAAACTAGCTAGAAATTATTTATACATATCGATCACACTCCATTAGTACCTTATGCACAAATAACAGGTCAAGTCTGCATAAAAAGCATTCTAGAAGGTGCCACAGAGCTCATTCATAAGAATGCTTAGGCTGACAGACAACTGTTTCGTCTTTTAGCCATCTCACCTAGATTAAACTCTTAACAATAACAAAAGTTTTGAAAATGTCTACTTTACCCTCATAATCTATCAACATTCGGAGATAAAAGCATGTGTGGGAAACAGTTCGACAAAAGGTTCTCTCTGACGGGTCAGACAACTGATATCGTGACCCCAGACCCCTGTTTCGCTTAGCTTATATGATGCTGAGCCCAAATAAGAATGTGATAAAAAGACATCTAGTGAATGCAGACACTAAAAATGGTGTAAAGTATTTTTTACTTCTCTGTATTGTTTAAAAGCTCACAACACACAAGTTATTTTAGAGGTTAGGTTCCACAGCTGAACAGAAAGTCTAAATTAGATGAGAAGCATCTAATCGAAGCGGTTTCAGAGTAAATCACATAGAAGATGAATGTGCTGCCACACCTCAACTCACTGGCAGAGTTTTGGGTGTTTCATACCAACACAAGGGAACCAAGGCTATCTATATCGGTGTCTGATGTCAAAGTCAGACCAGCTGTTCCAGGCTGCATCAGTGTGACATAAATTGAATTTTTGAGTAATCCTTTAAAGAATGCATCAGTATGCAGGAATTCATTCTGTTGTCTTAAAATAGAAGCCTTACTTTACACAACCTCACAATCCCTGTAATATTGAGTGACAGTGTGGCCACATGCCATGACACATCACACCAGAATACACCAACTGTCCAAGCAGTCACTTTGTATTAATCTGGGGTGAGAGGGTTTCAATAGAAAACAGAGGTCATTCAAAGGAAAGACACATGAATGTGAAATCAAAACATTTAAATCCCATTGTTAGGCCTCTTACTATTCCATCATATATCACATACAAAGACTCTGTAAAATAGATTAAGTTTACTTATCAATCTTGTAAGAAACACTGAACATAAAAGCCAGAGAAGAGTAAAAACAGATATCACAGCAGTGATCACTTGAAAGACTCTTCTTGCCTGTATAATGTATGTCATCAACATGTAAAAGGTCTCAAGAGCACGTGTCCACAGCTGTCTGGCGGTTTCACTGTCATCAACCTCACTAATGTCTACAGTCTATAAATATTACAGGCTGTTGTGGTGTGCCTATTATTCTGAGAGTGAGAATCCCTGCAGAGATATACACAACATTTTGAGCATTTTAACTTTTTGTATGGCCTTTATTATAAGCAAGCTGCCCAAAGCAGCAGACCCCACTCATAGCATTTACAACTAACAGGAATATCAACAGTGCCAGTGACAGGCTGAGTTTAGACACTACCAGTTCTCATCCCATAATATGTGGGTCAAGCCTGGACATTTGTAAAGTATTTGACTACGGTCACTACATATACCTACATACATGGAGGTTACACACTGATAGTGCTGAGTGGAGAGCAACCAAATGTCTGTAATGCTGGAGGCTACTCAGCAGCCTCTTGTGGTCAGCTTGGGAAAATAAAAAGGTCCCAAATGAAACATTAGGGCCATGTCTGAGAAAGAAAAAAAAATAAAAAAAATTAAATTGTTTGAGCAGTCAGGAGGTTGTAAATAAACCAATTAAAGCCCCTATGAGTAGGATTTTTAAAAAAGTGTGTAAAAGGGTGGCAGACAGAAAGAATGCCGGTTTAAAAATATTTAAAAAAAAAAAGGTTTTATCATATCAGAATTTAAACAATAAATACCAATTTTATAACTCAATTCATGCTTAACTGGATACTTATGCTATGCGTAATGAGGTGCAAGCTTTGCTATTTTGTTAAGTAGGTGTGACATGAACAGCAGCTCTGTTCTATTCAGGTGTTACAGTAAGAGAGTATGCACAAACTATGCCAAAGCCCTGAAGCTGAGGAGACGCTGTGCACAGTGGGTTTTAATGCAGTATGACTATTTAAAAATATGAATTAAAACATGCAATAGATTTAATGTAACATAAGCTATACTGCTACTAAAAGCTGAGAAACAGAGACAAGGCCTACAGAAACTAAGATTCTGCAACACACCCTGAAGTCAAAAGGTACTTCAGGTGACTCCAGACCACACCTTGTTTTTATAGTATTCAAAGCAACATCAGATAAAAACCCTGTGGCATGCCCTTTTAAGACCTTCTAAATCTTGTCTGAACCAGTAAAATGGTTTTATAAGAGTAAGTGTTCTCAAATCAAGTGTAATAAATAATATTCAGTCAGATTCTATCCTCAGATTATAAGGACGTATTCATTTTGCTTTATAAACACGACACAGGTGTATCTACTTTTGGAGGACAAAAACATTACCACGACTACCTCTTAAACTCTTGCAACACACCCTTATGTCACGTATACCTCAGATGGCTCCACGGTTAAACAGCAAGCGGCACCTCGGCTTTAAATGTACTTTAAAGCGACCCTGGCTGAAAGCGATGGGGCCTGCAATTTTAAGACCTTCTAAACTTGAAATGTAGAACGGGTTTATTGAAGAAATGGCCAATGGCAACATTTAACTTACTGTTTCAATACACAATTTACCTTTTTTGTGCTGACAGACCTCCGTAATACTCTGCCATTGGGTCCTGTAACCCTGGAGTTACTACTACTGCCAGAGGGCAGGGTACTGGCAGATGCGGGGCTGGAGAGGGCAACGTGCTTCTTCTCGGACAGGTTCTTTTGGGATGCAACATTGTTGTTTTCATTGAAGCTCAATGACCTTTTGTCCTGGGTCTCCTTACTGCACAAATCAATGTGTTGTCCACTCTTTATTAGCTCAAGATAATCTTTCAGTAGTGACTGGGTTGCTGGATCACTCAACCAGTTAAGAAAGAGCTCATCCACCTTCATTTTAAGAACAGGTTGGAGGACTTGTGCTGACGGCATTTTGCAGAGTTTTATTCGTTGGCTCCTCTGACAAACCCACCTGTGTGGAAATAAGTGCAACGTTAATGTCACAACACACGACTCTAGTTTTGTATTTCGGGGGGGACTGAGAGCACATCACACTAACAAAAACCGGTGAGCAAACGTTAAGATGTATGTCAAATAACACTGGCAACAGTTTGTAATCAGGCATCCTTTGGTTTTTAGGACACAGCAAACACATAGTGACATATTGAATTTTAGCGCGAACAGTCAATAACTAAACCCGCAGGCAAAGGGAAACGTGAACCCATATTGACCCCGGTAACGCTAGTTATTTTATTTCGGAAATACAGTCTGATACCGTCACTTTAAGCTGTTTGAAAACCCAGAAATCGTATTCGGGATGGACAGAGTGTGTTAGCTCGGTACCAACCAAAGCTAACAGCAGGATACTACGACAGTTTACTTGCTTCGATAGCGTTAGCAAGCTAACTAAAGCTAGCCGGCTAGCTAAGATACCAACCTTGGAGCGAATGGATAGCAGTGGCAAATGCGTTCAGATGGGTCTACGTTTCTTCCTTCAGTAGCGAACGTGTGCAACGCACGAATATTTATCTGTGAATAAATGGCACGAAATCCCCGGCGCTCATTTTGCCGTATAGTGGACAAGAGCAACTTTTCAATCTCGCGTTCCCCTGGTAACCACACGGTATTAACGCGAGGTTTCCTATTTTGCGAGAGTTTGTCGCACCGCAACTGTAACCGGTTGTCCTGTCAATCAAAATGTGATTTCACTGTAGTTACACCTGTAAAGAAATCTATCGTTACTTCTACCATTTCTTATTATATACTCAAATCCACAGTGTTGGAAGACGAGGGTTTTTCTTAATTAGCATTTCTACTACATGTTTCAAGTAGTTAAAAATTATTTTTTAATGTGACGAAGTATTATTAATAATATTTTGCATGCCATGTGTTTTACTTGTTGAAACTTAATTTATTAAGCAGCGGGTGCCTTTTAAATGTCTACCTAAATCAAATTGAATTGGCTACACCCTCTACTATAAACTTTATGTAAGACACTGATATAAACAGCTGATGTAAAGTTTTACATATTGCATCAGTAAACAAGACATCTGAACACAGATGCAAAAGCCTGTTAGAAATTGAAAGTAAAATAATCTGTAGTTGCAGCCCTAATAAAATGTATAGCTTAGGTATTGATGATTTTTACCAGATGAGACACATATGTGCTTTTATTCATATGCTCCACATACACAGCCAATACATTTACATTATTTTTGCTAATTTGTTATTTGTTAATTCAGTACACCATCAAAATGTGAGCTGGTAATCACTGCAGCCTTCATTTCCAAGGAGCAGTCCTGTGTGTTCAGTTTAGCCTCTTGAACTTGGCTAAATTGAAGTCGATTCTGACTCTCTTTGCATGAATAACAATGATACATCTGTGCATGATTGCACTCTCTTTTCTCTCCTGGCACCCATACTCCTTGAAGCAGCTGGGCTGAGCACCTGGTGTGTATGGGGCCGGACATCCTTATTGATTAGTGAAGGGAGGAGTGGTCCCAGACATCGTGGCTCCTTGACTGCATCCCCGGCATAGAAAGCAAGCAACACAAGGAAAGGTCAGTTTAAATAATGGGCACCATATCTGACCCTCATAGCAAAAAAAACAAACAATTGTGGATTGTTTTTAGCAGGAACGGACTTGGCAGCTCTGTATTTCATACGTGGCTCAATCAGGCTTCAGCCATCAACATATTAATTGGATGCATATTTAAAAGATGAGGAAACACATTGTAGTCGCGCTTGAGTAGCAAACGTGCAACTTGAACATTACTGAAACCAATTTCATGATCACAAGGTCAGGTATTAATGGAACAACAGTTTCACTTGGAATTATTTTCACTTACTCAGACATTGGTACAAAAGAATAAAAAACAACTAAATCACTGTTCACTAATGTGAATATACTGTGTGTGTGGCTGGGTAATAGTCCTTATGCAAGAAACATAACTGACTGTCTAGACTAATTGGTTGCATTTAATAGTGACAAATTATAGCTCTAAACAAAGACATGTAGACATTTTTAAAAATGCATTCATATCTATATACTTGTTACTACAGCTCTTATTTTGTTTTACCTGAGATTTTTGGGGAATGTGAAATTAAGGTTGGTGCTGCTTTTGTTTTCAAGATGATGATGATGATGATGTGAAGCAAAGAATGAAAATATCATAACCAAAACACAGTTGTATTATGACTTACCTGACCCAAACAATATTGATGTTTCTGTGTATGAAGGACATTAGGGACACCTATCACTCCAAGCCTCTATCTCTTTATTAATCATACTCAAAGTGCCTGTAGCCTTGTTGTTAAAAGCAAATCGACAGTAGCTGCAAGGTGTTGAAAATTACTCACTGAATTGTCCTGATTGCTTCCCTTGGTAACACCAGTAAATTAAATCTGAAACATCCAAAGTTGACTGAGGCGCAGCACATAATGATAAACCTCTTTGGTCTGTAGAACAGTGAGCCTTACATGTGTTACATGAGCCTAATCAATATCCGAAATGAGAAGAGAAAAAGTGAAGGTCCTGAAACTTTAAACTTTGCAACTTTTCAAAGTGTAATTATAGTGTACAAATAGGATTTTACCCAAAGCAGTGTGCATGTTGTTTTTTCACGCCTTGAAGGACATTTCAAAGGTTTGGCCGAGGCTGAAACCACAGGGGGACAGCTGGTTAGCGTAGGAAAGTGTTAGTGAGGAGTTCATGTGTGCAACTCTCCCTTACTGCTGTCAGCTATGCTATATGGGCTCTCTGTGAAGTAGGCGATAAGCAATCTGCTCTAATAAGGAGAGTGGATAAAGTTGAAAGTGTTGTGTTGTAGCTATGTGTTGTAGAGAGTTATTTGGATGGTACTATAGTCTATCAACATGGTAGAATAGGCCATGAATATTTTAAGGTTTAAGTTTGATTGTCACATTTTGTCAAAACTTTGTCTTTTTTGTTTCTAATAAAATACAATATAAATGATCAAAGCTGATTCATTCTTTTATCTAATCTAACTATTTAGCTTATCTTTAATGTAAAGACAAAAGTTATTTTAATGAAAATGGGTACTTAAATTTGTACATTACCAGATACTTTCCCCAATAATCCATTTTATTTTTATTGAAATACAGTGTGTTATTTGTCTCCCAGATGTTTATCATTGTAGATGTTCTAGATACTTTGATTCCCTTCCAAGCCTTCATATCGTGAAGTGATCTTTTGCATTCTTGTGCTGCTAACCTTAAAATTACAAATGGCCAGTGTGTAATTTTGGTTTTCATATAATGGATACTTTTCTGAGTACGTCTTTGTTTTAAATTTGACATAAGGATCACACAATAATCATCACAATGTTTGAACTTGCATTGTCAGATCACACAAACCACTATAGTTTCCAACAGATGTATTCTACATCTTTTCCAGATCTTCTAAAAATAGTCTGATACTATTTGCAGGTTTACCCTTATTTTGGAAAAATTAAATATACATATAGTAAATGTTGTTGTATTATATAGCAACATTTAATTTTATTATTGGCTATTTTATGTTTTTAGTTCTTAATGTTTCTGAATTCATAAAGCATTTGACATTATAAGGTGTGAATGTGTGTTTATTTTAATGTGGATCAACAGAAACACATTTGTAATTGTATTATAAGCACTATGTGGGTTTGTGTGGAAATATAAGATTCTTTGTGTCATTAAAGCTTTCTTCCTAATAGAATCTGTCAAATACTATTAAGTCAACTGTTACACATTTTGTAAATCGGGGATCTAAAGGGGATGAGTGCTTTTTAATGTTTTACGAGGAAACACACAGAAAGAAATTACTTTATATACTTGAATGGATATTCCTTCAGCTTAATTAGTCTGTAGTCTGAATGTATGAAAAGTCATTTTGAGTAATAAATGAGCATTTAGGATTATAGGCTGCTTTCCCAGTGATCTCCTTCTCTTGTCTTTGGATTAAAAACACCGTGTAATTTTCCTACGTTTACTAAAAGAGCACCATGGTTGTAAATTCTTAGTAAAAAGCCTCATCATTTTAAACATACTGACACAGTCTATGGCACCTTCTCATAATTGTGATTAATAAAAACAATGCAGTGTGTGAGCAAAACTAACATGACATTTCATTTCTAAGGTAATACAAGTTATGACCTGTTAAACAAAGAAACTTCTTAGGAACCCACCTAAAGTATTCACGTACTGACTTTCTATTTGAAGATGGGGTTAGCTACAAATCATTTTAAACAAATGATTAAAAAGCAAATATGTTGGGCACTCACATATATATACAAAACTTCAAACTATTTTATAATCTTTCAAGTGGTTAAAGGATTATTCCTAAGGGTGTCTCAGCTTTGTTTCACAAATAAGGGTGATAAACAACATACTACTGGAAAAGAAATATAATCAAATGCTATTGTAAGCTAACAACTATCAGATTCAGTACACCTGTGCCACTGCCGCGATCCGGAAATGTCGCTTTTGCCTTTATCAGTCGGTGGACACCGCCACGCCAAACCTAACAGACAGAACAGATTTGTAGATATTGTTCTTTTATGTCTTATTTCCAATAATAGCTAGACAGTTTTGAAATAACTGTTAGCATAAAACCAGCAATTTTACAAGAATGTTGCCGGCCTAGTGGTATTTTTGACCACGCATAGCTTTGATCTTGGTCTTAAACATTCTCTGTTTGATATGGCTTTCAAATGAACTGTGGTATGAACCTCACTTTCCGCCTCCCAAAATGGCATCGGGTAGTGATGAGCCTTCTCGTAGCTCTTTCATGGCTACAGTGTAAACACGCCACACAGTTTTTATTCCTTAAGAAAATCACAGACAGTGAATCAAACTGTCTTCAGTCAACATTTAGATTTCTAATACGCTGTGCGAAATGGAGCCGCAGAGGAGGAGACTTCTTTCATTAGACACTTCACTAAGGCTCTGAAGTTAGCTCCTTCCATCTGAGATGACTTTAAAAGAGAAACAATGCCTCTGCCTATTGGGGTCTTTGGAGATTTTCTCGCTCATCACATATTAATGAAAGAGGTGGCATGTATGGAGTTGGAGTGCTTAGCAGGAAAACCTGGTTGTGAGGGTGCCAAAGAAAGCTATCTTTATGTTTTCCGTCAAATGTTGTGCATAACTGACGTTAAGTATGATGTTTCTCAAGGAATCTTAACTTTTACCTTGATATTATTTAAAAAGTCTGCACAGATTCCTCACAATGGGAAATACAAACACATTCAGTTGATACACAAGAATGCAGAATGTGTAAGAGCTGCCTGTAGAGGGCATGCTTCACCTTGGATGCTTCAGGGCTACACCTTTGCCACTCTCTCTCCTTGTAGACACAGACAGATGTGGACATTCATAAACAAACATACTCAAATCATCTTACATCAGAACCTCAGACTGCATAAAATAAAGGAGAGTTCACGCCAGATTCACGCCAGCTATTCAGATGAACGTACTGTACATCACTTTCCTACTTTGGCCTCCATTTCTCTTTTAATGAGACAAGCTCGTCAAGATGGAGCAGGAGCTTTTTGATATCCTCAGAGGGGCACGGAGCGCAGAAACTGTAATGCTCATAATTCACAGCAAATCAAGAAAGATTTTGTTGGAACACAGGATCACACCAATTACAAGTTGTTTATTGTTTGCTATTGTTGTCTTTACTGCAGTCTAATCATATTTGGAGGTCAGCCACAGCACTACATCAGCTCCAAGTGGAAAAGCTCTTTTGAAGCCTTTCATTTCAATGTGCCATATTAGCTGCAGTGAGCAGCCCTAGACAACATGCTGCCTTTGCTTTTAAGATTAAAAGGAACAAGCATTACATCACTTTCTAAATAACTTTGTGAATAAAGGAAATTGCATGTAAATTGGTCACCTGAAAGAAAAGAAAAACGTGTTTCATCTATTAATTTGCCCCAAGATAAAAACTGTTTACATAATATCTTGAACATGGGAACCTGATTTTGTGTTCGATTCTGGCAAATGTTGGCTGCCAGTGTTTCGCCAGACAAAGCTCTCTGTTTTCCTTCTGTGGAACTGCAAATTTGTGTGGAAATCATGGAAATCAGCAAGGCCTTCATTAAACCAAGGTCATTACAGCTGACTTTTACCCTCCTCTGTACTTATTGGAGGTAAGGGAATCCTATTCTCCATCACCCAAGGCCTCACCTTTGAACACACACACACACACACACACACACAAGATTGCACCAGGACCAACAGTGCTCATACATACATACAGACACACACGCACACACAAACACACATCAGTTTCTCTTTCATTTGGCTTCCTTGAATTTCATCATTCATTTTTACATCACATTAGTGTGGCGTGTTAGTGGTCGGCGTGAGATATCGGCTGTTACTTCAGGAAAAGACTGAATAATGCACGGCAAAAAGCAGGGAATAGCTCAAAGGGAGTCGACAACAGCACATATGATTGCCTTCTTATACCCCAAATATGAAACACAGTGTACATAAAGTGAGATAAATAGATCATAGAGCTCCTTGGATTTTGCGTCATTAGTCTGCAATGTAAACTGGAGTGTAGGTGATACGTTTTGGCTCATGCATTTAGATAATAGTTCTTTGATTGAGGTTTAGTTGAACAGCCACAAAAAGCTTTAATTTCTGTGGTTGTGTTCTGTTTCTTGATGTCCACAAGAAAACAATTTGTGGATCAAGAAGATAATAAAAAGAAAATGTAAGCTAAGGGACGGAAATAGTTGTTACTTGTGGAACAATGGAGAGTATTAACAGCAGATTGTTTTTAACCCATGCACTGTGATTGGAAACAAAACATTCAAGGTTGCCATTTCAGATCTTTCCAGAGATTGGTAAGTATGATAATACTTCAAGTTTGTGTAATTAGGCTTTTGCTTTCAAAGTAACCCAACCCCACGATGTGGAGCAAAACAATCTCTCCATGTTTAAAGTTAATATTTTAATGAGTATCACAAGAAAGTTGAGTCTCACTCAGTGACTCCATCAAAAAAGAAATAACTGTGTTCTTGAGGGGCAGGAAAGTGTTTTCTTAATGTGCACCAAAGATGGTCTCCTCTATATGTCTCAGCGGCTGGGTCTGATTTAAAACTCTCCATTGATCTGATACCACCAAGAACTCGCCTGCATATTAAACAATGCTGTGATACAGCTCCTCGGAGACAGATGAATTGTGTGTGTGTATCAATGTGCAGGCTCATGGCTATAGTCCAGTTTCAGGGTATTACAAAAGAAAGTATTCAGAGTTTGTGCTGTCCACTGATAGTCATACAAACTGTATTTGCTCTCAGAAGCCCAGCTCAGCGCCTGCCAATACGCATTGGGCTTCACTTCTGATGCTGACATCATTTAATGTTTAGAAGGAGCTTAGGAGGATGAGCGTGTCCCAAATCCTTGATCTGGTTTACCTTACAGGGTGAGCCTCACTGTCTGTTCGCCAATATAAACAGACCCATTATTATTCTCCTTCTTGTCCAAGGCACAAACTCTATTCATGTCTTAAAGGTAATGAAGCTTCACAGTGTTGAAGCCTGTCCACAATGTATAAACCATGCAGTACATAAAGCTCTGATATGAACACAAATGTCCACATCTGGTCTGCATGGGAACTGAGAAAAGTCCAGGATATATCCGGTTTCATGCAAGTGCAGCAAATGTTCCTTCATATGGGTTTTCAATTGAACCTTTTAACACAGTTTGAAAACAATCCTCTGCTGTCTCTCTTTTTCTGTGTCTGGGTGTTTTATGAGCTGTGAAAAACGAAGCCCCCTTCTTAGATTGGGGCTGGCAGAAGTGCTCAGTATACAGCATCAGAAAAGGATGAAGATTAGGCACCTGATTGGACAGGATCAATGAAAAGCAATTAGATAATAAGTCTGTGGGGGCAGGACCTTGTGTGCACAACTGGAGGGATTTGAAACCTTTGCAACAGCAAGGAGAATGGGGGGATAAGCTGTAAACATTTGTCTGGTGTTTTTAAAGATCTTAAAAAGGACAGAATTAGATCTTCACACATTAGGTGAATGAGTCTGTGATGATATGCATGGTGTACAGTATTTATGTGTTTGTGCTTCTGTCTCCTTGTGTGATTTGTGCGTGGCTTATGTGTTTTGCCTAACATCTATTGTCATAATGATGTGTGATTATTAAGGGAGCAAGGTTTTCACAGCAGGGAAAAAGGGGCTGAGCCGACAACAGGTTGGGCCTCCCTTTGTGTCTTTGTTTGAACACTCAGCAAATACATATTCATGCTCTCAATATGCACACAATAGCATTCATTTGTTTATAATGCTTCTTTATTTGGGTTGCATACAATAATGAAAAAGCATTTTTTTTTGTTGCATTTGTGATGTAAAAAGGGTAACAATGTAATTGCAAAGAAAGGTTTCATGTAAAAGAGGTGGACACAGTCTCCAGGAGCAGATGCCTTGTTATTTCAGTAGTATCACTGGGAGAGGTTAAGCTCTCCCAGCAGGCTAGCTATTAGGGTAAACCAGGGTGCGTTGTGTTCTGTGTGGGCTGAAAGGACAAATTCTGACCATTAGTGAACCTCCTGTGCCTGGGTCCAGAGTACAAAAGCGTGTGAGAGTTTTTCTTCCAATTTGTGGGTATAATGATGACACACAACAGATAACTTGGTGCTTAATGCAGGCTTTGTTAGTTCGTTTTCTGTTTATTTGCTCCAACAAAAATAGCCCTCATTTGTGGTCCTTAAAACCGAGTGAAGATATAAACACGTCATACAGGCTGCAATGAAGTGCTTTTCCTCTTTTTGGATTTATGCATCTGCTCATTTCCAACACTAGATGGCTGTCTGTGCTGTGTATGCCTTGTATCAGCACCAGTGCAGCCTCTTCGTGCTGCTTTTATTGGCCCTGAAAATGCAAGGCTTAGCAAAAGATTTTTGGTAATAATGCTTTGAGACACTTGGGTTATGAAAACACACAGCTACACAGACATAGCACCCAACTTAATGTTTTGATGTTTGAATTTGCCAACCCTTCATTTTTTATGAAGTCACGAACAATGGATTAAATGTACTGTCATCAGAAAAGTCAGATACAGATGCACACGCACCGAGGTGAAAGTGCATTTGAGTAGATTTAAAAATAAACTCCATGCAATGTCAATTTTAATATATGGTCCACTAATCTAGATTTTTTTGTGGATCAGGAAAGACTTCAATTGAACTGACAGATTTCAAAACAAGTCAAGGGTGCTATTAGTGTCAAAAGAAGCCACTGAACACATAATTTATCATTTTAGTTATCATATAATTATTCTGACTACATCACCACTTCCAGGCCTTTACTTTACACACTGTATCCACTGTGTGTATTTTGTGCAAGAGGCTATTTGTAGTTTTATTAAGTGCAATAAATTTGACCACATAGAGCACTTGGTTGCAGTATTGACTTTGAAGATTGTCTTTCTTCTTCTTTTTCTTCAGAGGCTGTCCGTCTCTTTAGCCTGGAGCTTCCAAACCGCACAGCCGGCCAGTTCGTGCTGGCCTTTTATTATGATGTCAGCACTTCACTTAAAAAGCATTCAATATCTCCAGGACGGCCGTTGGTGGAGCATCAATAGAATAATACAGACACACAGTGGATGGCTATTCCTCATAGTCGGCCAGTTCATTTGCTCATTGATTTATAAGTAGCTGACAATGTAATGGAATTAAGTAGCAGTGATTATCACAAACAAACAGGTTGTTGGTTTTTCCTGCATGTGTTCGCTGCGCGTTTCAACACTGCCCACCTACAGCCGGACAAACACAGCAGCAATTTGCAAGTTTTATTGAATTGTTTGAAGAAGATGAGAATGATCCTTAAAAGCAGCCTGTATTTTCTAATTTCCCACTTGACCCTCCACTGAAGACATGAGGTCCTGCGGCTAATGACAAGGTACAAAGGAAGGAGAAAAGAAGGAGCAGATAAACAAAGAAGAAAAACTGTGGACTATAGTAGAAGGCTATTAGTCCCGTCTTGATTTGCCGACCTATAAAGAGACAGTTGTACTTAAATCACCCATATAAATCAGGGTGTGATTACTACAGGAGCTGGAGTTATTGGGTGCTAACATTGCTGTGCACACACTGTAATGTTATTAGCACTCTTAACAGTGAGTGACTGCTTGTAACACTCCCAGCAGCTGGGAAAGCAGCAGGCCTGTTTAATCACGGTATTGTCACAATGATGCTGAACTCAAACCTGTCCAAGATTTAAAGAAGTTTGATAATTCAGTGCCGAATGCTTTGTCTGGTATGTTTGTGGAGATGTGTGCATTCACATCTCTCCATCTACTACAGCATCTCTGGCTCTATAATTCATGCAAACTGAAATGAAAAAACCTTCTTAGCAATATGCAGATTTCTTTATGCAAAGCAGCATTACCTATGGTGCGTGGACGGCAGCTAATGCCTTTGATCAGCCTCTCTGACATTCTCTAACTACTGAGAAGAAAAGAACTTAAAAATTGTAAAGGCTCTTAATTGAAGTGAACATAAAAGAAGATACATGGTGTTAATTGGTATACGCTAAGAATAATCTAGACCTTGGAGACCACTGTCCCTTACCGGCCCCCCTGCCAAAGTGTCAGGATTTACATCTTTAATTCAAGATTTCCCCACATTAATTACCTCGCAGGCAGTGAAATGTGGATCACATCATTTTAAAGTATAATAAACACCCCCCCCGACTCTTTCGGTTTTTGTTGGTGTGCAAATGCCTAGCTCTCCTGTTCCTTAAGGAGGTTCTAAAGTGGTAGGTTGTGAATGTGGTGTAGAAAAAAGTTTCTAGTTCTTGAGATGTGGTGAGAGCAAAATGGAACAATATAGCAATAATTTAGGTTTAATCATAAGCGTTTAGAAAAACATGGAGAATTAACGATAAGGGATATACTCAAGGTTCATGAAAAAGTTTGTGTGGGCTAATTTTTGCGCAGGTGTTACAGCACATTATTACAGGAATGCTGTTTAAAGACAAAATAGAACAACTACTTCCAAACGGCATATTTGGTGGTATAATTTCGGCCGACCAACTAATTTGTCTATATGTGCTTGTGTGTGTAAGTGCCTGTTTTCCAATGAAGCAAAGCAATTTGAACACCGAGCCCCAGTCTGACCTTTGATTATGAGAGGAATACAACGGTGCTCAAATTCCAGGCCTCTGTGATCCCTCTCAACATGATGAATGGGACACCCCAAGCTGCAGGACAAAACAAGCATTTGATCCAGGGGGGCAATGCACACACACACACACACACACACACACACACACACACACACACACACACACACACACACACACACACACACACACACACACACAGAGACACATGTACACATATAGAAATGCTAACAGACAAATGACACAACGTGAAGCACTTTCAAGTCCCTAAATGCGACCGGCAGCAGCAGTACCACACAAAGTCTATGATATTACTCATCTCCTTCTGTTTAAAGTACATTTGACACTTTACTGACCATGAAATTAAGTTAAATTATCAGCTAAGTTCAGGCTTTTATCTTGAGCAGGTTCATGCTGTGGTTTTATTAAAAGAAAATAGAAACATCTATTGGGCCTTATTGAAGCACTTTCAAGGACGCCAAAGAGTGGTTAATATGCAGTTTAATAAGCAACAATAAGCAGTTTATGTAAACACAGGTCAAGCGAACGCTGCTCCTGTTCACCTTAAAATTCCCCCTTTTTTAAAGTGGTTTTATTTTGGGGTTTCATCCTAATTTATTGGCTCAAAGTGCATGATGCACTGTTAAAACTGATTTGATAAGGAAACCTGCAGGGACATATTAATTAAAATAGCAATCTAATTAGCATTCCACTGTGACCTAAAAGTTGAATATTATTAGAGCTGCAACCATCGGCTGTGATGAAAAGAGCTTACATGACAGTGAAATTGAAATTCAAAGCGCTGGAAATAATGTACACACAGATCAAAAGAACAAATGGTGGGGAGAAAAATAACACACCAAGAAGTTTTCCATTTCCTCACAGTGGGGAAGACCAACACTCCTCCACACACACGTACATTTGAGAACTTACACTCAGTATTAGGTAGTTTTGTGTAATCAGGTCCAAAATCTGTCACATACAAATATCACTGCCATGACAATAAGTTGACACCCGAAACGTAATTGAGAGTAAACCCATTGCTTTTAGAGATTTACTTTAGTAAACTAAATAGATATTTAAAAACATGCTTAAACTACTACAATGCAGAGTGGCCAGGATTTATAGTACTTTGTGTTTAATACTGTGGGAATCTAATTACTAATACACTTTTGTATAAGCAGCATTTATTAGGTGAGACTAGGCCAGACTTTCACAAATGTAAACATCATTATTATTAGTTATTTTATTATATGACAATACATCATATTTTAAATGACAATCATATAGTTTAAAAATAGGAAACGTTTCATTCTGTCCAGTAACAAGAAAACTCTTAGCTTACCCAGCGATCAGGCTAACTGCCGGATCTGTTAAACACCGTAATCAAATGAAAAATATATTTACAATTATTGGCACTTTTGTTCATATTTCCATATTATCTATTCCACAAAAAAATGCTGTGCTGTTTTCTGATCATTGTAGACTGAAGCTCTTATTTGCAATGTAAGAATCACCCCTTCATAGACATATTACAAGTATGACTTTTACACAGTGCAGCTAAAGGAAGCAGAGGACAGGTTTACATTGCTCCCATCATTGACACCACACTTGTGCTGACATGTTTCATCACACCACCAAATAAGCTCCTGCTTAAGGTCTCAGCGTCTGGTCAAACTATATCAACTGCCACAACATGTCCCGATATACATTAAGCCTTATACAGGCTAGGACAAAGCAAACACTCACTGGGCTCAGCACACTCCAGTCTGCTCACTATTACTTTTGTTTAACCTTGAGGGCATCTAGGCTTCCTCTGCATCCCTTTAGGGAGACTTGCATATTTTACTGCATAGCCTTGTGCACGGACGGGATTGCCCGTTTTCTGGCAAGGGCCTCCACGCTCCTCCTACAGCTCTACAAGCGGGCGTGTTAACATGTGTCCCTGCAGTGGGCCGGCGTGCCAGCCAGCCAGTGATAATTATTCATTAGTATTCATTAGTGTGAGGTGCTGGCCGGTGCGGGGCTCATGTTGAATCAGTGTTCTGACGAGGCCTCGGCCCGGCACAGGTCAGCGAAGAGCCAGTAATTAGGCCCACCAGTCAGGAGGCATTTTTCTAAGCACCACACGTGAGGTTGTGAGAGAGGAAAGATGCAACCACCAGGAGAGAGGCTGCAGAGGGGGAGAGAGGCAGATGAGCGAGGTTGAGAAAGGGTGTGTGTGTTTGTGTGTGTGTGTTTAATAAAAGAAACCTTGGTCTGGTTGTTTCTCTGTCTGGCTGCCTTGAGTACCTTAACCTCTCTCTATCACTCACTTCATCCATTGGAAAAAATGCATGATAACCTTGGGTGTCTGCTGCCTTTTTCTTATTTTGCTTCTCATCTTTGAAGCTTTTTTTGTTTAAATTCTCTTCTTTCCACCTTTGTCTGTTTCCTTTCCCTCTCCTCCTCCTTTCCTCTGTTTGTGTCCTTGTTGTGTATATTTATTTATGGGTCTTTGCATGGTTGCATGGTTGATAATAACAGCAGTTATTATCATTTACAGGCGTAATTGAATAACGGTTAACATGACAGAGTAGTCGCCTCCAAGGAATGCTGTTAGTATTGTAAATGTGACTGTGGCCTAACTGAATTAATCTAATCGGAAGATAATTACACTGGCTGGAACAAAGCTGGCCCAGATTCATCAAACTGTTTCCTGCCCCCGTGAGCCATTAAAGGAAGAGATCTATGAGCTCGGTAAGGTTAAAGGCATCCAGCGCACCTCAAAGGTGGCTGTGGTACAGCTGTCAGTACGTATCTGAGACAGAATGGCATTCTGACAATGACTGACAGCAATTGAGAAAACAAGGGGTCAAGTGTTGAGCTGTTGTGAGACACGAGTGGAAGGCACTAACACCACAGATCCAAATCCCTGTGGAGGATAGCAGAATCCAAGGAGATGATAGCTTGTCCTTTCATCACATAACAGCAGTTTACCTTAAATTAAAACAGAACAGAGATAAGATCTCCCTCTGCTTCTCTCTTCATTCTGTCCTCTTGTTTGTCTTCCTCTTATTCATTCATGTAAAGTGTGGAAACAGATAGGAGGGGGAGAGGGAGTGCCTAGTATAGCCTCACTGTATCCTGACATGATTCCAGATTAGACAAATTCCCTAAACTATAAGCGGATAGCATGACACCCTCTGCTTTCCCAACATCCCCCTTTTCTCACTGCTCCCCTCCCTTACCTCCTCTTTCCCCTTAGTCTCTGGCGTGCGCATTTTTGTCCTTCAGATTTATGACATCGGCATATAGGTGCACTTGACAGCTCTCAGATTGGCGCTGTAGAAGAAGGAGATCCCAAGTGAGTTGGGTTAGCCGGGCAAATCTATCAGGGGTCCGTCCTGGAGGAGGGAGAGGAAGACGAGGAGGATGATGAGGGTGTGTGTGTGGAGGGGGAAGCCAAGGGAGAGGTGGAGTAAGCGAGAGGAGAGTGAGGGAGGGAGGCTTGGTGGGGCCCTGCTGAGCATATAAGCTTCCATGCTGAGCACAACCGTGGCTGGCTGACAGTTGTGCTCAGCCTTCACTGTAATAATGAATAAAAGGAAACTCCCTGCAGATTACACATCTTCCGTGTTTTGACATTGACCTTAATACATAATTTAACCACAAAGCCTGAAGAGTGTGTAATGAGATAAGAGAGGACCAGAGGATAGAAAAAAGATGCCCAGGCTAAAACATACAGGCCAAAAAAGCCTCAGCTGTAATGGATCTAATATGATCAAGCCTGGGAGGACTCTCGCCACCACTAAGTGTATTTTTAACAGAATGGGGAGATTTTAAAGAGAGGAATGGAAAAGGGGAAGGTATAGCAGAAGAGAAACATTGTGTACTTGTGTGTGTGTGTGTGTGTGTGTGTGTGGTTTGTGGAAAATGCAGTGATTTTCCTGCTTATCGAATTCCCAGTGGGTGGAGAAGGTAGTGCTGCGAAACCTCAATAGAATAGTAATGTGCCAGACCCGGCTGTTGTGTGTGCATATCTGTGTGTGTGTGTGTGTGCCAGTTTTCCCTGTGCACTTCCTCCTCCTGGTGTGTGTGTGTGTGTGTGTGTGTGTGTGTGTGTGTGTGTGTGTGTGTGCGCACAAGTGTAGACTAGTGTGAAATCTGAGGTATTTGTCACTGTCAGTGACACTTCTTGGTGTGTGTTGCGGTGAGTGTTTTCCTCTGGGTCTGTGAATGTTGTGATGTTTTGAGTGACTGTTTTTAGTGTTTGCTGAGCCAGCACTCTTCTCCACAGGTTATGTCACTCCATCTGAGGTCACCATGTCAGAAAATGCTTTATTTAGCCATGGGCTTTATTTAACCCCTGGCATGTCCACCGTAACCATAAATAACACCAAAAGTTAGTATTTAACACCAGAATGCGGTGGTCTTGTTTGCACATTTGGTGCATTGACTTCTCCATTTTTCCATCGGGAAATGTTGCTGCACATGATTCATGCATTAACAATAATTCCTTCCCAATTAAAGAGGTGATTATGTCACTGGTGGCCTGCTAGGTGCTGTGAAGCCCAGATGCAAATATTAAAAATGAATTACAAAGGCCATATCTGCCCCCTCCTCCCTTCCTTCTCTCATTCTCTTAACTCATCTCGAACCCTTTTGTCTTTGGGATCTACAAAGACAAAATGACTGTTCTATGATTGAAGCAGCACTGACAAAGCCGTCTTCCTGTCGACATGTAACCCTCTGATTTACACTCTGCTCATCAGTGTTGTAATCACCACTGGTTAAGTGAGCCCCTCAGCGAGTGCTATGTTGAGAGTGTTGGGCGCATGGCACTCACAGTTTGGGGTTAAGGGTGACCTCCAAGCCAGCAGGGGGCGTTGCAGATGCATGCATTTATAGGATGCATGCTGCTTTGCATGGTAACACGCTGTTGTGAATGGAAATCTGATTGCTTGATAAATGCTGGATGGAACTGAGGAGCTCGGCTGCCATTTCTCACATTTTCTGTTTCTTGTAACAGCCATCGATTTATGCGTGCCCCTAATTTTCTTCATTTTGTGTCTCCACTAAGATTCACACACCTGCCACTCTGTCCCCAGGCCTTATGCCTCCGCCTATGTCTCTGGGTTCTTGGAGCTCTTCAGGGGATTTACTTGGCATGGACAAACCGGCCCTGAACAGCCTCCAAACTGGTCCAGCTGGGTTGTACTTTTGTGTGCTTGAGTGTGTATGTGTGTGTGAGAGAGAGTGTGTGTGGATGTGTGCCATCATGGCTCAGTTACCACACAGAGCTATGACTGTGGTGGCAGTGGTACTTTGGTGCTATGCCATCAGGCTTCCCTCCAAGGCCCATGTCAAGACAGAGAGAGTCTTGGTCCGGTTGTGCATGTACTGTATGTGTGGGCGTGTGTGTGTGTGTCTGTGTGTGTGTTGGATGATGCAGGGCGGTGCTCTACTTCTACAGCAGTAATCTAATGAGCCTGTAAACACACTCATTTGACATCATTAATTGGACGGAGATCAGAGATCCGAGAGGGGTGTGTGAACAGGGTGTGTGTGGTGACGGTTGGAGGGTTCTCCCATCAGACAGGGTTCTCCCAGATCAAAGATTTAGAGTGTGAAATCCTTGATTATGCGACAGAGAGACACATTAGAAGCAGTTCTCTGCCAAGCTGAGAGAGCAGCAGCGTGTTTGGTCAGTGCCAACAGCAGGCCTTGATTTCACCACTGAAAAGCCCTAAAACAACACACACAAAGCCACCTTCTGGTTTGCCAATTTTAACGATGAGTGGACAAATCAAAGTTGGAAAACAGGGAGTTTGTCTGGTCCCAGCTGATTGGTTTTCAAGTACTGTAGCAGTTTTAAGCACACGAGGCTCTGTTTTGGACGCATAGTGACAGAGCGTCTGCTGGTGCTTTTGAGAAAAGTTTGGGTACTTTTTGTAACTGTCACAGAGTGTGACCCATTAGCTGTAATTGTGCAGCCATACTGGTTCAGTCACATTTGTCAGCCTGATCTAAGCTGGGGGGGAAACAGAGGTGCAGTGCTGGAGTCTCTAGCTTGTAGTCCTCGGCTCTGACTGTAACCTAGTCCAGTCCTTAATGATCTATCTGTCTACCACCCGCACAATGGCCCACACCGCTGTTCGCTTTCATTTACAGAGTGCCAGTCTCTGAACTCCCCTCATCAACCCCTTGTTCCTGGCTGTTTCATGTTTTTTGGGGGGAGTTGAATGGCATAGCTGTGTATGGGATACTTTTGAGCGAGTGGTTGAGAGAGACAGCAAGAGCAGGAATTTTCCAGTGCAATACATTATGAAGATTTCACTTTCTGCCTTTGATTCTGCACTGACAGTTATCCTTCAGCCCTCCTTTAAAGTCCCACTTTCAATCCCTAATGGCTGTCATGTCGCTGCGCTCTCTGGACTCTTACTCAAAGTGTCATTGGCATAATGGTCGGCAGCCGTTGGCCTCTTTTGATCATCCATGCTGTGTGCATGAGCAGCTGGAGCTGAAACAGTGAGGTGTATGAGGTGTGTGTGTGTGTGTGTGTGTGTGTGTGCACTGCTTGCACCTCTGCTCAGCTGCCATTCCTAGGCAAAGCTCCACAACCGGAAATCTAAAATTCACTTTCAAATAGTTTTTCTCCTGTTCTTGGTGCCTAATAGCTAAGCAGAGGAATGTGTGTGTGCATATGTGTGTGTGTACTCATTAAAGGGATAGCGCAGATTTCTACTGTATCAGCATCTCAAGCTCAGCCCAGTTTGGCACTCCCTCAATGGTTATGCATACTCTGACAAGGATGAAGGGACGTGGGGGAGTGAGAGAGACCAGGAGCGATGTCTGGTGTGTGTGTGTGTGTGTGTGTGAGAGAGAGAGACACGAGTCGAGGCCTTGGACAGAGCCAAACGGCACTAAAGTTCAAACACCCCAGCCTACGTTCAAATGTATCAAGCTGGTCCAAGATAAATTCACACTCACCAGGCCAGAAAGAACACATCTAAACAGGATGATGAGGGCCAGAAAACATCCGGAAGAGGCCTGATAGATTCCAGCAGAGACATCCGTGCCTGTGTGCATGAATGTCATTATGTTCAAACATCCTGGGATGAAAACTAGTGTGTGCATCCAAGTAGTGTCACTTCCAGGAGCAGCTTCCTCTCATTTCCTGCCTGTTTCACCTGCCTGCCCCACAGCAGCTCAGGACCCAGTCCAGGTGTTTGCCAGCCTGCGTCCAGAGCCCAGGGCGCTAAGTTATCAATGCCCAGAAAAGTAAGGACAAAGAGGGGCCTCAGCGCTGTTGCACATCAGAGTGTGTGATCAAAACAGTGTTTCCTCTCATATTCAGTATACAGAACACTCTAAAGATATTGTTTGATGGTATTATTATTAACTCTTGCTGCCCCTTATTTATTTTTGTCCTATTTTGACCCTCCTCTTCAATCCATCATCCCCTTTAGTTTGTTGATGTTTAATTTTTCCCGCAGTCTCAGCTCACACGCTTTGTTTCTTTCACTAAACCTCGTAAAAGTATGGGATGACAACAAATTATGAACTACAGAAAACTCACTGCATACTACAGTCTGAACTTTGTACGTACTATAATTAATACACACAGTAGCACTAAACAAACTACACTATATTTAATGTAGTATCTCTATTGTTGTATCTCCAAGTTTGTCTTTTTACTTGTCTATTCTCCCATAGTAAACTTGTATTCTTCAGTGGTAATCGATTTGTCTTTGGACTTATTTATTTATACACTCACTCACACACATACATGTGCAGCCCTGCCCTCCCCTTTATCCACAGAGGGATCCAGATCAGAGCGCTCGGCCAAGATCGTGTGTGATGTAAAGTTCTGGAGAATAAAAGATGTCTCTTCCAATAACATATTTCCTGCATGTATCGAAAGACATGTCAATTTCAGTTACACCTGGCGAGGCAGTTGGAAGACAGAGAATTCTTCGCTTCTAAAAGACAATGCCATACCAGTCACTCCCCACCTGAATGACTGATACATTAAACATGCAGAAAGCAGCGGGAGGACACTAGGGAAGGATTGTTCAAAGACAAAAACAATGCATCCAAAAACAAAACAAAAAAAGAGAAAAGAAAAGAAAAGAGAAGAAAAAAATGTTACTCACTACTGTACAATACAACACAGCTGTCTGGTGCTGCAAGCTTGCACCTAAATTGAAGCTCAGTCTTTCCAGGAACACAAACCGTATTTTACTAGAGAGACTGTCATGAAAAACTGAGCCAATATAAGTGCATATAGACTAATTTACATGTCCACTTAACTGGTCTGTGTAGTCACAGATATCCTCAGTTGTTTTCCAGCTGGCACATGAATCTATTTCTGTATTTCTCTAATATCTCTGCAGCGCTTGACATTGCACAAGTGAAGACTTCCTAGCTTTTCTATACGAAAGTTATTCCAGAGAGGCAGCAGATCACACGGGCTTTTGTAAGAGGGGCAGAGGAGCATCTCTGCCTTCTAGTTCCTTGACAGGACTGTCAGAGTACATGCAGGTCTATAGACCAGACATGCTAAAATCTGCAGTCTTAGCCTTGTGCATGAAATGCTGACACAGCTGCCCTAGGCCTGGCCTGTTGTAGAAAATGAATTCAGGCAAGTCAGAGGGCACCTCAGTCAGTGAGGTAGACAGGCAGAAAGGGTCCTGCAAGGTAGACAGAGTGAAGAGGAGTAGATTTTCTGGGCTTTGTTCGCTGCTGGACATGTTAAGGCTCCATTAAAGAAGCCTGACACACAAGGCGACGGCTGTCTCTGTTCTGACTGAGCAAGCAACTTATTAAAAGACTGCGACTAGTGCTCATTTCCTCTTGAACTGTTTCTCTCACTCACACGAAGAAACCCAGACATATTTCAAGTCAAACTGGAATTAAAATTTTACCAGGGAACCAGGAAACCAGAGCAGAGTACTCTCTGCCAAAAGACAAAATGTAAATATATATTCTTGGTGTTTGTTTTGACTTTTGGTAAAAACGTTACTTTTTTGAAAATGAAAACGTTAAGGCTTATTCATTTTTTCTGCAGTTACAGTTCACCTCCAACTGTGTTCTCAATGTGTGCAGTATTAGGGTACACAGACTCTAAAAATAATGGCAGTATGTGACCTTGTATATCAGTATTTTTTTTGTCATAATTTGATTCACAGAATAATTGTTTGGCACAAAGACCAATTACTATGGGTTATGACAGGAGAGTCACCTTGTCTACCCCCACCAACCCCGAATGACACAGCTGACACTAGTCTGATTTCATCCTTTATACAATCTGCAATGACTGTGCAGTTGAGTCGCCCATGTTGAGTGAAAATTTGTGCTAACACTAACAAGCTACATTAGAACTCTAAGAGCTTGTAAGTGTAGCTTAGCTTCCCTTTTCTAAGGTAAAGTTTTAAACTTGAAAATATTGTAAAAAGGACAAAGAAAGCATCAACATTCATAGATAATACAGGCTAAAGTGTATTATTTAGTAAAAGTGTTATCTTCTTTTGAATGAATTAAAAAATATACACAATTACCGTGTTTTTCAAAAATTTAAACCCACCCTTGGCTGTGGCTTTTCTGTTTGTTTGCACATTTGCACCCTGTGCCTGAACAGGTTTCATCCTTGTCTCTAGTTTTCTCCAGTCCAAAGACATGCAGTTAGATTCTTTTGGTGACTCTAAAGTACCCATAGGTATAAATGCTGATTAAATTGTAATGTGTGTGTCAGTGACGGCTGGGATCAGCTCCAGGTCACTTTTAACCCTTAACAGGATAAACTGTAAAGGGAATTGATGGATTTTTGCCAAATAGTGAGAAGTATTAAAATTTCAGTTAAAATTATAGACATCCACAATAAGAGGAGGTGTGTTTTTTTGGCTTTGATAGAATGGATAGCCAAGAGTTGCTTGTCAATTATTCACATGATTAAAAAAAGACTTTTGATCAATATTGATAATTGAGTCTTTTATCTGAAAATAGGGATGTGTTTTTTTTTTAAATCAGCTAGAGGCTTCTGTTGCTAGAAGTACATTGAGATTTGGGACTTAACCTTAAGTCTTTAGTTGGGCCTTGGGGAATCCTTGCTAATAGATCCTCTTGTTAAGGGCCTCTGGCTTAATCCTTGCCATTTACCACTTCCTTTGCTAGTTTCCTAAATACTATCAATTAAGTGGCTGGCGGGGTATTTTGTACAGCTCTGTGTTCTGACCACTCCTTTTTTTCTGTTAATTTCTTGAAAAAGGGGGGGCATGACCCTGGCGTTTCAAGAAATAGCCACGATGAAGCTTCATCTTCAACATCTCAGAGGATACACTGCTCACTTTATAGTGAAATGATAATTAACTTCCAGCACCAATTAGCATTCAGCATGTAAGAGAGTAATGAGGAGCCAATTACAAAAATATATACATAATCAATTATTTATTTACCCCTAATTACAGTGAGTTTTACCCTGTTAGAACTGCAGCAGTTCAATTAATGACCTTCAGCCATCTTCATTTGAAATTGCCGTGGAGCGGAGGAATTTACACAAAACTCCACAGCGAAACAAAGCAGCAGAAATGCACACACACACACACACACACACACACACACACACACACACACACACACACACACTCGTACAAACTCAGAAAAAGAAACTGAACAAGGGAAAGTGAGAGAGAGAAGAGGAAAAGCAAGAAAGAGATGTAGTGAGAAAGGGAGAGAGCAGAGGAGGGAAGGGACTGATAGTGTCTGTCAGTCAGATGCCCAGAGCTGCGCTGTACATGGTGTCACCCACACGACCGAGCCGTCTGTCGAGGCCACCTGCCTCATTATGGGAAATGTATGCATCTGGGGCAGGCTCTGGCTCATCCTCAGCATGGGCAGGGGAAATGGCACACTGGCAACTATTACTGCATTATGTTAGCAAGCTGTACACACTGCATGCATACATACTGCACCGAGATAGAGGAAACTAGCGATCCAATAGTCTTACTCAATGGTTTGGAAAATCTTGGAAGTGACTTGGTGTCTTAGTTGAGACTGGGAGCCCTTCTTGGTCAAGTACTTTATTTCATTTGACAGCATGGTACTTAAAATAGAATAGGGGTAGAATTCAGAATGATTATATGATTATTCCTAACATTTATATTTCTAAACTTTAGAAAAGGTTTATAATGCTGCAGTAAATTTAAAAGATAATAAATATGGGAATTTGTGTGTTTGTAGTGAGGTCGATCGATGTAAGTGGACAACTGAATGTAGCGGCTGCCTGGACCCTGTGTAAATGTCCTCCCTCGTGACCACAGGGTCCCACAGAAACCTACACGCACAAATAGAACAAACTGATCACAACAGAAAACTTTCTCCTTGTCCATCCGCGATTCCCCCTCTGCTCTCGCCTTCCGCCCTTACCTGGCCTGAATACTATTAGACCTAATGGAGCGCGGTGTGAGGGACAGCCAATCATGATGGCGTCCCGTCAGTGACACCGACATGTATCTTGGTGCTCATTATCATCCTTGAACAGCGCCAATTTACATCTGATGCTCTGACTAATTCTGCTCCAGTGTTGTCAAGAGGCATAGGAAGTGGCCTGGCCGTGATGACAGCGCGGCTGTCAGGAGCCTGTGGATGGAGGATTCCTCGGGGCATGATTTAATGCCCATGTCAAGCCCCGCTGTCAGCCTCTCTCTCTCTCCCCGCTCCCCGTGCTCCTTCTATCCATCCAGCCATTAGGATTCAGCCAGCGGAGAGATGGAGCGATAGAGCTGGCGATTGGCCTGCTTAGGATTCACAATCTGGGCAAGAAAATAACACGCCCTGTTTCACAAGTGATTACCCTTTCCCTGTAAACTGCAATTAAGGCTAAAAAAGAAAAGCAGCAAGGAGGTGATGGAGAAACAAAATGTGCATGACCACCAAGTGAAGAGGAAAACCTTGAGCATTTTTCCCTCGCTGGTTTGTGGCTGCTTGTTTAATTTTCACAGACAACTTTTCCGTGGTGTTTTGCTGAGTTGTTTTGGTTTCTGTTTGGCTGCATAACACCCACAGATTTCGTGGCCCATCGCCCTCTCTGTTATAGAGTGGTTAACATATTGCATGATGTCTCTGGATAGTTCCCTTTTCTCGATGCAATTCTTTCTTACACTCTATAAATTAATTTCGATCAGGATGGAACAGATTTTTTGTGAATTGCAGACCAACCATCCCGTAAAAGTTTATATAATGCGAACTGCCAGAATTCTAGACATGGTGTGGAGTTGAGGATAAGGCTGTGCATATTTTTGCATTTGCATAGGATTTTGAGAACGAGACAGCCGCTGTCTGCTTATCTGAAACAATAGCTAAACCTGAGATGCATGACCTGTGTTGACCTCTGCTAAAGGTCAGAGGTGAGAGGGGCCACAGATGGCTTGAGACAGCTAACCAGGACAGAGAGGACAGAGGGTCAGGGTGCAGACATTTCACCATCTCACAATAGGAGAGACTGGATGCTGTCAGTCTGAAATATAGATCTGCAAAAATATACATTTGACCTGCCTTCTCTGTGTGATGGTATTCCTACAATATGTTGCTGCAATATGCCCACTCCCCGGCTGCTCTCCTGTCTAACAAGGCAGTGATGGATCACCAGAGGTTTTGCTGCCTAATGTGCACAGTGTTAGGACATATGGCTCAGTCTGGTCCGTCCTTGTGAGCTCTTTTCAAACATGAGCGCCATGCACAGAAGGGCAAGCCTCAAAATAGAGTCCAGCGTGGTTTTACTACGTGAGTCACCAGGCTTAAAGACCACAGTAGCAGAAATTAACCTGTCCGATTCACCCGCTTTAACTTCGAATGGACATTAATTAGATTCGGTTTGCCCTGTGCATGTTTTGGCTCAGCTTCATATCCTCTTTGGCCACATTAGGCTGTGCTTGCAGCTGCTGATTGCAGCACTCACAACGCTTCAGCTGTATGTGAAAAAAACACTTTCAGTCCACAGCATTAGCACTGGAAACCAGTCAAAAAACAGGGAATGTTTGTGTGCGATTTAGGTGATAGATGACAGGCGTTTTCATGAAGTGTTTCTTTGAAATCAGTATTAGCTCCGGCTCAGCAGTTGGCAAACTGAAGGGGGGGAACTGGGAAAGTAGTCTGGACTGATTTGGGCCCTGGGCCTGTTAGTATAGTAAGTGCCTCATAACTGCCTGCCTTTTCTCAGGTGTTTACAAAACAGGAAGAAACTCATGCAGATGGTTTTAAAATAATAATGAAATGTTATCTAGAGGTAGAAAGATAACCCTTAATTGTGACTGCAGCTCTGAAAGGGGGACCACAACACCGATCGCATTTTGTTATCCTCTGTATCCAGTAGCAACCTCAACTTGCTGGGACCATATTTTCATTGAAGCAAACTAACCTATGCATATCAGAAAAGTCCTCCAGTTACAGGAACATGCAGCACAGTACCTTTAACGCCGTAGTCATCTGCCTATTCTTGTTAGTTTGTCAAGTCCAATCTCTCATCTAATTTACAGTGATTTGTAATTTTTAAACTAATGTCCCGGAGAACAGCACATGCCTTTTAACAGGATGACCAAGTCCTCTGCATTTCCAGATAATTAATTTAAGGCTTCTTCTTGTCTGTAACTGCCAAGATATTTTAAGCTTTTCTTCGACCCATGTGTAAACATTTAACTCCACACTCAGTCCCAACACACAAAGGAACTCCTTCACAATTTAAACAGCTCATGGATCATAATTTGAATCTATTTAGTTTGCTTGCTAAATGAAAAAAAAAAAAAAAATCCTGATGCAACCAGAAACATAAACAAAAGAAAGTAGGTATCCACAGTTTGTGGAGTTTTTGATTACCAGTGTTTCCATGAGTGTGTCTCTGTTTTGTTTGTTCTCATGCTTGGTCTCTCTAAAGACTTCTTCTTCCCAGTTGTTTCACACCGTTCCATTGATTTACATGTGGTAGTAATGCACCAAGAAATGTGCTAATGCGTCAGCAAATGCAGGGAAGAAAAACACTAGCAAGTAAACATGAATGGGAACAATGCAGGTGTTGTGCCAAAACACTATTGTGTGCCAAAAACTGTTTCCTATGCTAACCTCACCCTGTTCCCTAACCCTAACCACCTTCCGCAGACAGATGGAAGTTTCTGATATAAAATCAGTTTTTGGCAGACAGTCACTTTTTGGCATAACACAGATTTCAAACTTCAAGAATACATTGGTTTAACCTTTAGGAATTTTTGAAAATGTTGTCGTGGGATTTGATTACGCAGGTGGGATCAAAGGTTTAAAAATGTTTTATGAAGTAAATGCAAATATGTTTATAGGAAAACCCCACAGGTCACCTTTAAAATAGGGGGAGAAAATGTCACAATGGAGTTGTTGTGTAGTATATTAAAGTGTCCAAATGCAACATCTCAGTTCTTGGGGGTGAATGGTATTGGATTTGTGGTGCTTTTTGGAAACGTTGCAGAATCTACTCATTATTCTCCCTGTTTCATAACTACAAAGCACTAACATTTCGGGGACACACATGCTTTTTTGTAATTTGTTGTGTGTAGTGTGCACAAAGGATTGTTGAGTGTATACAGTGGAAGAAAAAGGTCTTTGGCATAGATATAATGTGTTTAGCATCGTTGTCAAGAATTCTTGTGGCAACAAGGCGCCAACTAACTCACACAGTTATTATTTCTAGGTTGTGGCTAACTTCCTGTCTGAGGGTGGAGATTGATGGATACCCAGAGTGCTCCTGTGTGTCTTGAAGGGAGCTATTGATCGCCGTTGCTGTTGGTTTCGGCCTCCATTTGTTGATCTGCCCTTGAAAGCCCAACTGCATGGATCATAGGAATGACCCCGGCTCTTTTTAATGATGTTTGAGCGTCAGAAAAAAGGAATAAAAAAACCTCCTGCACTCACTAATAGTCGGACCAACCACACTACATATTCTCTCTTTGTTTGTTTTGGTGGATAGTGATGCTAAGAAACTGGAAAATACTTACACATTCAGAGACATACAGTATGAGTGCAGAACAACTGTACCATTTTTGATAATGACGCGCTCTGAATTATGACACTTCGGGTCGTCGTTCATTTGCTAAATTGTATTTAGTGTCGTTTTTATTGCAATTTTCATCAGTGCTTTTTTCTCTGCTTTAAGAAGAGAAGGGATCATTAGCCCAGGACTGTTCAACCATGCACAGAGGAAAAATGCCATCAAAGTTGTCACAGAAAATGTCCTTGTTCTCTAATTTATAAACAAAAAAAACACAGATTTTCCCTTTCATGTGGCTTCTTGGAGATAATTATGACAAGATGAAAGCAGTTAAATTCCTCCCTCTGTTCTCTGCTCTTCAGATGGTTCCCCCATTGTCAAAAATGGAGATGAGATTTCATGTGGCTGTCATTGCCTGTGTCCCCTTCTCTCTCTGTCTTCCTATCTCACTCTAGTGTCTCTTTTCCTACCTCCTTCCTGTCTCTCTCTCCCTCCCTGTCGGTCTCGTTGTTTCACTCTTCTTTGTCAGTTTTTATGAACTCTGATATCCGAATCTGTAATGTTTTTCAGAACTGTCAATCAATCCTTCAGTATCTGTCTTAGAGGTTGCTGTCCCCTAATGGAAGAGAATGATTAGCTTTTATCAGCTCACTGATTTATATGGTTTAAAGCTCTTGTGCACAATCAAAGGGACGAATAAGTCTTCATGCACACATATGTTTCCGTGCACGCTCTCTCTCTCTCTTTCACACACACACACACACACACACACACACACACACACACACACACACACACACACACACACACACACACACCTTGTTGATGGTTGATGGGATGTCTACAGACACCTCCCTCCTCCTTATCTTTCCCTCAGACGCTGTGAGGCAAGGGGCTGGTGCACTGTTAGTGTGTTGTGCTACGCTGTGGTGTCTGCGTTTCTGTGTGTGTGAGTGTGTATGCATGTGTATGTGTGCCCTCCTGGGAGGTAATTACCAGAATAAATACAGTAGAGGCCACGGCAGCTAATTTATGCCTGATTGTTGACAGTCAGAGTATTGTTTAACATGCACAGAGAGGGCCCTTGGTGTTGTTTCATGATCCTCCTTGTTTGTGTGTGTGCTACTCTGTGTGTGGGTATGTGTGTGTGTGTGTGTGTGTGTGTAAGAGTGTGAGATTTGTGAGACACATTTGTGCAGTGCATTCTTGTTTTCTGTGATTATCCACTTACTCCTCTCTGTGTCTACGAAAATTCTGGTTAAGTAACTATGCATACAGTCACGCTGATTTTGTCTGACGCTGGCTTTTCTTGTTGATAGCCTACGGACAAACGCAAACTCATTGTTTGTGAACACTTTAAACTTGTGCTCAACATCTTGTTGCGTTTGCTTACTGCACTTGTTGGAGGACACTCTTTTTGAAAGAGCTACTTGAGAATTAAGATGTAGTTTTAGGGTTAAGGTTAAAAATTAGCTTTAGCTTCACAAGATACAGTAGGGGAAGGTTTAGGCATGTAACTGTAATGGTTCCACAGTCGTTTCTGTAATAACACTGTGGGGGCGCCAGCTCAGCTGCAGCAGAGACAATGTGCCAAAAATGCATCAGTGCCTGAAAACAACGTCACGTGTTGGACTTTTGCTGCAATACAGTGTCGTGCGGCATAAGACACAACGATGCAACACTGAACAATCTTTGACCTTGTTAATAAAATACCATTGTGTTAACTCTCCAGCATTGTAAAATCCTGTCTCATCATATTATAAACCCTCTGTCTGAAAGGCATTTATGATCATCAGTCTAATAATCACAGCCGTCTTTCTGGATTATACTTCATGATCTCACTGGTACCCGAAGCATGGAGCTGACTGGCTGCTTTTGGTTTTACGTTTCTAAAGAACAGGCTAGAATTATTATTTTTGTTTTATTCTCATGGTCAACAAACCTTAGAGTAGTTGTTAACAAATGTTACTCAAACAAGAGTATATTGTACATCTGATGGGGGCTACTCTCAGCGAAATTTAGTTTATATAGTCGTGTCAACAGGACAGTTCATGTTGGATTATCTTAAAATAAACTACAACGGCTGTGGCAAATGTGTGGCTCATGGGATTCACAATAGGAGAAATATCTTCAACATGATTTCATTGATTACTGTTTACGTTATTAAAAGCATCCAAAAAATCAGTGAGTATTTTTCAGCTTTCTGGCTTGGTTTCCACTGCTGGCTTGTTTAGGTCTTAAGCGACTGTGGTTACACAGAAATCCTCGCTCTATTTCACCCAGCATTTTCGCGAATCGCTCACAACCAATTGTATTGACTTTTCTTCTGTTACTGAACCGCACATTTGTTATCAGATAGGTCAGCTGTGGCGGTGTGGTTCAGGGGCTTTAAACGGCTGATAGACACCTCATGAGCTTTGTGAGTGTGAGAGGATAAACAGTTCACGGTGCTGCAGCTGAGAGAGCTGCTAAGACCCTGTGGGGCCTAAATTATCTGAAAAAATCAGTGGAGTGGAAGTTCAGACACTGGCGCCCAAATGAGATTGGTATGAAGTTATCTCTCGATTCAGAAGTTTTAACGATAGCCTAGGTCTATCAAAGATATTGGATATTAATTCATTAATAATAAATACTAATGAGCTTTGAACTGGGTGTACCGCTGAACTTTATTAGCCCTTAGTGAGTAATGAAGCTTGTGGAAACACCTTTGAGGTGATGGGTGCCGTCGGGCCTGGCTGGAGGAAACACCACAAGTCTTTGTATTAGAGCTGATTGAGCTGGTCTGTAACCCAGCTTCGTTACAGCCGACCACTCACACAAGCAGAATTCTACAGAGGAAGCCGCTGATGAATTTGTTTAATTGAATGTAAATAATGAATTCCCAAGGAAGAGATTTGGCCCAGTTGTAATTGCCGGAGATCAGAGGGCACAATACCGAACTTCAAAACGCTCGAGCTGGGCAATTGTAAGAGCCATAACGATCACTTCGAAGAAAAAAGAAAGGAGTGATATAGCAAGCGGGGGACAACAGAGGAGGAGTAACAGAGATGGAGACGATGAACTAATGAGGAACAAAGACCTAACGAGTTTCGCGAGGAAAATGAAGTGTTTCCAAAGTCGTCTTTAAACTTGGCGAGATGAAACGCGAGAGCGCCAGTTGTTTTTGACAGCTCGGGACGAGATGGGCCACAGCTCAGAGAGAGAGGGGTAATTCCCTATTCCTTTATATTACCCACTCTCTCTCTTTCCCTCTCTCTGCTGGGAGCCCCCTCATTCCTCTCTCCGCTTCTCTACATTGATTCTTGAATTAGACTGTTTTATTGAATAATTAATAGACCTTTTCCCATGATTGATGATTTGCATGGCTTGAATATTAGCTTTTCAATCAAACGCAGCTTGTTCTAATGTAACCGTATTGAAAACATGTCAGACACTGTTTACCCACTTTGTGCGCAATGTTGTCTTAAGTTCCAGCTGCTGGGGCCTCACAATGTTCAGCAATGGGGAATGGACTCACTCAGTGCTTATTACAAGGCCCTTGAGTTCTGACATTCATATTCAACACATTCGTAGACTCACTGTCAGGCATACCAGCATCCACATGCACGCAGAGAGAAACACTGGAATGTAGGCATGTATAGATATGCGCACACAGGTACACATGTACAAAAACACAAAAGACCCCTGATAGTTTTTTTTTTTTACTGAAAATCTATCAGTTCCCCAAAAGAGCCTGTGTAATAGCTACAGTAGTGCTCTGCTTAGTTTGAGTGGCAGCAAGGCCAGTCTGGGAATAGATTGTCAGACATATTGCATCTACCATCTCAGTGCATACATTAAGAATGCCTTTTAATTTGAGCGGGATTGAAGTCGAGTGTTAAATTACGCCATCATCCCTTGCACAGACTCCCCCTCCCAGCCCCCACCCAGTCTTGTTTTTTGTTTGTTTCACTTATTTATTTATTTCCAGCCTTACTTATTCATTCATTGCAAGAGTCCGATTTTTTGAGAGTGTGTCAGCTCACTGCTTGGTGCATGAAAGCGCTTTGCGTGGCGTTGTGTCTGCTGTGTTTAGACAGTTTTAAACATGTGCATGGTTAAATAATTTACAGCATAACTGACTAATGACAGGCAGTGATCATGTCGAGACGACGAGGCCTGGGTGACTGTTGATCAGGGACAGAGCTTGTCTCTTCCCCTCACACTCACTGCTGCTGCGCGTGTTTGTGTGTGTAGTGGTGAATTTGGCTATGTTGTGGGTGTGGGAATGAAAGATGTTTGTGTTTGTGTCTCAGTACTGCAGTCAGCAGCACAGATTACAGTTCACGCTGCTGTATATGGAGTGGATGGAGCCCTCCCAAGACATTTGTGGAAAATTGATTTTGAGTTCCATTCATCACTTGGCTTTAGTGTGTGACAGTTCATTCACTGTGTATGCACGGAAACTATGAGCTCTGCATATTTTAAGTTCCCAAGATATTTCACTGAGAAATGCATATGAACCTGAGATTGATTGCTGTGCATTTTTGTTCTGATGATATAGTTGTTCCTGAAATTTTTGCTATGCAGAGAGATCATCAAATATACCCAAACCACTGCTATTGGGGTTTATAATTATTCTCATTACTTTTTTTACTTTGTGGTAGAACGTTGATGGAGGGGGGTTTACAGCTAGAATGTCCCCAGTTTGAATATCACACCGGCTGTGGCATTTCTTTTTCGAGGTTGCATGTTCTCACCATGCGTGCATTTGTGTTGTCAGGGTATTCCAGTTTACTCCCGCAGTCCAAAGACATGCATGTTAGGTTAAATTATGACAAGATATGTCGAAGGTGTGAATGTGTCCAGGGTGTACCCCGCCTCATGTCCGGGACCCTACACAGGATAAGCTGTTACAGATAATGGATGGATGGATTTTACTTTGCTTGTATAGTATGTATATATAATAAATTATTCAACAATGCAGAAAACCGTGAAAATGGCATTTTAGGGATAAGACTGGTGATTTTACATAAAGAAATAATGCAATAATCACCTGTCTACTGTTCCTGTGATCTGTCTGTTTTACGTTCACACCACAAATTTAATGCATAATAGTCCTGCCAGGAAAAGACAGAGATCCTCCTTTTCAGGCTGTCTTGATACAATTGTTTAGTCTTCACACGAGATGACAGCTTTCAAAACATCCCACGATAACTCACTATAGTAATCGTGTAAATGCACCAGAGTTTATTTGAACTGAACCAAAAAGGTTGGGCGTGAAAGCAGCAAAACCCAGTGAAAACTAATCTGCACATCTAAAAACAAACAAACAAAGAACACTGTATTTAAAAAAAAAAAGAACATCATAAAAATAACCGAAAAACGTAATAATATTTAGAGGGTGTATATTATGACAGATAAACTCCATTAGAAGACAATTAATATTTTCAAAGAAGAAGAAAGAGAGAAAGAGAGACAGTTAATTACCAACAGAGACATTTAATAAGAAGCTAACCAGCCAAAGAAATAAACCTACAATTAAACAAAAGGATGTATAGCACAATAACAACGCCCCAGACCTCAGATCCTCTCACTATAAAGGCACCTTGAAGAAGAGGGCCGCTCCCTGGGGCCTACCAAGTATCTGATTTATTATGCAAAAAATCATTAGGCTAAATTAAAAAGCTGTTTGAGGGTAACCAGATCCTTTAATGAGGTCAGTGAGCAGAGGAGCGACATTAAAACACAACCTTAGAACAGAAACATGAGACAAGAGGAGAGGGAGGCCATCGATTATCAATCACGTAGGTCATTATCTCGTTGACTCTCTCTGTGTCTCTCACACACATATAAATGCACACACAGAAACACACTCAATTACAAACACTTTCCATTCCTCTCACTCTCTTCCTCTGTCTCTATATATCAGACAGGAAAACTTTTTTTTATCATTTCAGTAGTCATCCCTTTAGGCTTCCTCACAACTTCCCTGGTCAGCCTGTGACAATCGCGGTAATCAGGATGGATTCCGCATCTCTCCCTGGCAGGATCGATTGTTTTCAGTTGTGTGTGTGTGTGTGTCTCTGTGTGTGTTTAGGTTCACCTGACAGTCTTTGTAGAGTTCCTGGGAAAAGACATCAGTTTATTTGGCACAGTGAGCGCCTCTGTCTATTTAATTAGCGTTGTTGAATCTCAAGCAGGCTGCACATCTAAAAATACAACCAAAATGATGTTAAAGAGACAAGATACAGTAAAGCTGACAATTATGTTAATACAACTCAGTTTTGATAAAGATATGCAGTAAGATGTGTCCAACCTGCCTCCTGAAGAAGTGCAATACTGGGTGAAGTGTGTGTGTGTGTGTGCTTCCACAGAACAAAAACCTGCTTCCTGCACATTTAAATCTTATAACCATGAAACAAACACGCTAAGCGAAACTTAAGTGAATGACAGAATAAAATCTTAAACGTTTAATTAATCAGACTGACCTTAAAAAACTCAACAGAAAGCTACGTTTAAACGGTAACACGATGACCGCTTGTCCTACACCTACTGGGATGAAGCCCAGCAAAAGGGGTGATTCAAACTTATGTTTTGTATTTTTGGGTGATGAAATGTTATAGTTTCTTATTTAATATTAGCGATGCAAGAGGGCAAAGAAATCTATATGTAGCTTAGGGAAAATATTTATCTTGCAGATATATATTTCAAGTAGTCATCATAGCTTGCTTTTTAGATAGCAAAGATGGACATCTTTGATGGATAACTTCTACTGATTTGAACCAAGGGGGGTTTCCTGGAGCCTCACCCTAAAATTAACTTGTTTGGCTTTTTGAGAAAAAAGGTGTCCTGTACTTAAACGAGACTACTACACAGAAACAGGCGCACACAGTTTATTTTAACGCCGTCTCAGGATTTGTATACTGTAGCTTCACACTCGCTGGTTAAATTACTTAAATTTTCAATCTACAAAAACATCTACCACTTTGCCAGAGTTCAATTCCATTAAATTCATCTTTTTTTTAATGTGGTGCCAATTCCCAACATGGTCATCTCAAGGCACTTTACATAATGAAGTCAAGACTAAACAGATACGTAGAGAAAACCCAACAAATCCCCCTTGAGCAAGTCCTAGGCAACAGTGGAGAGGAAAAACTCCTTTAACGAAAGTCTATGGCAGGATTTGAGAAATGATGGACCATTAATGGCTTTGTATGTAAGAAAGAGGTTTTAAATTCTATTCTACAATTTGGAAGACATTAGAGAGAAGCTAATGAAGAACGAATATGATTTTCGCTAATTACAGTCAGTAATCTTGCTGCAGCATTTTGCATTAATTTTTATGGAGTTGCTGGGGCAGCCTAACTGCAGAGAGTTACAGTTGCCCAATCTAGAAGTGCTAGTCCAAGCTACAAATGCATGGACTACTTTTTGGGCATGAGTTTGAGAAAGGATGCTCCTGATTTTGGTGTCACTATTAGTTTTAAAGTCAGTGTTTCATGTGCCCTGACCGCACTGATACCCTCTGTCCAAATATAAGGGAGCGTAGTTCTTCATCCTCTGCTGTGTCATTCATGCCTTCCTACTCATGACTTCTCTGTGCATATATCTAGTGGCGTGTGAGTGCGGTATGTTTGGAGGGTTGATTAAAACCTAAAATAGCTACATGGTGATGGATCCAATCAATCACTATCGCCCTCTCCGACCTTGTGACCTGTCCTCCCTTCATCCCTCTCTGTAACTCTCTCTCTTCTCCCCACTCTGTCCGACTCACTGTCTATGTCCATTTTCTCATCTGGCATTATTTCTCCGTCACCTGGCGGTGCTCTGGGGACGGTTTGTGCATGTCTGTCGGCATCAGCTGACCCCATTGACCTCAGGGGAGCTGAGTGAGAGGTCTCAGCTTGGGCCCATATCAAACAGGACAGTTGGCACAGCTCAATCAGATGCAATTATGGTGGCTGTGATTAGTGCTGTCAGTGCACAAAATGGAGCCACGGATAGAGTCGCTGTTAATAATGGAGGAGCCTGCTCACCAGAGAACAGCAGCCTTCAAACATGTAGCTGCCCTACTGCTTTGGCCCTGATCGCTCTTCACCTGTGGGAAGGGATTTGCTGGGCAGTGGAGTTTTTTAGCAGTCTCCTAGCACTGGCAACTGTCAGCTGTAGAGGTCGTGAGACAGAAGAGAGCATGACGGCTGAAATACTTAACAGGACACACAGTGTTCATTTCAGAGGCTGCAGGGCTTTGAGAGCAACAGTTGTCAGCAGATCTGAGGACAATTATTAAAACACCTGCTCAATGCTTTTGGTAACATGGCCCCCTCTCTGTCTCATGATCACTTTCAAAAGCTTGCACAGATTGCTTGACATATATTCACACGCATCTCGTTGATCAGGCTTTTTCAGATACATTTCTGCTTTTTTTTTTTTTTTTTTTTTTTTTTTTGCTTAATGTCCTTTCTTTGTTTAGCATTTTTTCGAGTGACATTGACCACGGACCAATTAAGGAGATTCCTGACTTAGTTTCCACAGAGAGAGGAGGTCATATATGCTACTCCTCCAACATCAGCCTTTGGTATCATCCTCAGAATAGTTGGCTTGTTTCTGATCTGTTGGACATGTAGAGCAAGGTGCATGTGTGTGTGTGTGAGAGGCAGAGCTCCATATACTTTAAAGGTGTGATCAGGTCTGCACACATGCTTCTATCATATCGGTGCTCTTTCTGTTTGAGTGTTAGGAGTTCACTGTGACCTGTAGGTGGTAGGCCTACAAGATGATTAGAGGGTCACTGGCTCAAACCCTGCCCCAGCTGTTCCCCTTAATTCCCTGAGCAATCTCGGTGTCAAACGGGGACAGTTTGATGACATCACCAGTCACAGAGAGCCCGGTGGGAAGTCCGCCCTGCCCCTTTCCCCTCACCTCTGGGATACTGCTAATGAGGCGTGCCTCGCCTAAGTCTCTCCCTATATTCTACTCCGTCTAGTTCCATCTGCTGTACTTCCATGGCCCTGCTCTGTTTCAAAGTCATTGCTGGATCACCCTGTAGAACAGAGACACCCTACAGCTCCCACTGCTGCAGATCTCTAATGACTAGCACACAGGAGACTGAAAGCTCAGCCTGCAGCCCAGCCGGACAGCAGGCCAACCAGCCAGTCGGCTCCACGCTTTCTTGTTCCTCAGATCTCTATAAACCGTGCATTAGAAGGTAACATTCACACACTATGATCTGAATAACTTGTTCACATGCTCATTGATGTGTCGGCTCAATCACTCCAACAGGAATGTTTATGATACAGCCTAAATTTATTGGTTCATTGTGTGAACATAGCATGTCCCTCTTTAATGTCTAGGGGTGAAACATCACTTAGTGCCAGACTTGAATAGTAATAAGCAACGAGGTAGAGGCCATAGTGAATATAAATTAAAATGTTTGGTATTAAATTAACACGAACAATAGTATGTGGAGGCTGGGGCATCAGCAGGCAAAGAATAAAAGCAAACAATGTTCTCAATATGCAAAAATGACTGATGTGTTTATCCCAGACCTGTTTCGTTTTGTTTAAAGTGGAACCCATGCTTTTTTGTTTTGGTCTGATACACAATGAGGCTATTGGGATATTCATTAGTAATTCACAAACAAAATAATGATTGTACCATATTTATCAGATGTTGCTATTTATTGCAAGCAAGCTTTTTTTTTTTTTTTCATCCCACTCTGGCGGTTCCAGGGAGAGTAGGCCAAGTTGCTCTCCCCTCACATCTGCCGTGTTCACCCTGTGTAGTGAATTCACTTTGCCATGATTGAGGGACCTGCAAGGTTTTGAACCCCAACCACAGTTAAAAGACGATGCAGTCACAGTTGCATGTGACTTTGAAAACTAAAATCTTTTTCTGTTTCTAAAGGGAGCAGTGACAAGACAGGGAGCGAGGCTTTCTTTCTTGCAGTTTTGTTTTTCTGTTCAAAAATCAAAAGACATCGCTTGCTTTATTTGCCCCTAATCAGCAGGCAGCTGCTTTGGTGGTGGATTGCAGAGGTGCTGCTTTCCTGTACGGTGCTGTACATCTTTCATAAAGGCTAAGATTTTTGTACTATGCAGCTTTCAGAAAAATAAGAGACAGCATGTCTTGGAAAACGACCACAGTTTATTTTCACAAGCCTATATCTTTTATCTTGATCTGAAATCAAATATTTGTTAAGCATTTGCTCTACTTTGACGTTGGTAAACCACTGCACTTCACACATATTCTCACACAATGTACATCAGTCCCTCTAGGAATTCACAATGTTGCTATTGATTCCAATGGTTCCAACCAATCCCCTGTGAATTCTAGGCGACCTTTAAAACATCATAAGAATACCTCTACGTGCATTACAATGTTTTCAGAAAAGCTGGCGCAAAATCAGACATCTTAGGCCACAACCCTCACAATAAGGTCTGTGAAATCCTGGCCTGACCCACCTTATTTGGAGATAATTGGTGCAGAATAAGTTAATGAAATGATAACTGAATCAGCTGTAGCATTCATCTGCTCATCATCTTAATAAAGTGATGGTATTTTGAACCAGGATTTTTATCACCGTGTTGAGCATGACTTCACATGATGTAATTGATGTAATCAGGATATCAGGATGAGCTCAAAGCAGATGTTGTTTTGGCCGCCTTCAAACCGTCTCTCCACCATGAGTCATTTGGCAAATAGTTTTATTAATAATCAGCTTCTCCTCCTTGTTCCCAGCTCTGTGTCACTGAAAAACACTGCAACATCTTGTACTGATAAATATAGAACTGCACAATTTCTGGTGCAATGCAGCTGGACAGAAGAGTGAAATCAGAAATTGGAGGTGCCCCAGTCGATTCAGTGATTGGATGCTCATATATTAACGGTAACCATGATCATTGGTCAGTATCAACATTAAATTGATGTGAAATGAGGGCAGTGTTTTAACAGTTTTTAGTTAAAAGCAAGAATGAACCCTTTTAAACACGAAGCACCTACTCTGAAGCAAACACATGATGCTCACTGAAACATATGTAACATGTGTGAAAAAGATAATTGGAAAAGGAGAGAATGAAAGAGAGAGCGGAGAGCAAAAGGCTTTTCCTACAGCGCTCCAACTGCGCTGCACATTTTTTATTACCCGCCGAGTTGAAAAGATCAGGTAATTGAAAAGGAGACAATCCAGCAGCCAAGTCTCCACTGATGCCAATGAAAAGCTTCAGAGATATTAGAGTATTACACTTTGGGCCCGGTCTTTGTATTTCTTTCACATGGGGCTCATGGAAAAATGGCTTCATCGTGGCAACACCTGAAAAGTGTTTTCCATCAGGCTCATGCATCATTGTCAGTGCGGGAGATGAAACCGTATTGTTTCTCTTTGGATGGGCAGCGTCAATGGAGAGACAGAAGGCTGGTGAGAGACGAGAGGGGCGCTCGGGATGGAGGGAGAGGAAAAGAGATAGTAGTATGTTCTGTAAATGCAAAATACATTGAAGCGTGATAAAAGTCAGATGTTTAATATCTCCTCACAATGCACCTCCCCCAATAACAGAAAATCAGGCAGTTTGGGATTTTTATTACTTTTTGGATTCTGTGCATTTTCTCTGGCCAGTATCCGGTGATTTATGCTGCTGACTTGTTCTGGTGATCATATCAAAAGTTGTGTCCTGCAGCGCGGTCCCCCGCAGAAATCTACACAGTTAATATTCATTATCAAATAATGAATAACTCAAAAAAACATGAATAACTCAATTGTCAGATCTGAATATATGAAAGACTAAACAAAAAAGTGATGAGACTAACTCAAAAAGCAGATTATTTATATATGAGGTGAATAATAAGATGACTGCACAACACTTTAATCAGTGCATTGCGGGTTATCTCGTTTATCAGATTTGTTATTTAGGAGGAAGGTTAAATGCAAATGTAAACAAATGAAATGTATTCAGTTGCATGAGCATGTCTGAAGACTTAACATGCATGTCATAGAGGCATCTTTCATATTTTGGATGGATCTCATTTTTCCAGACTCACTGCCCTCCGTCAAACCTTCCGAGTGGGATTTGTCTAAGATTAATAGTTTTATGATTTATAGGCTGGCAGTGTGTGAGCAGCGCCGCACCTCCAAACAGCCAGATATACAATTATCCGCTGCTCTTGCCCTATATGAATGCCATTTCCCCGGCATCCCTCCTTAAAAGAGACATGGGCCATTTGTCTCCCTAGCTGCCTCCTCACCCAGGCCAGTAATAAGCCATCTGCTGGATCTGAACATGAAAGATTAAAATGATATACAGTATGAAAGCTCTCTATTCAGTTGCTAATGTCCAAGATTCAGGGACGCAGAGGCCAAAGCTGTCATCTCTCTCAGGAAGAGGTAATTATCACTCTTCCTCCGAGGGGCGGCCGCTACCTCCGCCTCAGCTTCACGCAGGACCCAGCCCCAGTGCCGGCTGCCACCGGCCAAACCTCATTTAGTAGTCCAGAACAATGCCCGACCAAATGTCTGGCTAATCCCCACAATCCTTTGTATTCATTGAGGGTTGGTCGTATGGGCCTGAGGAGAGGGCCCCGCAGCTTGTGTGTACATGTGGATGTGTATGTGTGTTTGTGTTTAAGAGCAGGGGGTCAACTTCAAGACCGCAGTGCTACAGGCGAGGCGGGTGATTATTTCACTCACTTTCATTAAGTCTTCATTTGTGCGAGTGTGCGTGTGAGGACATGCACACGTGTGTGTGTGTGTGTGTGTGTGTGAGTGTGTGCGTACTTGGGTTAGGGGGTATCCCTTGTAAATAAATGGGACATTAGAGTGAGACACATTTGTGTGTGAGTTTGATGTACATCTGAGAAATGGAGCAAATGGGAGAAGTTAAATTGGCCGCTTACAGGAGGGGAAGGCATCATGGCAACAAAACTCACAAGAAGAGGCCCACAGTGACCTTTGAATTTTATTTCTGGATTGTTACTGTTTTTTTTTTTTGGTTTTTTTTGTATTTGGTGTCTACCCACCCTGTATCATCTAACAAGATATTTACGACAAAATGTTGCAAAGTTTACGTTGGCATTTGTGCAGGCCTTAACTTGCTCCAAACACAGCCTACTTTTACATTATTTATTGCATGCTCAGGACGCCATGGTGGTTCAGCTTTCTTTTCTTATTATTTTTGGTATTTTTGCCTCTATTTTACCGGAAACACAGACAAAGAGAGGTATGACAATTTGTACACATAAGGGATAAAAAGAATGAAATTTGATTCCTGGTGTTTGATCATTTAAAAACATTTGCAAAATTTAAAGAAGCATCTTCATCATCATCTATTGCCAGAGTCGTTGTGCTTGGTACTTTTTGTAAGACATTTTTGTTCTCTAAAACTAAAAGACGAACCTCAAAGTGAGGGGAATTATGATCGTTGAAGCTGACGTTGTGGAGGTGTGTTGCGTTGGACAGGTTTATTTACATGCTATGTTCCGACTGGAGAGTTGTTCTGTAAAGAAAAAAATTTTTTATTCTGACCTAGTAACATAAATGGTCTGCTGCTGTAACATATGTTGCATAACATGTTAAACACATGTAGAAAATAATTAGGACACAAAGACTTCAGATTTTCCTGTGTTTAGTTTTAAGTAATTTGTCTCTCTGCTTTGGATTCTGCCACGAATATAGATGTTTCAGGTTGCCTCTTTCTCAGCTTTCACTGAACTCTATCACAGCATTATTGTGTAAAGTTGAGTTTTCTTCAACATTTCCTCATCGCATCGCTGGGGTCACTTTTGTCTTTGTTTCCCACTTAGCCAGTTTTCCATTAACAATGAATGGCAGCTGTTGCTGGCCACAGGAATTGCATCTGGCAATGTAACACACTGTAAAGGCATATCACCATTGTACTTTTCAAATGTTACTCTTCAACCATCACACAATTATGTCACCAAAGTTGGGCAATAAACCCCACATTATCAGCTGTATACTGAGTTTGATCTTTTTTATAATTTGGCGAAGTGACCCTTTAAATGATCACGTAATCATAGCAGCTATCCCGAAAGACATAAATACCATGTAGTCTAATCCCACAAATGACAGCTATGTACAGTGAGCAAGCATGTGAGTCATTTAAAGACTGATAATGTGGTATTTACTGGATGCAGTCTTTCCTCATCAATGTCAAAGGCCTGATCTCCTTCTTCCTCCTCTTCCCACAACTCAATCCTCTTTCCCATCCCTCACCAGAGTTATGTAGTACTTTGGCACTCCTCTCTGAGCCGTGAGATCGACTGACAGAGTAAATTAATTTTCCACGTAGACCAGGGGGCTTAATTCACTTACAATCCCCAGAGCTCATCGCAGCCTGGCCTCAGTGGAGATGGAGTACGGGGGGCTCGGTGTGTACATGGGCTGGGTGAGGAGACCCAGCTGAGCGCTCCCTGTTAGGCTTGCTTGGCTGTCTTTGCTCCTCACTTCTGTGCATCAAATCCTCCAACTTCCTTCCCTCCCCTTCCCCTATATTGTCCCCTGGACCAGGGGAGAAGCTGTCTCTCTTTTCCTCCCCCCTTGGTTTCCTTCCATCTTTCTTCATCCCCCACTCATTCTCCTTTCACAGTCAGAGAAAAGACGCTCTTCTCATTCTCCCTTTCGTAATACAAGCCTCAATTATGCATAAACTCGTCAATTTGGCCGTTCAAAGAGGAATGACATGGAATCCAGGGGAGAGAGCTGTCTGAAGACATATCCCAGACGGTGACAACGAGAAGCTTAATGCACGTCTTAGTGACTGTCCTGTCTCTCACTCCTGCGTGACCCATCTGCACATTATTAAACACATTTCATATAGTTTATACCCAGAAAGTAAGTGAAAAAAATGCCACAATAAACTCCTGTTATAATATTTTTTACATCTGCCCATTCTGCTGTTGCTGCTGGGCTTCATTGTTAGTTGAGCTCAAATAAAGCTGCCTGCAGGACTTTCCTTGACATCAGATTTCCACCAGCCTGTAGGGACCAACATAATCTAAAGCCGTGGTTTACCCCACATGGAACAGTCTTCAAAGCTTTGTTTTTTTATACTATTACTGTGGAGGAAAATGTTTGAATCGATGTGTGGCTCCGAGTTTTATTGCATTTTCATCTTTGCTTTTCTAAGTCTTCACTTCTTGCATGTCTAAATGAGATTGTGAGAGTAAGACCACCCTAGCCTATGCTGTCTTGTTCTCCTTATCTTCCCTCCTCTTTTTTTTTTCTTTCATCTAAGTCCAACTGTACCTTCTCAGTGAAAGTAAATGGTTCTGTCAGGCCTCCTGAGTGGATTAAAGTGGCCTTCAATTACCTTCATCATTGACCTCATGAAGCTGGTTAACTGCAAAATCCTTTAACCCTAAACTCCATTGTGCACTCTAATTCCGTCTAACACACACACACACACACACACACACACACACAGACAAATACACATTTGTGCTCACAACATGATAAAGGGGTGAAAATGAGTAGGAAAGATCTATATTAAAAAAATAGGTTACGGCTAAAATAATTCATTCTGGAAGTTTCCATTTTTTCCGATTTTGGTTGAGATCAAAGCTTGGTTTCAGGTCTAATTAACCAAACGAATGCAGATCCCAGACCTTCTGGCTGCGGGTAAGGCCTTGGAGGGATCCCTTGCTGAAAATCCACATCAGATTTAAATAATTAATATGACACCTTGAGCTCCGCAGAGAAATAGGGGCTCCATGTTGGAGTTTAGAACAATGTCACTGCCAAGTGTAATGCGGTTTGTCTCCATGAAAATGAGAAGGGGAGAAAGCAGCCACTCCATTGTGCTGCATCCTTGGCAGATCAGGAGACTGTTCTCTCCTTTGTCATGCTAACGGAGAGCTTTAAGGGGCCGTTGGTAAAGAAGGCCTGCGGCCTGTGCTCCATTCTTGGCGGGGCCAGGCTGAAGCAAGCTTGGCCTGGCTCTGGGGACTTGGAGCTGGGGTCATTTTATGGTTTTTAATCCTCTTAATCCCCGTTAGAAGGGGCTTGGTGGAGACAAATCTGCTCCCAGAGGTCCTTAGGATTCAAACGCTGCGCTTGAGCAACTGTATCATTTGATAACAACAATGGTGGAGGATAGAGAGAGTAAGGGAGAGGGACAGACAGACAGAGAAAGAGGAAGAAAGATAGAAATCTACATTGCGATTAAGAGATGTACTTTTATCGTTGCCCTCTGGTTATTAGCTCTCCTCCTCAATTGTAACTATGTGCATTTTTGTCCATCAAACCTTGCGTCTAAGGTGAATAAGCCCTGCTCGATCCATAACACACACACATAAACACTTGGTCTGAATCTCATGCTAATGACCCTTATGTTGCCCTGTGGTCCAATAAGAAATGCAGCGTGGTCTCAGTTCTCTGCAGAGAAGTATGGACAGCACAGCAGCCCATTTCTGGAGCTCAGAGAGACTGGGGAGACGGGGATAATCCAGAGGGCCCTATTCAAATTAATACACTCCTGTTAACCTCATCTTAGACAAGCTCTCTTCATTATCACTCAATTAAAACTGCATATATGAACAGGACTGGGCCGGAGAGGCCTCAGACTGTCTGAGATTAGCGACCGGCCAGGAGCGTGGGAGGCCAAAATGGGACGTAAAAACACTGTGTGATCAAGACGAACAGGGACTTACAGCTCAAATAATCAGCAAAGTGTAATTAAATATTAGCAAATATTAGAAGGAAATTAGGGTTTATTTGGTATTGACGAAAAAGCTGTTGTCATTCTCTTTAAAGATCACACTTTTTTGCCGTGATTTTTCTGACAAGGGTTGAATGACATAACTGGAATTTTGGGCTTGACATTTTCACGATTGTTAAAATGCCAAGTTTTGGATTGTACCTAGTGGTTGGGGAGAGAAATAGAGGGTGGCTACTAAAAAATACTTCATGGCAGACAACACTGTGGCTTCTCTGTCATTCCTAATTCAAATAATATGATATGGGATGGTAAGCTTGAGTCACAATTGCCCATGGCTCACAGAGAAAACCCAAACATAGTCCAAAAAATCTTTTTGTGGAGAATGACATGAGACAATGTAAGTTTGTGGTCAGCCATTTTTTGACAGCAGAAACCAAAGCAGAGGAAAAGAAAAATGCAGGAAGAGAGAAAGTCCATTTTAGGAATGAGACATGCAGGCTTATATACTGTTAGTTTTTTAGTGATAGATACTTCTTGGATTTAACTGCTGTCCTGTTGTACATGCCACTGTACCATCCCCATTTCCAAAAAAGGTGGGATGTTGTGTCAAATGGAAATGGAAAGAGAATGGAATGATTTGCAAGTCATTTGAGCTGAGCTATTTTTGACTATATACTCATTTTCAATTCAATGCCAGCAACATGTCTCAAAAATGTTGGGACAGGAGGAACAAAAGACGTGTGAATGAAATCGAAAAATCGTGTGATGCTAAACAAAACACCTGGTGGAACATCTCCCAATTAATGAGTTTTAATTACTCCCTCATCTATGGTACATACTATTTAAATATTCAGCAGACCCAGAGAAATGTCTGTATGCAAGGGACAATGCCAAAAAAGCAATACTGAATGTTCATGATCTTTGGGCCCTCAGAGGGCTCTGCAATAAAAACAGACACAGTTTTGTCATGGAAATCACTGCATGGGCTAAGAAACATTGTTCCGAAAATTATTGTCAGTGAACATGGTTTGTCGCTTAATCCACAACTAAACGATTCAACTCTTCAATGCAAAGAAATAACCATATATAAACAAGATGCAGAATCACTGCCACAATCTCTTAGCCTGAGCACATTTACACTGAGGAGAAATGGAAAGGTGACCCGTGGTCAGATGTGTCAAATTTTCCAAATTTTCTAAATTTTCCAAAATTCTTTTAAAATCGTGGAGACAGTGTGACTTATTATCAGGGCACATTTCAAAAGCATAAGTCGCTAAGTTGCACACCTGTGAAGACACCATTAACGCTGAATTATATATATGAGCACCTTATAGGGTTTGGGGCAGCATATGCTGCCATCCACACTTTTTTTTAGGATAAATAGAAAGCCAAAACCTGTCTCCCACTGAAAGCATTTGGTGCATTATAAAGTGATAAATACAACAGAGGAGGCCCCAAACTGTTGAGCTGTTAAAATCCTGTATGAAACAAGAATTTAATTTTTGCTTTCAAAATGTAATCAATTGGCCTCCCTAGTTCCCAAACACAGACTGTTGGTAAATGAAAATGTGATGCAACACAGTGGTAAACATGCCCCTGACCCAAGTTTTCCAAAAAGATGCCTCAGTTTTAACACTTTGTATATTTTTTAAACTCTTTACAATCAGTATTAGGTGATAAATGAGTTGAAAATGACTGTATTGGCATTAGTTACATATCCCACAGTGTCCCAGCTTTTCTGGAAATGGGGTTTGTATGATCTCTCTATGATACTTGGTGCCCTTTTCTTCATCTCCTCTTCGTTTCTCTTTCTTGCATCTCCCACTTGCTCCATTCCCGCTAATGTACCCAGAGTGGAGTATGGGCTTGAGCACCTTGAGCACTGAGCCCCGGAGTGGGAACTGGCTAGCTGTCTGTATTCTGCATATAGCCTGCAGCCAAAGACTGAGAAGGAGCGAGCAAAACAACAACCACAAGTCTGGCTTGTCTGCAGAATGCCAGGACTGCTTAGTGGTTGGCAGCCTCCAACACACCAGGGCTACCCTGCTGTCATTCGCTGGGAAGAAATGCTTGAGATCCCAAATTCCACAGCCAGGGCACATGTTTCTTGGAATGAAGAGGCTAAACCACTGTGTATGTAATGTTGGACTGGATGATGATAGTGTGCAGGTACTGTACTTGTTGAAAGTTGAATACACTTCCAGCAGCTGACTGTGTAGTGTTCATGAAGGCAAAGCTGTATGTTTTCAGTAGTTTCAGAACCACCATACCTGCTCTTTTATGTACTTTTTATTTGATTGAGTCCTTAAAAATAAAGGTTTTTTATGTGAACTACTGCCTCCAGCCTGAAGGCTTTTGTCACAATTTGGGGGACACAACCTGTGTTGGTGGCCAAGCCAATCCCATAATCCAGTAATGGAGGCTAAATTGCTTAATGAAGCATTTGGGAGATCCTTATCAACTGGTAACATGAGAAAACATCGCACATTTATGTCAAATTTACCAGATCCTTGGCTTCAGATGTTCATTAGAATACTAAAATGGCTTGAGCTCACGCACATTTAAGACTTGCTACAAACCTAAACTGTTCACAGACTGTCTGCCCCAGGAAAACAGCAACATAACAAACTGCAGCAAATACCCTAAATTACATTTGCCCATAATAATGACTTCTGTTCATGTGTAGCAGACAGTACATAGAAACAGTCCAGTGATGTCATAATAGAAGTAGTAATTTAAGCCCAAACCAAGATTTTTTTCTCCACCTTAAGCAACCTTAAGCCTGACCAAACTGTAACCATAGCATTTATGAACATAAAACAGTTTTGACAGATGAATTCTGTTGTCCATCTGACGAAGGGGCAGCAGCTCAGAAAACACATGTTCCATCATGACACACCTGTTAGATACCATGAATTTTGTCATTTAATTTGGAGGCCTTGATGATTTAGCTCTTTATAGAGGTACAGACAAATAAATGTTATGTCCCAGAACTTCACCACACACTGTAATGTGAGAAATGACTTACAATAATCAGTGCATCCCAATAAACATTAGTCTGGGTTTCCTGAGCCATCACATTTAGTCAAGTTTATAACCTGGGAGACAACTTAAGAATTTTGTGAAGCAAATGAAAAAGTGCTTCACCACTTTTATCAAAGATATGAACAGTAACTACAAAGTTCTCACACTTTAGAAAAACCTGTAAATATGGTTGAGTTGCTGCTTGACTAATTTTCCAAGATGAAGCTTTGAAGACATTTGCTAATAAAAACTTTGCTAATAAAGTGAAAAAACTGTACAGAATATCTTGGTTTCAGTGACCAAAGATTTTGGAAAAAGTGAAAACATCCTCATCTGGGCATCCAAAGTTCAGATTCAAATGGATGTTAAATGTCCCTTGATAAAAAAGTGTCATATTATTTAACCAACTTCATATTACATAGTTACCATGAGTAGCACAAAGATACGGTCTTTCAAAAAGTCCACTGATGAAATTAATTCCCAATGTCTGCAGAGTTCACTATGCAAACTTGACCCTGTTGTCCTCTCCACAGTAAAACCAAAAGACCGTTCGGAGCACCAGATTGCAGTTTCCATCTGGTGGATTTGCTGTGCGACACAGGAAAACATGTGAACATCTTTTCATAATTGTGGTTTGATAAAGACCGGCGGTGTCATTTGTTGCACTGCTCTTGCTGCACACACAGTGTTTCATACTGTGGGCTGTTTGCCTTTGTTAGGTCCTAAGTCCTAACTCTACATTCTTTGATCAGGGCTGCGTTCACCACCCTCATGTTTCTATAGCCTTTGACGAAGACAAACGCAGGCAAGAAACCTGTGTAATGAGCATAGTATTCGTGCTTGTGTGTACGTGCGCTTTATGAATCCAAGTTCATTTCAAACACTCGGTTCTTACTGGGAGTGCAGCTGAGAGCGAAAACACTGCATGTTGGTGTGTGTGTGTGTGTGTGTGTGTGTGTGTGTGTGTATTGATGTTGGTTTGCGTGTGCGTTGACAGCCTTTGAGCCAGTTCTCGCCTTCACTAAAAACGCTTAGGGCACAAAGCAGCCTTCCCCCCTCTGCTCCTGAGCACAGGCCCTGTTCTCGCTCTCTGACAGGAGCTGAAGGTAAGCACGGAAGACATCCTGACACACACGCATAAAAGCACTTTTGATGCGGGGAAAATGGACCGCTTTGCAGTGTACAAATAACAGCAAAATGTCAACAGAACGAGGCGAGTCCGACGGGAGGCAACAACACAAGCCAGGTTCAGATGATATTACAGCAAACAAAACATGAGCATCAACAACCAAAAGCCCTTTTCTTGTCTACCTCCATCTTCACGTTGTTTTGACTTTGTCTGATTATCAAACCGTCCTTTTCTGCTGCCATAAATCCGACATTGTATAATCTATGAAAAAATGACGACACGAGAACACAAGGAAAAATAAGAAGTAGAAACAAACACATAATTACTCATTAAGTGGCAAAAATGATTGTTTGTTTATGGATCCTTCACATTTCCCCCCATGCTGCAGTCACTCATCCACAGACCTCAATGCTTGTGATTGACATTTTTTTCAACAATACACTTGGCTATGGTGTAAGTGAACAATCTGACATATGTGATCAAAATAATAGAATTTTACAAGAGACGTTTATACAGAAACAATAATGTACCATAGCTTGTTTCTCATTAGTCAAAAGTGTTTATGTAAAACACCTTAAAATGTACTCAGCACTTGTACTTAACTGTAGATTTGATGATTTGTCAGAACCTGTTAGTATTTGTTAATCCAAAAAAGTTGTTCATCAGTCTAGATTTTAAGGGAATATCTTTCTATTAATCAACCTGATTGATTTCTTAAAATCCATGACAGAAAAGACTGCAGGTGAAGCTCAATACAGTCGTCAGATACCACACTAGTTTAGTTTTTTGACAATATGAATTAATTCAATTACTTCTACCCTAATGGATTTGGCATGATATTTATTTATTGCCCCATGGCTTTTCTTCACTTCCTACCAGCTGAATTGTCTCACTCTTAAAGACAGTAGCATCACATTTAACTAAATCGGATCTTTCCAATCAGGTGACTCTGTCATTTTACCTGCTTGCTATTTCCTGACTGTGTTTACCTGTCCATCTGTGTATATCTACACATTCCCTATAGCTTACATGCAGCACCTCCCCCATCTGTCTATCTGTGCTGTTTTTCTTGTGAGGTGTGTTTGGTGAGGGCCAGGGGTCAGGGCCCAGCGATGATCTGGGAGATGAGTGTCTGCTCTAACCCAGGGCTACACCTGTAGGTCACTGCAGGGGGATGCTAATCCCTCAGCTGCCCGCTAATACTGAGGATCTGCATCTGAGACCCTCTCCCCTGGGACTTTGTGTGTGTGTATGTGTGTGTTTGGTTGTGGAGTCTGACAGATGAGGCAACAGGGGGCCCAGCAACCCGTGTCTATGTGTGCGGGTGTGTGTAGCATGGGGGATGGGGGGAATTATTTCATTCTGTGTTTGTGTTTATGTGTTACCCACCTCTCAGTTTACTGACATCACGTAAATAGCAGAGATTGTGATGTAACAGCCGCTCATCTCTAACTTAGCTCTAGATCTCAACTAACTCCAAGCAACATAATTAAACATATTTACAGTGGTAGCAAGCAAAATTCTAAATTTCAGTAGGAAAAAGATGGAGAGAAAAATTTTAACATGAAGTGTGTTTGTCCTCAGGCTACCCAATTCCGTGCTCATACATACACATATGTGTGCATATGAGTGTGAGCGAGGGTGGGGCTATCTTCAAGGCCTGCTGGGAGGGTAACTGGTTGATTTTCCTCGGCCTCCACCATCAGAAGGGGCTTGAAAGCTGAGATCATACACTGAATAATCTGTCACCTATTTACACGGAGCCCACAACTGGAGCTATGGCATGAGCAGGTGGTATCTCCCTCTCTCTGCCCCTTCCTTGTGCCATAGTACAGATGTGTCTGGCTGCAAACATCCCCCCATTCTTGTCTTCTCCCGGGGCTCTCTTTCAATGCGTTGCACTTTAGTTGTTAAAAATTTTTAAAAATGTACATACAAATGTATTATTTGGTGTGTGATGCTCTAAACATAACAGCATACCACAGGTGTTATTATAGTATCTTATTCTGATATCTTACAGTGGATAAGGACAAACTGAAATAGACCTGCTCAAATTGGCAGTTTGTTTTACATCATGCATAAAGACAGATAATATTTTTATTGACTTAATGTTAACATATTTCTGAATTTTTTTATACAAAGCCTCGGTTTGGATTTTTTATTTTTGTTCATCAATCACAATCTTTTTACATTATCAAATGACGTTTTGGAGCAAAGTAAAAAATATTCTGTATATTCTTTTAGCAGCTAGTCCTTAAAACCATTATATTACAAGTAAAAGAAAAATTATTTACAACACAAAATTAAGTAAATGACATCTAACTATTTATGTTGGCCCAGCCACTTTAGGCATGTTTCAATATTTTTGTGATATACAGATTATGTCGCAACAACAACATGGCTCAGTGTTACCTGGTGAACACACACACAAAAAAAAATAAAAAATTTAAAAGCTGTAGGCCACAACCAAGTACAAAAGAACAGATTTTACTGTTTAGCTTCCTTTTCCCTGAGACTTTTGTGCAGACTAATTCCTGCTATTTCTGCTAAAACACATCACAGTTGTTCATTAAAAAAAAGAGGAGTGACATGTTTAAATACCTCTTAGCTTTTAGAGTCTGTTTACTGACACAGAAGCAGCAGAAATTGTGATGTTACAATCATTTATGTCTAACTTGGCCCTTGATGTGATGTAACTTTTACTGAACCTGATTGACAATCATAATACCTCCATTCCCCCTGCCCATTGCAATATAAGCAGCAAATACAGTGTTAGTGAGAAAAATTCCCAATTTTGGAAGGGAAAGGATGGAGGGAAAGTTTTGTGTGAAGTCATGAACACAGGGATAACATCATGTTATTATGTGCACAGTTAGATAAAAAGACTTTATCGGTTTTTCTAGTTCCATGCACGCGCACACACACAACCACACACACCGTGGTGATATACGCTAATCACATTTTACCCCAATCACTAAACACACATTCATAATTGAATGTTCATCCCAGACGGCCATATCAAATTATCATGTACGTGATTCCAACCACACAGAGCAGAGAAAGTGTTTACTCTTTTCATTGAGGCGCTGGATAAGTTGAGAGCAGAAGCTAAGTGTACTACAGTCTATGGCAGAAGAATAAACATTTTCCTTTATAGCCCGAGGACCCACTTTTCATCTGTCAAGCATGTTTTAATAATTAATCTGTTTAATACACACACAGCATCTGCTGGGTACAACTCCCATCCTCCCATTCAAACTGATTAGCACAGCTGCCACTGTTTGGGTGTACTGTACAGGTCTGGAATATGATAAGAAGTTTTTTCTTCCTTTGCAATCCACAGACAGAGTACTGCTGTGCATGCTGACGTACAGTATATAGACACATGCAGACATGCATACATGTATACACCTAGAAACTAGTTTATGCTGAAGGGGTAAAGACCTGACTATGGGCCTACTTTCCCTATGTATTTCTCCTTGGTGAGCAGGCCAAATGGGGATTGTGTAAATTAAATACATTTCTTTTTCCGGCAGCAGAGAGAAATGATGCCAGATTAAGCCCATGAATATATACATGGGCCAGGGCTGACCTGTCTCCAGACGCCTGATTTCCCTGGAGGGGCGCTGACATGGTGAGGGGCTCCAGGGGTGTGTAGTTGTGTGTGTGTGTGTGTATGCACCTCAGACAGAGGTGAGATCTCTTGAACAGGTCCAAATTGAGCTTAATCTCATTCCTCATTGTGCTGAAACAGGAATGAAATTGCACAATTGCACTTTAATCGATGATCGAACACCCTCTCCCCCTCCTCCCCCTCATTCCTCTTAGGCTTTCCCTCTCTCTCACTCTTTGTGTCCTTGGCCTTAAATCCTTTACATGGGCTGGTGGGCATGATTGCCTGTTAGCCTCTATTTTCTCCTCTTGTCATTTAGTTCCAGTGGAAGCATCTAATAATGTCTGTTCAAGCAATCAGGAGGTTAATGTGGTTAGAATAAGGGGTAATCATAAACCAATAAAGGCCATCCGGATGCTCTGTTTCGCTTATATTCTGCATCTAATCCTGGGAAATTGTGATTTCGGGAATCCTGCACTGCATCCGTTGCATTGGAGCGCATCTCCATCATGGGCAGGATGGATTCATTGAGTTCGCTGGAGTTGATTACACACCCAGCCAATTGTGCCAGACAGGTGATTCTAATTATCTAAGGTAGGAAACATTTGGTCAGCTGAATATCAGCCACATGAAGGGCATTTGCTTTTCCATCAGTATGTAGAGCGGGAAAAAAAAGGACAATTTTCTCAGTCAGAATCTTTCGATCCTCACGGAGCAATCATATTCGGCAGTTTGCCTTTTTTATTCTCTCCCTGAGACATAGCTCGCAAAATCAAACAAACCACAGTCAGATCAGATCCACAGGAGAATCTATTTTTGTTACGAGTGAAACAAGTGGAGGACAACATCTGACTCCACTAAACTAACAACGACTGTGCGTGGATTACAGAGATGTGTGTCAGTAACCACAAAGAAATACCAGCTATGGTTGAATGCGGCTCAACCCTTAGATCACCAGTTTTACATTTACACACTCATGATTTTAGAGGATCAAATATAAGGAGGCAACAAAAAATGCAAGCACTGATCGCATAAAAGTAAAAATAAAACCATGTAGCCCTTTTCTGAAATATTAAATATTTTTACTTGGTTACACGTACTGTAAAAACACAGTCAGCTGGATTCTGTAAATGTGTGTGTGTGTGTGCAATTATTCTAAAACAGGCATTTCTTACAGTAACTTGATGGTTTTAGGGCATTCTACACTAGTCATAATGATCTGTGTATGTGTATGCAAACATAATGAAAGGAAAGTGTCTGGAAAAACATACACCAAGGCAAGATGTGCCCCTGTTACATGTTTAGAAAAAAAAATGCAAGTACTTGAGCCATGCAAAATGTGTTGATTTGTTGCTTAAGGTGTTGGAACAAACAATGCAACAAAGATTCCCAGGTTGTTGTATCTGGGGTGGATGTTCTCATTATGGCCCATAATGAAGGGCCCTGCTTACCACTGTGCATCTACTCAGCAACACTGACGACCTACACACACACACATTCGCACGCATGCATACACAGGCCAGGCCGCTGCCAGGCTGTCAAGTCCAAAAATAATTAGGCATCAAAATGAGTTTCCCTGTTTTCTTTTCCTCCCCTTGTTCATTTTATTCATGTGCTGGAACTCGGGAGACTGGCTAATGCAGTTAACATGCTCTCATCATGAATTTTCATTACACCATTACATGGATACATTACGAGAGCAGGGAAGCTGCGACTACAGGGATGCCATCAACATGCGCACGCTGACAGAAAAACACACGCACACATACACACACACTCATACACGGAACTCTCAGACACACATAAACCCATGCATTTATTCAGATGCACACATGCATACCAAAAGATGCTGTGCTACTCTGTGCTTATATATCTGCAACATGTAATAGCGTTTTACATTGTTGGTAAGTCCACATTTCATGGTAAAATGTCTGGTAAAGCGACCAGTTTGCATTTTAGGAGACATGCTTATTCACATTCTTGCCAGAGATGTAGATGAGAATGGACACTGCTATGAACATTGTCCACTTAAATAGAGCTGTAGGCAGCTGCTGGTTAGCTTAACTTTTAGCACAATTACCCACCAGCACCTACTCGCGTTAAAAAAATAAGGTATAACATGTTAAATATCTAGCTGAAGAAATTCAAGTGTTTCTAGTGCTTGTTCAATAAATTCTTCAATTGTCCTCTCAATCATTTTGTCTACAAATCAATTTTCTTACAGCCTAAGTGAAGATCAACAGTTCAAACCCTCAATCTGTGAAGTTCACTATAAAGAAAGGACAAACAGAAACAACAACAATCATCATCTAAATTTATTGGTATTTTTTTTTTTTTTTTTTGCTCTTCAGTTAGTTGAAGCAAGTAAATAACAATATATTCAGAATTGCTGAACCACCACTTTAGGTTTGTAATTATGTTCTGTTGCGTATGTAACACTACATAGTTCACTTCATAACTACTAACCCTCATAGACTCACAGGAGAGAAACTATACTGTACATGACTGTGTTGCCCAGCGGGGACATATCACCACCAACACCTGTCTATATTTGCTGAGATGCACAGAATGATACACTACTATCCCATAGGCACCACTACCTTTACAGGCACTGCATGTGTCAGTGAGCAACAAGGGTGTGTGTCTTTGTGTAAAATGGTTTTTCAATTGCTGATCTCCTCATGCTCAATTACCCAAAGTCTCCTGGGACTTAGAGAAGGTAAACACACATCAGCTGGGCCTGATTTATTTCACTGTCCCACTGCAACCTGGAATTAAGGCACGCATACTCATTTCCACATAGACACACACACACCTGTCACACAGAGACATGCATCATGTTGTCACAATTATTTCTTTAAGTCATTGATGAGATGATGCTTTGCCATTTGCATAATTTTACACAGATAGAATATCTCAAATGACGCAAACATAGAATCCCCAAGAATGGCTTACTGTCATCAGACTGTGATGCTTACACAGCTAACGTATGTAAGTCCTGATGCTGTGACAGATGAGAGTGTTGGTGCCTTTGTTACTATGCCAAATGCCCTACATCCACTGAAGCCCACATCTACTGCCATCTCTGCCCTTCTTCCTTCCTTCCTTCCTCTCCCTACCCTCCATGTTACTTGCCTTTTTTATCCAACAGGTATCTGTGTATTTTTGCACCTCACCATCCTCTGGTTGCCATGCATAGTGTATTTATTGATTCTTATGAATAGACTGACAATTTAGAGCCTGACCCCATTAGACCCCAATTAGATTCCATCTAAAGCCAGTCATGGGACCAACATCGAATGCCTGGTGAAACATGTCTACACTAATCACATGGCCAATGCACAGATAAAGTAGAGGGAGTTGTAAGAAACCAGAGGGAGGGAGAAGAGCGAACAGACTGACCTATTGGTCAGTGTACCAATTTAATGACAAGAACATGAGCACCATGGGAATTAGCCAAATAAGTGTATGTGTCCACTTTACCCTGAATTGTTAACATTTTTTATCACCATTAATCTAAACAATCGCATGCTAAGACTAAGAAAATCCAATAAGAAAACATATCACTGTTGTTGCCACCTCTTGCTTTTGGCCTATGAATGTGCAATGTCTGAGCTCAGTGGCTGATTGTCCACTGTTAACTAAAACCAGAATGGGAAGCTGCAGCATAGCATCAGATATTTGCTGTCAAAGACACTTTTCAGCTCTTTTAAGCAACCATGTCTTTTATTATACATGATTATGATTTTGCAGGAAACCTGGGGAAGGTGGGGGCATACAAAGCAAAAGACACATGTCAGACTCGAGTTACACTCCAGAGCCCAGTGTGCAGGTTTGAGCAAGAAAAGCACTTTGGTTATGGTTAGAGAAAGACTGTGGTTTTGATCAGAAGTTCATAAATATGATGTGTTATCCTTTAGGACAGACCACAATCTTTCACTAACCATAACCAAGTGCAGTAAGTGCCTTAACACCACTGAACAGAAGGATAATAACACTGTAGTCAGAGAAACTGGACGCTGTCCTACAAGATCTGATATTTGGGTATTTTAGTTATCTTCATATCATATCTTCAGTATGTCAATAAGCAATGAAATCTATTTGCATTTAAGTTCTGTGCAAAAATATTTTCGCATTCACAGTTGTTTAGAAACATCATTTGTAAGAGACAGGGTTGCTTCATAGACAGATGAAGGCTGAACAAAGCCTCTGGGTTCCGCTCTGGGCAGAGAAGCAGTTTTGGCAAAGCATTAGCCAAATGTTCCGTTTTGTTCACAAGACACACACTGACTCAAAAAGGGTTTTTTAAAAAATCACCGCAAAAGGTAAAAAGGGAGCCTCCATGTTTCAGGTGGTGTGACCCTGAGGATGACACTTTGACAGACTCACATGCATACAGGCACAGGCGTAAATTCTTTGAAACCTGCACATGAAGTAGAAAACATGAACTGAACTACTATCTGCTTCAAATATTCATTTTTGTATTTTACATGATCATTATAATGTTTCATCCCCAGAAACAACAGACAAGAAAAAAGTGAAAATGGCAATAAGAAGAGTAGGAAAGGAGGAGCTTAAAGTGTGAGCAATCCAACCTTCTCCCCCCTACTTCTCCGCTCGTCTGCTCCTCTGTCTTTTTCCTCTTCTCGTACCACTTGCAAGCTGTCCTGTACGATTGTTTGCCTTCAGAGCATTGCTGCCTGCCAGACAGGACTGTAACATCAATGTTAGGAAGCGTTCCTTTCTCTGGTGTAAGGCTGCAATGACAACGTCTGCCATGTTTCACTCTGATCTCTCCATCAGTGTGAATAAGTGTATCGCCATGCTTGCTCAGACTGTCACTCACTCCTCTGGGGAGACACTCACACACTGCTCCTTATTATCTCTGCTGAGATGGACACCTTCAAATGGAAATTCTGCAGATGCAGATGTACAGACGCACACACACGTATATTGTATACAATGTATATGTACATACACACTGAGCAGTCTGCATAGATATATACACAAACACACGCACGTGCGTAAAGATGTTACTGTAAAGTACTGAAAAAATAAATATGTATGTCTTTGCAATTTGAAATTTTGCACACACACACTTAACATTTAAATATCACATATTAAGTATCAGTGTGTTAGAGTTTATATGTGTGTGTGTTTTTACAGATCAGGGGGGTCAAACTAAAAAATAGAAAAATTTGACGGACAAGGCCAGAGTCCTGTATCATGTGTGTTTGTGTAAGTAAATTTCACTGAGTGTGTGCAACTAGTTTGTAGTGGCTGTGTTTGTGTGATAATGTGCGAGCGTGGATGTGAGCGAGCTGACCTGTAGTGCAGCCACGCAGCACTCGCCGTCTACCTTCGTTAGATCCCCCTGTCTTTTATGTCACATCAAAACACCTCATTATCTCCTCCTCTGTCATTGGAATTCAAGCTGTTTCTTTTTTTTTTACCATTAACCACCTCTATCTGCTCCCTCATTCTCACTCTGTTTGTCTCTCTTTCTCTGCTCTGCTCACTCTGTCATCAGCTGCTGAGACAGTGTTGGGTAACAGCATCTTCCTTCTTGTTTGAAAGAATTTTTTAAATAACAGATGTCTCAGTCAGGAGAGGACAGGAGAGGAAAGCAGTGCACTTCCACTAATAAATCCTTTAATAATGCGTCAGGTGAAGAGGACCTCTGCAAGGTGTGGCTTTAATAATCTTCATCAACCCTTCAGCTGCCTCTCAGGCAATGGCAGACCATATGGTGTTGTGCAGCAAGCCAAGGGGACGATCCTGCATGCTGGTCCCAGGTTGAAGACACAGATTTGATTGTTGAATCACAATTAAATCATTGTCAAGTTTACACACTGTTAGCTATGCGTGACGGCCCAGAAACCGAAACTCAAAGTTGCATTTCTCTAACCTTATGTTGCAGGTCATGTTAGAAAATGTAGCCATGACCATGTCAACATACAGTCGAAGGTTAAGAATAATAAACTTTGCAGTGCAAACATATTCATGGAAAACAAAAGCATTTTTAAAGAGACAGCTGTGCTTCACAAGTACCCGGAAGGCCTGTGTTTACAGTATCTGTTGCTGGAGGCAAGCACGCAAGTCATTTGATTTGATTTACAGATGGTGATATGTGAAGAATGGACAGTGCATTTTTGTACTGCAAAAAAATACAGGCTGCAGCGACTGCAGTCAAGGCCCTGGCCTCTTAATTACATTACAAGTCCAACAGGAAATAGGAATTACTCGAAACAGGAAGTTCATATTACCATGTGAGCCTGGCTGTGTCAGCAGTGATCGCTCTCTCCTCATTAGTGCTATTTCACCTCATTCAAACACGCATGCACGCACGCACACACACAGCGCACCTGTAGGCTGTGGGCGCCAGGTGTCCGGAGAATGGATCACTCTCTCTATGCCTCATTTCAAGTAACAGCTGCATTTAAGAGGAAGTCCGGACAGCAGGAACTTCCTGTAGAAGGGTGAGTGGGGGTTATGCTACAAATCTTTTCTCTGACTTTGTTGGTAGTTGTAAATATGTGATACTGTATAAATGCAAGGTATTTAAATAGATGATACAGTGAAAATGCGAATGGATACTGATTGGTTTGGTAATTGCCATTCACATGTTTTTTGATGGAGGCTGAAGGGTGACATGCTCTTCTCCTCCTCCTCCGTGTCTCTCTTGCTTGCAGGATGGAAGCTCTCTCCCCCTGTTCTCCCATTTATGAAAGAGTAGGGCGCAGGGAAGGTGATAACCCTTTTGTTTATTCTGAGCTCCATCACAGGCTCTGTCAAACCCAACAGACAAGCAGACAGAGCCATGACAGGCCCACTAATCTGACAGCTCCTCCGCATCACAAAGCAAAGAGCACCCACCACATCAAAGTGGCGCGAGAGAGACACCGGCGGTGAGAGATTGACGCTACTTCTTTGCTCTGCCATTTTTGCTGGTATCTTCATAGCTCCTCTGACATGCTGCACACCAGGAACCTTCAGAGGAAGCATCCAGGTGGCAAAAGGGGTAGCCTGAGTTGAGGGACTCCCCCCTGGCTCAGGGGTAACCTTCCTGGAGGATGAGCGTGTGATACGCTGAGAGGACATGACAGGCTGTTTACATGCGTGTCTGTTTATGTGTTTATGTTGTGGACAGGGGGCTGTTGTAAAGGGGGTGCGGGTCATGTGGCAGCTATGTTTGCTCTGAGCATGTCTCCCATTATGAAAAGAGGAGACGTTGAAAGAGTTTTGTAAGGTACAGATTATACAAATTGTGGAACAGTTAAAGTCATTTAAATCACTTTTTAAATCTTCTCTGTGGAAACTAAGCAACTTTGCTGGAGCAGCTGCTTTTGAAGGCCTTGCTCATGAATGTCTCTCTCATTTTCCTCACCCACGTACAGACTACTGGTTCAGCAAATCGGAACAACAACCTTTACCCATTGCTCACAATAATGTAAGATGAAATGAAATTGTCTAAAATAAATTCTCTTGGGTTTTATTATAATGAATTAGCAAATTTATCGCATTATCGCATTTAGCATTTATTACTTCCAGTATAGTTTAGTGAGATTTGACAACCCTCCTTGTTACTGAAAACTTTTCACCCCCCTTTTGTTAATTAAATGAAGCTCAAAAAGACCTTTGCTTGTGGGCATTCTATTGAATCCTGCAACTAAAAATCCGATTGCTAAAGGCTGTTTAAATAGTGTTTAATTTGATCAACATTCAAGATTCAAAACCTTTATTGATCCCATGGAGAGATTGTGTTGGCTTGTTAGAGCTGCTCTCTACATGAAATGTAGAAAAAGATAAACAAAGACAATAAACAATTACAAACTACTGATCAATAAGAAAGAAAAAACACAGCTAGAGGAGTAAATATAAATGAAATAAAAATAATATTATTTGTCCATTTTGACCATTTAGTCCTCCTCCTTTTTGCAGAAGGGGGATGAGTTGAACAGTTTAATGGCCCCTGGGAGAGAGGATCTCCTGTGGAGTTCTGTGGTGCACTTGACTGTGATCAGACTCTGGCTGAAAGTGCTCCTCTGTGCAGCCAGCACACAGTGGAGTGGGTGGGAGGGATTGTCCGGGATTGAGAAGGGTTTGGACAACCTTCTTCTCTCAGCCACAACATGCAGAGGGTCCAGCTTCTCCAAAGAACAGAACCAGCCCTCCTGATTAGTTTGTCCATTCTGTCACTGTCTGGGACCTTCATATTGCTGCCCCAGCGAACCTCAGCATAGAAGATGGAGCTGCCACAGTAGTCTCCTTAGAAAATACAGCCTGCTCTGTGTTTTCCTGTATATTGATGCTTCATTAACAGACCAGTTCAGCTTATTGTCCAGATGGACACTGGAGATGATTGTGCTCACACCAGTTAACAAAACTGTCCAACACTGATCGGTACTACGTGATACCTCCACCGTGGCTACATCCAACAACCGCTGAGTCATCAGAAAACTCTTGAACGTGGCAGGACACTGAGTTGTACCTGAAGTCATAGGTATACAGGCGGAAGAGAAAGGGAGATAGAACTGTCCCTTGGGGAGCTACTGTGCTGCAGTTCACAGTGTCAGACACACAGTTCTGCAGACGGATGTACTGGGGTCGGGCAGTGAGGTAGTCCAAAAACCAGGCAACCATAGGGGTGTCAGTCCTTTTATACGTTCTCTTCCGCTGTACCTTTATCATGAGTCCATTTACTGTCTGACATAATTCGAAGAGCTGGGTCACAGACCAGTTATGTGGGTCCCTTGTGCTCTGCCTCATCCAGATGGTTTGGCAGATGCAAAGCTGTCAGTTGTTTGACAGGACACGGACCCTGTCTGCATACGAAACACACACATTAAAAGCAGAGGGCACCATTCATCAAAATGAAACACTAAACTAGCTTCAGGTAGGAACTAGTTGGCCGTGAACAATGCAGTTTGGCAAGGTTTGCTAGTCAATGTAAAAGAGCTGTTACAGAGTTGTGGGCTTTGGGACTGAGATGAGGTAATGGTCTTGTGGCCCTGTGAATTGCACCGAGTCCATCTAGTAATGTAAAACAACACTAATTTGAGAGAGCTGCTTCATCTCTGCATGTTAATCAATAAACTCATTACCTCCGGTGCTTATTGAAGGATTCCCCAATGCCTGCTCACTGATGTAGAGAGGAAAAAAAGAAAGGGAGAGGGAAGGGAGATGGAGATGAGGGGGAGAGGTGGAGAGCGAGGTTGATTATAATTACAGATTTTAGCAGCCTGTGCCTTAGCATAACCTGCTCATTACACGGAGAGCGTGTGTGTGTGTGTGTGTGTCGACTATACACTTTCAACACAGCCCTATAGCCACTTTGCTCCCCAGCTTCCCCTTGTGCAGAAAGCCAAGAACAGCCGACACAAGTGGCCCATTTAGAATATAAACACACAAAAACCTGTTATTTCAATTGACCTTCGTCACATCAAGCTGTCAATGATCTCAGCTCTGTATTCTACGTCGTTTTCTCCTTCTCTTTCTCCGAGGCAGGCAGCATGGTAATGAACATTTGGTTCGGGATTGGTGAGAGAGAGAAGGAAGGAAATTATATGCCAGGGCATTTAGCCTAGCAGTGTTCCTGGTGTAGGTGAGACAGCCAGCAGCATTTATGGAAATGGACAGAGCTGAGGGAGGCACGGTGGCTGCTGCTGTGTTTTCCCCCCAAACTCCCAACAGCGGGGAATTGGGGAGCACGCTGACAGATTTGGTATTTCTTTGTTAAAGGGATCAGCAAACTTTCATTTTTCACCTGATCTGGGATTTCTTTTGTCATTAAATGGAGGCAATCTCCACTATTTGCTTACTTCTAAAATAGGATGCAGGCACAGCTGCGTTGATGACATATTTGAGAGTTCTGAAAGCGCGCGCTCACGACTGTGCTCGTGTTTGCTGCAGATTGTCAGCGGTTGTTGATCATTATATTTGTCAGTGTTGTGTCGTGGCGTATCTAGCAGGCATCCCTGGCCTGCTTCTGGCTTGTGATTATGAGATGAGAGGTGTTTGTGATTGACTAAGCCATCGACTGTCACTGTACACATCCATTAGCATAACTCTCCAAGCTGTCAGTGTTTATCCACACACTGCAGAGGCGTGTTATGTAGAAGACTGAAACCAATAATTATGAATAAAAAAAACTCCTCTTCCTGCATTCTATCAGGCCTCGTGTCATTTACACCATAGCTCACTTGAGCTCCAGTGTCCAGCTTCATTTTGCCTCATTTTTCTGATGGTGCATATAACACTGAGTCAGCCGAGCGCGTCCCTTCACTCTAAATGTTTACCTCAGGACAGGTAGTGTCACTGAAGTTTTGCTGGCAGAGGCCGTCTGCTGCGAGATTAGGTGATTAGAAAAGGTAACGTCACAATCACTTTCAGCTGTAAAAGCCAATGTCGTGTAAAGCTTGCACGAGGAAGGAGTCGCTCATTTTACACCCTTTGCTTTTTGTTTACCGCTGTCAGCGAGTGAATAAAAGGAAGGTAAATGGAGGTAATGGAACCTATATCTGCATATCAGTTCACTTTGAGGTTTTAATGGTGCTCAGTAGTCTCATTCCAAACCCATTAATATTCTGTTTAATATCACTAAATGCTGCTAACTGTTTTTAACACTGGGAGACAGTCTCTGGGCTGACTCTGTTTGTGCTGCCAGCACATCCACAACATCAGGTCGATAGACAGAGAGGCCATAAATGACTGTGGCAGCCAGTTTACACTCAGTTTAGACACTTCTACTTTTCCATAAAGCTACATTACGATCCAAATTCACTCAACTCAAAAGTCCAGTCCAGTTCTGTCTGTTACAGGGACATATTGCATGTTTTTCTGCTCTACAACCACCTGTTCAGTTACTTGTTAAATTAGTTCATTTACTTACTTATTCAATTTCCTTTAATCTACATTTCTATATGAACAGTTTCAAACCCACCGATTATTCTGACTCTGCAGGTCCTTTCTACGTTACTTTCAGCTCATTGTTTCCATTTAGCTTGTTTTTGATGTGTTTCCAGCAGCAGTTCAGTTTTCAGTGAAAAAACTTTAAGGACACCAATGTACATGACCTGCCCAGCATTAACTAGCAGATAGACAATATTCAGTAAAATTCAGTTGGGTTTTGAATGTGACTGCCCAATTAAATGCCCATTATCGGTTGTTAATATTTCAGTCAGAAGGTGCCTATCATTTCTCATAGTCTGGAGATCTGTGCATAGCAACTACAGTATTGCTAAACGAAGGTCACATTTGTAGTGGCAGTAACTAAAACTGTTGTCTCCATCATGAGTTGATCCATTCACCATCCCTGACATCATGACATTAATTTTACCTAAGGTTATGCAGATTTCATAAAATTTTATAAATAGCCCAGCTTGCCTTCTGTCTTCTGTCAGTCACTTTAGCCCCACATTGACCATCAGCCAGTGAGAACATGACCTAATGACCACTGCATATTCTGTTACGCTGCACATGCAGCTACGTAATGGTGGCCACTGAGAATGTAAATAGACTAGAACAGAAAGTATATATTGCGATGTGTCTCACCCTGAATGGGGCGAGGAAGAACCAGCTGTGGCCCAGTTGGGATAGGATGTTTTGTGATGGTAGGATGGTGCCTAAGATTCTTTAAAAAGTAACTCATTTCTTCAAACATTTTTTAAAATGAGCTAGAGGAAGCCAGCTTAACTTTAGCGCAGATACTGCTTTGCATTCCTCCAGCTGAATGACAGAATACAAGGATGTTCATGTGTGCTTGTTTTAAAGCGTCATCAAAATTAGTTTTTAAAACACACTTCCAACATCCAACCATGCCCCTGTCTGGCTACAATGCAAGATTGGTCTGCAGACATCTTGTACATCCCGTATTGCTCACATGTCCTCGATGTGACATAACAGTGGGAGCAGGTTCAACGCACTTGATGCAGGAATTTTAAAATAAACTTAGAAACACAGTGAAGATAATAGCCCAGTAATGTGACGTGACAGCAGGACCCCTACCATCAACCTAATGCACCCATCATAGCAGCTGTGGACTGAATCACGGGTGAAAAAACTGTTCATGGATTTTCTTGGAGTGTTCTTTTTCTTCATGGTCTCGTTTTTGTCCAGGATCCTGTTTCACTCGTTGGACCTTTCAGATACAGATGTATTTATATCACAATCATTTCAAACACACTCCACGCACTCAGCAGATCCCCATTTAATTCTGTGACTTCTCAATTTATGGATGAATAATTATGAAGTATTTTATTTAATTAATTTACATAACTAGGTGTCCCCTTGACATGAAAGACTCATGTTCTTTACCTCCACTGCTACTACTTCTAATCCTTAGTCTAGTCTCAGCACACACGGCGCCTGAGTTAGGTTCAGCTAGTGGGAACCTTGGCAATAAAACACATCAGACTGTGTCGTTTTACAGTATGTCTCTCTCTGTGTTTAGTGGTTAGCTGTTTCACTTCCTGTGGTGAGAATATTATCACCATACCACTACCACACATCATCTGTATATCATAAACACACACACACACACACACACACACACACACACACACACACACACAGAAAACATATGGTAAACCTCAACAAGTAAGAGTTTTGTGTTGTGAGGTGCGTTTCTGTGATGGTGTTACGCAGAAAAACTTTTGTTCAAGTTGTGAGTAACATGCTCTGTCCTTGCCCAGGATTTGCTTTAGTTCCAGCCTGGGCCTTGTTCAGTGGTTTCTGGGCAGAGGAAGCTGGCACTGTGGGGACATCTGGACACAAGTGGGGAGCGTCTGCACAGGCAAACTACAGGGACAGCCATGCCAGAGAAACAGGCCCCCAGATCTGACGCCAGTGTTATGTTAATTTGATTTGTTAATTCAGTGGCACTGTTTGAGGGAAATCTGCCACCAACACCTGTCACCGTTTCCAAAAGCAAGGACGCAGATCCGGTTTGACACTGGCTTCATTAAATAAAAAAACCAGGTCCCCTATAACAGCATTTGGTGGAAGGCACCATCAATTCTTATACATTTAAGTCACAAAAATCAGATATGACACTGAGGCACTTACATCCCACTGTTTCTCAGACGCACAGGGTGAAGCCTGCATGCAAGAAAATCTAGCTGTGTATTGTCTATTTCTCTTTCGCCTTTGTGTGTGCCATGTTGTTTGCAAATGTTGAGCGTGAGACTGTGTGTGAATGCGCCAAGTGTATTTTCATTCTGTCTCCCAGCTTCTCCGCCAGAAAAGATGGCAAGTGATGTATTTTTCAGGCATAGTTCCACAATCAAAGAGGCTCTTGTGGCCTTTCTGATGCATCATGTAAATTTTATAAAGTGTGGAATGGAGCAGAGTCAGAGAGAGCAACTGCAGCTCTGGAAAGCCTAATGTCTGTTTGCCTTTAACTCTGACAGGCTGTCTTTGCTCCTGTCTATCTTACTTCCCCTCCACTTACTCTCTCCTCTGTGGATCAAGGCCGGTCAAGGAGCATCTCACCACAGGGCCCGATGTCAGACAGAATGTGTGGACTTGTGTGGATGTCAGAGCTCCACCAGTTTCGAAAAAAAAAAAAAGAGGGGGGGTTGTCTATTGAGGTGTAAGATATGAAGGCAAAAAAAATCTGGACACAAATGTTAGATTTGCCTAACAGAAGCACGTCATATAACATGTGAAATGTGTGTGTCTGCATTGACATGTTTACATGATTCATCACAATAACATTCTTGGACAGGGAATACAGACCCTCACATACTTTCCTCAGCTGCAGTTCTGGCAGGTCCTCAGCCTACTGTGTGCTTTACTAATGATTCAGTTGGCTCAATGAGCATATGCTCTGCACTGCGTCATAAACTTCAATTAGCTGTGTTGTAATGCGATTTGAGCATGTGTGAGTTTAAGTGTGTAGGTTTAACGAAGAGAAGGGGGCGGAAAATGGCCCCAATGTCAGTGTATAATCTCTTTTGTATAGCACAGGGATCATGTGGGAGTGTGGTGAAATGCTAAAAATGACTCTGGGGGAACATTTGTCTAGGTGCACTTGATTGAAAATGACAATGGCATCTTATTTCATTACTTCATTAAATACTTTGGCTTATGGTCTTTTGTTGTTGAGACCGTCCCTCTCTAAAAAATGACTATGTGCGATATTTTTACTGGGGCGGCCTACAGATACAGTACCTGTATTACTGTTTGCTGTAGTAATGCCATCACTTAATATGTAGACGCTCAAAAGAGAAAGACGTTGGAGTGGTTGGACGGGTCACAAAACACAGGACTTTCTCGCAGCAGACTGGAGGACAATCTCACTGTAAAACTACCGCCATCACTGTTGTTGCAGCCAGTCACGAGACATATGATGTGATTTTAAGGAAGCAGTGATTTTTAAGACCAACTGTGACTCTAACAGTCCTTATTTAGTGCCTAACCCTGCATGCCTAACCCAAACTGATCCCCTGTGTTTGCACAGCTGTATTCCAATGATTTGTAGAGTTTAGAAAAACAAAATAGCATCAAACCGGCCATTATTGTAAGTGATGGTATTTGCAGTATTTGTTGGTTCCTTGTGTAAAAAAGGGGCAACATTAACAGGGGTAGTTACTTCTTAAATATTATATTATTAAATATTATTGATGTTATGATAATGTGGTTACTGGGAGTTTTTGCCTTTGCTCAGAAAAACAAAAATCTGTTATGTTTGTTTTAATATAAGACAATTTAATAATTGTAGAAAAAAAATCTACACAGCAAGAATATTTCTCTTCTTGTGTCTCAAAAGTTCTTTTTTGCATTTGATCAGGATGATTACAAGTATCTTGGTACAGACTTGATTTAGGATTTTTTTTAAATACAAGGTCTTTTTAGTATAAATTTGTTTAAAGAAAAAAAAACTCAATGTCCCAATGTCAACAAATATGAGACTGCAATTTGTCACACATGCAGCATCAGAGAGGCTTTACTTCCAGTTTAACCAGTTAACTTGAGAGTCCACAGCTCATAGATGCACCTCCTCATGTTCTCAGCTGTCACGTCTCCCTGCCTGCCTGCGATGTTTACTGCTAAATATTGATAGACATCTGGAGTGCCATTCATCCACTATCAAACTTCAGTGTGCCATTGAAGTAGGCCCAGCCCTCTTCTCAAGAGGGCCACACACACACACACAGACATGCAGAGAGACACACATGTACACGAAAGCACCTGGCGTGAGGTATTTGGCTTTGCCTTAAACCAAAAGGCCTTGGCCAAAAAATCAGGGAGTTCAGCAATGCTGACTAGTGTCTCAAGGACACAATGTTTTGGCAATAAGTTGAATTAGTCCAGAATATGTATCTGAAAATCATGATAAATGCAGGTGGTAACAAAACTAATCTGACTGAGTCTGAGCTATAAAAATATTGTTTTAAGGCGCAGCAGCTAATTTTTGGATGCATTTCTTTTGTGTTTTTTGCTCCGAAACCAAAATGTTTGAGGCCTGCAACAATGAAGCTGTATTGTTTGTGTGGAGCAATGGTAGAGGAAAAGAGCTGATGTTCGAGGAAAAGGCAAATTCAGGATAAACTGTCGAAAGGCATCAGTGGGATTGACGGAGTTTCAGGAGTTCTGTGTTCACCACAAGCCTCTTCACGTTAGAGAGAGATACTTGTACAGGGTCAGATTGGAAACATGTGTTGTGTGAGCACCATGGAGAGAATGATCCTCCATCTTATTAGTGGAGAACTCGGAGTACACTACACTAGGGTTTACTAGACACACAAAAGAAGTAGATACAGGAGGAAAAAAACAAGGCTCTTTTGTCTTTTCTTAATTATTCATGCCCGGGAGGGATGCTCTCTCTCCTTTGTTATTGTCAACTGACACATGTACAGGTACGATGGTGCAGGCAGTGTGCGTGCGCGTGTGTGTTTATATTTTTGTGTTTGTCTCTGTCTGTGCTTTTGTAATCGCACAGTTAAATGCACAAATCTCTCTTTGTCTTCGTGTGTGTGTGTTGTGAGCAGGCAGAATGCATCCATCAGCGTCATTGCACATGGGCAACACAGAGCCATTCAGCCACGTTGGAAGCAGCAGCTTTTCTCCTCGGTCCAAATCAAAGTGAGGAAGGAAGCGCAACAATGAGCCCAGCAGTTTGAGCTGATGGGCTCTTTAAATCCACCACAGACAAACAGCAGCTCGGCGACGACCCTGCCCCACGCTCTAATCGCTTCAAATGAAGTCATGAAGGAAACACAGCACAGCCAGCCTGAGCTCTCCTGTTCTGCAAGGTGCAGCAGCACTTGTTTGTGCAGAATGTCTGGCAATTAAAAATAATTGGGAAGCAGGTTTGCCCGCGAATCTTCCAAGAGTGCCAGTTATGATCTAATGAAGCTTCATTAGGCATGCTGAAAGCTGAGAGCGCCGTATGACAACGGCAATTAGCCAGGATCATAGGCAAAAAATAATCATTAAAAATACCTCGGCCAAGATTAGCTTTTCACTTAATGACCAATTCATTAGCTAATTGATTTCCTATTAGTTACAGGCAGAGACAACTGTTTGGGGTACTGGTGCCGGTAATTAACAGCATTTATGCTATTAGTCAATCGCCTAATTTTCCAAGAAAACAACTTTGGAGGGGAGCATAGCTGGAGGCTTAGGGCCATTTGCTTTTTGCTTTAATACCGAGAGGGGAATCGTCTTTCAGGTTAGGGGTTGTTAACACGCACTAATACCTACTGATTACCTATTCTTGTCACGTGACCGTGTGTTTGGTGCATGAATCCATCGGAGCTGAGCCGGATGGATGAAGGTAAAGGACGAAGGGAAGGAGGCATGGGAGAGAGGTGGTGTAATTAAAAGAAAAAATACGAGGAATTGCACCACAAATTTTGTTATGTTTCATATTCAATATGACACTTTTTCAGCATCACATGTATCGGCTGCACCTACAGATTAGATGCATCAAATGAATTGAGAGGGAATTAGATTAATTATTGCTCTCAGCTGGTGAGGCTGCTGTGGTCTTCTGAGGGTCTTCTACCCTCCCTAAGACCTGAGTTAAAGCAGGCTAGGATGGATGGATGAGTAGTGACAGGTGCTCCCTGCCTAGAGCAGCTCAACTGGCAGCTTATAATGACTGCCCACTTTACTAACATATGGAACAACATACTGTATACTGAAATATAGCAAAAATACTGGTATTTCTTACTGTATTACTGTTGGCGGTTTTCTCATTACTGACTAATTATAGCACATGTTCATGCTCATATTACTTATTTCTAAAGTTTGTATTGCAGTCTTTTAACTGAGGGTTCATGGACACATGACATTTTGACTGGCTCTACTAAAAAAATGCTATTTTTTATTCCTGTCGGTTTCACCCTTCCTTGTCCACATTTCCCTTCTTTCAGTGCTAAAAATTCCTATTTCCAAACCATGCAATAGTGGCAGCACTTGTCTGTGTGTCCGGCAGATGCCTCAAATGTCAAAGCTGAGGCACATTGTGATAAGTGAAAAATACTGCATGCCATTCTTACCGGTATTTAGTGTCTAAATGCCACGGTTAAAGACATCAAAACAGGTCTGAGGTCTGCAGAAAGTGGACGGGAGTTTGACTGGAGCCACTGGAGTTCTGGCCTCTGTCTTTGGAGGAGAAATGAGAAATTCAAAGGGATGAGATGATCGACGTGTCTGATAGAAGAGAGACAGTGATTTGGCCCATCAAAGCCTGCCTTCAGCTAACAGACACAGCCTGCGGCACATGCCGGATCAGCCTTTACGCTGAACCCACTTGCGACACATCAGCGCACCCACATACATGTACTTGTGGGTATGTCGATGCGTCACAAGCGGATCCGATGGAACGTTTAAATATATGCACATGCTGTGCCCCTTCTCTTAAAGAGCTTGTAGTGCATGTAGTGGTTTAGGTGAGCCCCAGCTACACTGAGCCTTCCTGTCTGATCACACACCAACCTCTCAACAGAAAAACCAGCCTCATCTTCATGCATTACCACTCTAATATTTGGCATCTGTTCTCCATTCACCCCTTCTCCCTCTGCTCTACCTCTCTGTTTTCCTGGGTGGATCCCGTCTCTGTGTTTTCCTCACCCTTTCCCCCCCCTTTCAAATCCACTCTCCTCTCTTCTGTCTCTCCTCCGTCTCCTGTGCTTGTGTCGGGTCCTCGGTTCTGTTAATTAATTCTAATGAAGTCATCTATCAAGGACTCCTCTTTTCTCAACACCACAACATAAATCACTCCCTGTAAAAGATGCTATCCCTCTTTCTCCCTCTCCCTTGCTCTCTGCACTATGAACGATAGAAGACAGTCACTGTCTATGGATCGCTCCAGAACAGGCTTTAATTGTGTGATTGAGAAAGTGTAGCATCACTCCATAAAAGCTAGTCTGCCTCAAATGGCTGCTCTCCGACTGACACCAGAGGGACCCCTTATAGCCTGCTGTGGCGAGTTACGAACACACACACACACACACACACACACACACACACACACACACAAAGTGCGACTTAAAACAGACACTTATTGTAAATGGGCCTCATTGGTCTCTGAAGACATTGTTAACATGTCTGTGGGATGGTTCCCCTGCCAAGAGGGAACTTGATCCATCTCCACATTTACAAAATTAATTTCTATTACAAGCTGTGACTGACTAACACTGCCCAAATTGGGATTTATTTGCTCCCACGATACACAATGGTAATTTCAGATGGACAGCACTGAGAGATATAACAGAAATCAACATCAAACTGGCTGCTGTGTTGGCTGTTGTTTTGTATGTTTCTTCTTCTCCATCTCTGCTGGTGGACGAACAATAGAAATTAGACAATTACATAAGTAGCAGCTTCTTCTTATGGTTTCAGGTCACAGTGCTGTGTCCCTTCTAAAGAAGATGATGGTGATGCAAACCTGATGTAACAAAACGCACACGCGAAGCCCAGACACATCTAAATAATGTATAAATGATACATCTTGTTAGCCTTGACTCACAGGTTCAGTTGTCTTCTGTGTGCACCAAATGATCAATGTCCTCCTATTATCCTTGTGCACTCTCTCCAGTTCCATTCCCAATTCTTCCCGCCTCTCCCCGGGTCTTTCATGTTGCCCTCTGGGAGCCAAATAAAACATGGGTTTCTACTGCAAATAAGGAGCTAAAACACCATGTGATCAGTCATGAATTATTTGAATGCTATTGATTTGTATAAATTGTTGCATTTCCCCAGAGTATTTGACCACAAGAACAACAGTATCCTTTAAGGACTTGAGGAAAATACTCTCGTTTTTTTTTGGGCCCAAATGAAAGGAGAATTTTTAAGGAGATGCTGGTGATTAATGAGTGGATTTAACCTGAAGAGCAAACTGTAGCTTGTTAGGGAGACAAAAAGAGACAGAGAAGGAGTATGCGTTTGATTTTCAAGCATTGTCAGTGGATTACTGTGTTTTCCTTGCAAATCGGCACTGCATTTAAGGGTGTAATGTCAATTTCATGCCTTTTTTTTTTTTTCCTTAACAAGAGGCCCCGCTGCCCTGTGGGTAGATAGCAGTTAGAGAATACACAAGGAAAAATAACAATCCAAATAGGAGAACCAACAAATTCCCAAAACATCCCAGTCGAGTGCAAGCTAATGTTCAGCATATTGTGATATTTTCATGTTGAATTGTTTTTTTTTTTTGCCCCGAAAGCCTCATTTAGATGGCAGACAAGGCTTTTGAACACACAGCAGTGTGTAGTCTCCATGGACTGCTGCAGCACTGAAAAAAGGACCTAAATGAAGGAACCAGACAATGAAGCAAACCACGATATCCCTGCACCCGGCAGGCAAGCCAGAGGTCGCTAATAAACAAACACGCAATCATTGTCATTAACATGGCTACAAGTAAAAATACTTCTCTTCTTCACAAGGGAAAGGTTTAAATTTCTCCTACCAGGGGAAGAATCCAATTTTCTCTCCTGCACAGGACCACATCTGTACAGCATCTCCGCATTGCTGAATCAGATTCAAGCATACCACTTTATTGCATTCCCAACCCCCCCCCCCCCCCCCCCCCAACCCCCCCTGTCCCTATAGAACAAGATGATGATATTTGGAGATAAGCGCCGCTCTAAAAGAAGCTTTATGGTCATGGAAATTGTATTAGAAGCTAGAGGTGCAGTAGTTGCTTTTTAAGTTACATTTTCAAAAACTCCCCCTAATCTCTTGGGGCCAAGTATAACATTTGGACAATCACATTTGTCATATATTATGATTTGGTGCAGAGAGATGGACGTGTGCACAAACATTTTATTCTCTGTTTCTCTTTGACCCCCACACAGTGATATTTTTTTATACAATATGCTTATATATCTTTTTAAATCATTCAGCTAATGACTCATGAGTGGAGAAAAATCTTTGTTAACCTCCAGAGGTGGAGATCTTCCTCTTCACACAGGAGTGTCTGGCATAGAGAACAGGTTGGACAAGTGTTGGGGCCTTTGCTGGAGTGAAGACATGTGTCCAGGCAGGCAGCAGCTGCTGCAGCTGCTCCAGCCTTCCCCTCGTCTCCAAAAAGAAAAGAGCTTCAGACCTTCACCGAGGCTACGGGGCAGTACTGCAGCTCCAATCTCACCTTTTACATGCTACCAAATGTGTAAATGTTGAATTATAAGCAGGGCAGGCAACACAATCCTAATTCACTCAGCACTTTGCATTGCTTCAGTATATGTCCCCCCACCTTCTCTCCCTCTCTCTCCCTCCTCCCCTCGCTTTCTCTCTCCCTGTCTGTGCTCTCTTCCAGCCAGCGCAGACTCATTTAAGTCTGCTGCTGATGTCTTGATAATGTTCCAAAGCCTTTCACAAGCAGGTGGAGAAGGAATTCCTCCTAAGCTCCCCAATTAGCAGTAAATGGACAATCAGGACATGAGAGGGTTTACGGACTTGTCATCGTACTTGTACTTGCAAAGAAACAAGCCTCACCTAGAGCCACATGGAAATTATATTATACCAATATTTTTTAAATGACAAACCAAGTCTAAATAGACTAAATAATATTTCCAGGCCGGTGTGTAGAGTTTAGTAATTTTGTGGCTTCTTGTTGTTGTGCTGCTAATTGCATTTATGACTAAGAAGAACATAAATTATTGTAAAATGGAATTTGGACATACTCTGATATTAATATTATAAGTAAAAACGACACAATAATTAAAGCTGAATATCAACAGTCGTGAATAGACATCTGATTTAAATTAAAAACTCTATGCCAAATTACACAAAGCAGTTATAATAATAATAATTTTATTCTATTATTTTTTGTAACACTTATTATTGCTTTGATTTTTGTACTTTAAGCTTATGCCTTTAAGGCCATATATCTGTGCATGATGGTGTCTTTACCGCACACCGAGCCCCTTTTCTATCCTGTGGTTGGAAACACTGGTTAAAAGAATGTTAATAAATAAGTCACTGAATAATTATAAAATAGTAACGTGTAAAGTAAAGTGATTTTTTTTCCGAGAGCGGAGGAGAGGCGGGGTGCACGATTTGTTGTGGAATAAACGAGAAGAGAAAATATGATTGAGGCCCCTTTAAGAGTTTTTGGCCACTAAACTGCAGCGACACCAGCGTCGGTGCGTAAAGAGCATCCCTCCTAGATTCCTTGTGATATTCTTTCAGGCTGCTGCTGATTGGACGCCACATGCCTCGAGTCGATGAGATTACAGCAATAATTGTTAAATGTTTGGAAAACATGGAGCTGGACCATTTACAGCTGTTGCAGCTGTTGTGTGATGTGTTGGGAAGAAATAAAATGTGGTAAAACAAAGTAAAAACAGTAAGAAAACTACGCGTTGGGAGACGTCGTCCCGTTTTAATAGAGCGAAGTGTTCATCACTCATATTAAACATTGACTGCCATAGGCGAAGTGTTTGCTTTTATTATTATGCGTGAATTTGTTGTTGGCTAAACCGGACAAAAGAAAAAATAAAAATAAATCTGTAGAATAATTGTATTTGCATTTAAATGAAAAACTATTATTTTACTTATATTCCATTAATTTAGCTAACATGTCATATTCTTGTCTTTGCTGCGCGCTAAAATACAACATGGACATATTTTAAATTATAATGGAATAATTTGAGGCAGCTTTAATTTTAAGGTAAGAACATACATGATAAAGGCGTGCGTAAAACTTGCATATTTCATTTAATTTTTAGGAAGCCCGTGTTGGTAGATTATTTGGTTACACACACACACACGTGCGCCTTTTGTGTACGCCACTTTATTGTGGGATGATATAGAGGCACACGACTGGGAACGCAGATTTGCGTCTTAAAGAGGATTTAGGTCTATTAGCAACAAAAGGCACAGTTCATGGCACGAGGGAGAGACCTCGACTTGTGCGTCAGCCGCAGTGATGTGAAGCGAGCTCACTGATAAATGGGGAGACATCAAACCGAGTCATTACAGGGCTGAGATATGAGACTTTCACAGTGGCGGGCCGCTCAGGGCGGCAGACCCAGGGGATCACACTCCTCTCCCGGCCTTTTGTGTTTGTGTGCCGGACTGATGAACGACTTAGATAACGTGAAGCCATCATGGGCTCACTTACTCCCATGAAAATCCTGTAAATAGAGGGAACATTTTTTCACTGCTAATATCTATTGATTTGTTGTCCATATTTGCAACAGGAAACCCAGAAAGGATTACAAGTAAATACTCAAGAGGAAACGGAATTACCAGCAGCTACATATTAATTACAGCATCATCCCAAATGTGTATTTATTTATAGCTAATGAATGTTACTTTCCATTCGATATTTGAGGTGAATGTAGATGTTTGCAGATGGCAACATTAAAGTGCCAAAAAATTAAAGATATAAATAATTCCTGCAATAAATGAGTAGAAAATTTAAACGGTTTGGGCCATGTTTCTTTCATATCCCCCAGCATAACCGAAGTCTGATGTGTTGTTTTATTATATGTATGATTGACCAAGTCTATATATTTTTTATACAATAACCGCTGATCAATTCTGACTGATTTGAGAATCTCTAAATGTTTGCGCCTTTACACTTATACTTGCCTGCTAACCTCCACCACAGACCTATAAGTCCAATCAGCTGATACACCAGAGGTTATAGATGGCTTATGGGCAGATTAGTTTTCCAACACATCTGTCAGCTCAACAAACACACACAAAAAATTAAGGGACAATCTGACGAACCTATCATTTGTATGTCGTTAATTAAATTTTCGCCAAATTAATTAGACATAACAGCCATATACAGCCTCTTCGCAGGAGTGAGTCACCGTAGGCATTTTTAATGACCCCGTAATTCAATTAACCGCCTCCATCAGCTCCATCATTGATTTGTGAGGGTGGGGGGGGAGAGAGAGAGAGAAAAGCTGCTGAAAGTTGAATTCTGCAAAGTCGAGCCGGCCTGTAATTGCTCAAGACACAGAGATCCGAGAGAAGAAGGGGTGGGGGGGCTGGGCTGAGGTGGCCGTGTATAAATAGTGTGCTCTCAAATACACAGTCACAACAGCAGGAGTGATCTCACCTCCTCTCCACCCCTTCTATCTGTCGCTGCTGCCAGCCTCCAAAAAAGAGCGTCTCCGCGAGCAGGCACGGTGAGGGTAAGGTATATTGCTGGCAATTCGCGGTGGATTTCCCTGAGCAGGACCACTACTGAGCGACGCAGCCCACCATGGAAGAACTTACGGCATTCGTGTCGAAATCTTTCGATCAGAAAAGCAAGGAGAGCAGCAAAGAGAGTATCACGTACAGGGAAGTTTTGGAGAGCGGCTTGACGAGGGCGAGGGAGCTGGGCAGCCCGGAGACAAACCTGCAGGACATAACGGAGGGCAACCACTGCCCCGTGCATCTGTTCAAGGACCACGTCGAGCTGGAAAAGGAGAAACTCAAGGAGTTTAATGTTTCGAGGGCGACAGAGGGTAAGGGCTTGGTTTTTATTTTAAGAAATGATTCGTTTTTTGTTTTTGTTTTTTTTTGTCGGGAAATTTTCTCAAGTTCAGCAGTTCTACATCCGGAGGTGCGTTTCTTTTTTTTTCTTCCTCCTCCTCACGCTGATGGCGACTACAAAACCACGCGTGTGTTAAAAGCAGCTTAATTCGCACAGCCGTACGCCTTCAGTGCCACACTGACAAAGTTAACCAATTATTCCGTTTTTACACTGGTTATTTTCCCGAGCGGGAGGCGGGCCCTGAGTCTGACCGCGGCTTTAACCGTTTGAGGATTGTCTTCAGACACACGAAAACAAAAATCACTGAGACATTTCTCGTAAATTCTCCAACAAAATTTCTTTATATCTGTGGTATTTGATACATAATGTCGCCTTATTGTAAAAGGAATTGAACATTGTGTGACAACAGAAAAAATAGTTAGCGACTATAATAAACCACAAGAAAGTGTGGGGCAGCTCCACTTTATTGTTTTGTATGTTTCACCAAATTACATGTTTTTCTGAGGAACATTTTATAGTTTGCATTGATTAAAAGTTTACTTACAACACCATTACTTAAATAGTTCCCCATTTAATACCCGTAACATGTAGAACTGACCTACAATTATTTATACGCAGCGGAAAGTCACATTAAGTCTAATTTTAAGTTGTTAAATTCTTGCACGTTTAAAATTCCACTGTTAAACGTGCTCATAAAATGTACGGGTCCTTACATCATTTGATCATTTATTAATTGGCTCCAAAGTGCAGTCGAGCAGCAGGACAGGCCTTTCTTCACTCAGCAGTCAGATAGTGTGCAGTGAGAAGACCTTTAGACATTTAGTGCGTGAATTTAACATGGTTCTATATTTATCCAGGAGCAGCAGCAGCAGCAGCAGCAGCAAAAAGAGAGGGCAACCATATTCTCTATTATTTTGCTTTAACAGTTTTTAATAAATCCACCCGTTAAAGAGGGAGTGTGGTTAATTCGTTAGGTATCGAACTGAGAAGGTTTGGAAAAAACAAACAAACAAACAAAAGAAAAGCAAACACAAAAAGTAACAAACAAAACAAAAACATTTTCACCTTTTTGCTTTCACGTGAGTAAACTGTAAAGTTGCGTCTGAATAGACCAGTGATCGCAGCAGTTGTCAAGTCTCTTGCTAATAATAACACACTGATAGCAGCTAACAGCACAGTATAGCATAATAAAAATAGCACAGTCCATGTACTGGCAGCCTTGGAGATGATTATACACACACACACACACACATTTTAACGTAGCTTACTTTACATGTTTAGTTATTGCCTGAAACATCTCCAATCTTCTTTATGGAGTAGAGTAATTAGGTCTAACTTTTAATCCTTTAGCCAGGGCTTAATTCTCTGCTCTTTAAATGGGTTCTTCCCTGTTAGGCTCACATGACATCTACTGACTGATTTACTTTTCTAACGCCACTGACATTACACGCTGACTTATGGAGGCTGCACAGTGCAACCAGGCCCCTCTTGAAGCAATAGGCTGTGTAATGTGTGTTTGTGTGTTGCTGCCAAATTGCCAGGCCCAAGGCCCCTGTTAGGGCCCAGTTTGGGGTATGGAGGGGAGGGGGGGCATTAATGTACATGTGTTTGGGACTGATGTGTGTTACTGTGACTCCTTAATGAAGCTGAGATCGGCACTGAATTTAATCTCATCATCTCCTCTTTTTCCAACCGCGGGCCGTTTAACAGGGATATACGAGTGTAAGGAGAAAAAGGAGGACGTGAAATCGGAGGACGAGGATGCACAGGGCAAGCTGAAGCAGCGGAGGAGTCGCACTAACTTCACCCTGGAGCAGCTGAACGAGCTGGAGCGGCTCTTCGACGAGACGCACTATCCGGACGCCTTCATGAGAGAGGAGCTGAGCCAGCGGCTGGGACTGTCCGAGGCCAGAGTGCAGGTGAGGATCCAGCTCATGCTCCTTCTTTCTGGCTGATGCAGGGCTGCTGCTGCGTGAGCAACAAACAAGAAAGCGGGTTTTTTTTTCTTTTCTTCCTGCATGTTTCTGCAGGGACTGACAGTGTGTCTGCAGCGATTACAGAGTCCTGCTGCTTTGAAGGATATTAGATCCTTGTAGGACGATGGAGAGGTTAAAGTCGTTATGGGTGTGGGCGAAGTGTTCCATGGCAATCAGTGCGTTGACGATGTCATTAATTCATGTTACAAACACAGCAATACTTAAAAATAACGAGGGAAAAACGAGCGACATATTAAAAATAAACAGCTTAGAAAACTGCAAAATAAAAAAAGCAATGCTACAGTTTTTATGCTCTTTCGTTAAACAGCAGAGTTTGAGCTCATGCTGATCATGTTTTCAGGCTTACTGCGTGAGTCACATGTCATGTTTAAGGCCAGCTGTTTCTTTTGTGATCACATGGGTGAGTCCTGCACATGCAAAAAAAGAAAAAAAAATAAAAATAAAATAAAAATATTAAAAACAAAATATGAAAAAACCCTAATATTCCAAAATATTTCCTTATAAAATTCCTGTGGGGATTCGTTGAGTCCCCGGTGCTCAGTTGTGAATTTATTGTTGTTTTAATGCATTTTATGATTTTTCATTCCTTGTGTTGTGGTAAAATTCCTGTAGTGAATTATACACTATTACAATTCTGCAAAAACTCTATGGATTTATAGGTGAAAAGGATGAACATTAATTCCCATTTGGACTCAATATTTAACCATATTTGTTTAGCATGTGCGGTGTAATAGAGAAGCACTTAAACAATTAACATAAAATAAAGTGTATGTCTTGGTGGTACCAGTGAATCAGACACCACTGAGTTTCCACCAGTATAGGCCTGCAGTCTACTCCTACGATCCGAGCCGCTTTGGGGTGGGTGGTGGTGGTGGGGGGATCTTAGGCAATGATTAAAATGAATGAAGAGCCTGAATGGCTGCTTCAGGGGACGCGCGCTTATGTCAACCCGTTTCTCTCCTCATTTTCTTTGTTATATCTGCCAGTGGCTTGATGTAGTGTCCCCATAAAAACAGATTAGAAATAACTCAATTCTGGCCCAAGTCTGCTGCTGTTCAACCAACTAATCGGATAAATAAAAGCCATCATAAGAGCTTTGTGAGCGCAGCGGCTCCCATTTTGAGCTGGACGTGGCCGGACTTGGTTTGCAGTGGTATATAACAGGAAATCACCGGAGTTATCGCTAATAAATTGCATGTGAATTAAAATTATTTATGGTCTAACTGTAGCTGGTAAAAACTCAACCGCTTGAAGGTGTGTGTGTGTGTGTGTGTATGTGTGTGTTTTCTGTGATGAACATGGCTGCGAGCGCACTCACGCCCTTTATTTGTCTCGTTTTAAAGGCACCTTATTTTAGGCGTGGGGACACGTTTTCTCCAGATTTAGTGAGAGTGAATTGCAGCAGGGCTGTTGCAGGCTGTGAACCTGCGCTCCGAGCAGCTGTCAATGATTCTAATTGAAAGTTATGAGAGCTTGGTGAGGAGCAGGCAGTAATTCAGTTAGGACTAATATCTTTGGGTTTCTGGCGCGCTGCTAAATTAAATGTCATTATTCACTGTCTCTAATAAAAAATCAAAAAGGAAATGAGATTAGGGTATTTGTGAAGCGCATCATTGAGTGGCCCTTAATGAAGAAATAACTGTCTGAACCAGTGTAGTTCACTTTGCTTAACATACTGGCGGGTAATTGGAATTGATCTCGGGCCCGTCCAATATTAGCATTGATATATCTGAGGGATTACTGTGCGTCTGTGCAATATCACCTGGGATTTTCATAAAAACCTTTTGTGCCATCATTTAAGGCTGCAGAGGGGATAACTCACATTTATAGACAACTACATCAATAGTAATAATGTTTAATTGTTATTAATATTTAATTGGGTCACATTGTATTTAAGCGCATATCATTATGAAATTATTTCTCTCTATAATGTGACATTTAAGTGAAATAATATTTTGAATATTTATTTTTTATCTTATATATTTTCATATTCTCTACGCTTGTCGCGGTCACTAATAGTTAGTGTATCGACCGCCCTGTTGTTGTCGTCCCATTGACAAAATGTTGCTTAAAATGGCTTCACGGCACCTTGACTCATCATCATGAGCATCAGGCGCCCACTGGGGCCCCGGACCAGTCGCTAATTTCGCATCTGCGAATGATAATCTTTGCGGGGTCGAAGGGGAGAGGAGATAATGTTATTCAGCGAAGCAAATTAGGTTGATGATGATTAACAATAAGGCCGCAGCCTGCAGCTTCAGAGACAGTCAGCAAATTGGGAGCTGGTTAACGAAGGGTTTTGTTTTGAACGAAGAAACATCACAGTATTCATACTGCGTTCTTATGTTGTCTGTGGTTAACTTATTTTATTTTTTATAAAACCCCATTACAACAATTACTGTAAGATTAACTATTAAGTTGAAATTGCCCTTATTAGTGTAGTTTGTTCATCAACAGGATTTTCCGGGCGTTTTTTATTTCTACAGTTTCTTGTCATTTATTCTACAAATGCATTTTTATTTTTGCTAAAGATATTTCTTTTTAATAAAATAAATATGCACAAGTTTTAAAACTATGAGAGATACAATTTCCTGGCACTGATTTCGATTTTAGTATAGTTTACAAATGGATGGCCTGATGGCCATTTTTTTTTCTTTATATCAAATGTAATTTAAAAAGGAAAAGGACACTAGTTAATTGTTTGTTTCGCAATTGGATTTGTTTTTACTTTCTAATGGAAATTTTGTTTCAATTATAGGTTTGGTTTCAGAACAGAAGAGCAAAATGTCGAAAACAAGAAAACCAGATGCATAAAGGTAAATGACACTTATTTATATTTTCCTTTATTTTGGGGGGGGATAATGGGGGTTAATGTGACAGAATTGAACCATTTTAAATTGCATGTGGACAAACTGTGACCTCCTCATCTCACATAACAACAACTGTCTGGCTGCCTGACAGACATCTTTCCCTTCTCTCCAGGTGTTATTCTGGGCAGTGGCAGTCACCTCGACGCATGCAGAGTAGCACCCTATGTCAACATGGGTGCCCTCCGGATGCCCTTCCAACAGGTAGGCCACCATCTCCTATCGACATAGAGCATACAAATCTTAAAAGAAAATGTAGAACCGACCAATCAGAGAGCACAAATTCAGTCTGATTTAAATGCAGAAAAGTTAAAAAGACAAGGCAAACTGGCAGAAAAAAAAAAAAAAGATTAGTCAGCATCTTTTAAAGCAGGGGTGACGTCTGTGGAATCTATAAAAATAAAATAAAAATAGGCCAAGTCAGGGAACAGTTGCTACGTGTGTGATTCTGTACATGTGTGTAGCTGGTGTCCTGGAATCAGAGACAAAGTAGCACTTCTATATTTGTACATCCACATGAATCTATAGCCCATGTGCAGCTATTAGAGGCCAGTGATGAGAGACTGTGTGTGTGTACCTTTCACCTCCCGGCTGCGTGGAGAGGGTCAGGCTCTACAGGGAGAGAAGAGGTGGACAGACATTTGATCTCCTGCTATCTGCTTTTGCGTCCTGGCTGCTGTGCTATCTGCTTGACCCTCGTGAAAAGCAGCGGTCTAATTAAGCCGACGGTGCGGCAGAGGCGAGCACATAAAAGAGATGATGAAAGTGGGGAATGGAGTGTGCTCTGATGGATATTGGTGTTGAGCTGCACTGGCAGGGGTGGAGGCTAGAGGCCTGCACACTGAGAAAAGCTTGCAGTATGAGGCTGGAACAGGCAGTGGGGAGCATGCACAGGCTGCACCGATAGTACAATGCAGCATGTAAAACAAGTGAATGGCTAGTGGTTTGGTTTGGTGAGGCCCTGACTTTGTGGCTGCAAGGTCTGAGGTTTGAATCCGGCTTTGAAACCTTCATGTCACATGCCTCCTTCTCATTCTTCTTCATTATCAATCAAACACTAATGAAAAACCTAAATCATCTTCTAAAAACAAATAAAGTCTACGCGAGGTGTAACTGTGTGACTGTGTGTGTGTTTGTGTGTGTGTCGAAACCTTCACTACCTCCTCTGGACTTGATCCATTTCTGTTATGTCCCCCCGTAGAGGACAGCTCCACAAAGTTTCCCATCAGCGCTTCTGCATTTTTATCACAATTGTTTTTTGTCCACCATGAGTCTGGAAATTATTTGCCACAGCTGCAGTATATTACCTGATTGTTGGTAAATGAAATATGCGGAGATGTTTGTTTTTTGTTTGGATGCCATTGTAACAACGAGCAACAACAAAAAAAAAGTGTTTACTTTAATTTTCTCTTTCATTTAGCAACTTCAAATGAGTCATTTTTTTAGTATTTTGGGCCAATGTAAAAGGGAGCAAAGAACCAATATTTAGTCAACTTAAAATATTGCCTTTATATCGTTCTATTTTGGTTGGAGAAGAAAGCATGAAATACTTTAGTTTTCCCACTTCTTCCTGTGGTGTTTGAAACACATGAGAAATGGCAACAGGCTCAGCTTTCCCCCTCTGAAGTAAGCGGATTCTTAATTTTCACCTACTTCATATAAAATAATTGCCAAGAATGTGAAAACTGATATTCTATGCTCCTTATGGTTTCCTTTTCCCCTTGACTCAGGAATATGTCTTGATAAATATTTATAACTCCAAATATGTGAATATCTTTTTAGTGCAAAATTGTTTATTTATGCAATTGAATACATAATCAGCATAACAAGACTGCATATTTCCAAGGGTAGACCGCAGTCCTCAGTCTGAATTAAACAAATCTGCTCTGGGTCCTAGAAAGACTTTGATTCTAGACGATTAAATTGGATGTGGTGTCTGAGAGCAATGTATGATTCATTAACTTTAAGAATAGCTGACGTGAAAAAAAAGGGCCAAAGCGCAGAGTGCAGCCCTGAACTATTTTCTTAGAAAACACACTGTAAGCAACAGGTTTGAGGGGGGATTTAATAGTGTCAGAGTGTGAAACCTAAATCCTCAACCCTCATCACACACGGCCTCAGGCACAGACACTGACTAACTCTATACTCTGCTGTTCTGCAGGTCCAAGCCCAGCTCCAGTTGGACGGGGTCACCCACTCCCACCCCCACCTGCACCCTCACCTGGCCGCTCACGCCCCCTACCTGATGTTCCCACCCCCTCCCTTCGGACTACCGATCGCATCTCTCGCCGACTCGGCCTCTGCGGCGGCGGCGGTGGCGGCAGCTGCCAAAAGCAACAGCAAGAACTCGAGCATCGCCGACCTGCGACTCAAGGCAAGAAAACACACCGAGGCTCTGGGACTCTGACCCCACCGGGCTGCCCCTCCGCTCGCCTGATGCCCATAATCGCCTCTCACACAAGACTGAGCCTGTGAAAGGGCCGTGACACTCACAGCTAAAACTAAACTAAACAAAAACACTGAGTGAGAAAGAAAGAGAGGAACACATACAGAGAGGGGGGAGAGAGTGTGTGTGAGAGAGAAAGGGGGAGAACAGTGGAGGAAGAACATGAAAAGAAGGAGGGAGCGAGAAAATTGTCACAAAACCAGCTGCCAAAACAAACCACTTGTAGAGAACGGTAATTAAATACCAATGAAATCACCTTTTACTTTTCGCCCAACAGGCAGGACTTCTGCGGGGCCAGTGGCTCAGTCCACTCCAGGCACAGATCACATCCCAAGGACTGTACAAACACATGTGGATGTCTGTCTGAGGGCCAGGCCGGGGCTCGTCAGACCAGAAGACGTTAGAACAAAGCAAACTGTCAGGCAGCGGCGGGGCCAAAACCTGAGCCTCGCTGACGCTTGCTGCCGCCATGTTGACAGTGCAGAAGGTTGAGCACGGGGGAAACAGACCCACACACCACCTCACCGAAGCATTGGACCGGCTTTCACCTTTACACCCTCCCCCACCAACCCCCTTCTCACTAGAAAAATGAAAACATTTTAAAAAAAGGCCATATTTGTCTCCAACCACTGTGTTCCCTGCTGCTGCCGAGTGCATGAGCTCTAACTGAGGACCGTTCTGGGACTGGCCTCCGTCCACACCTGACATAAACGCTCGACAACTGTTTTTAACACTGCCATTCAACATGCCCGCAACCCCCTCTCCCTCTCCTACACCTACAAAGCGAAAGGTCTCCATTATGGTTTGATATCCTTTTTCATATGGACTTGTGCTAGAACAAAAGCAACAACTCCTGTTTTTGCTTTGCTGCAGATGGGAGAGACGTTACTGTGCGTTGCTGGGCATGTGTCGGCCAGACTTGGTTTGCATTTCTCCTCACTGCGTGCTCTCTCTCTGTCTTTATTTCTTTCCGTTTATTGTGTTGTATCCTGGGTAAAGAAGTTAAGATTGCCTTTGCACTTCAGGTCTTGTATGTGGGTGTTTACAAATGGCACTACAAGCAGATACTACTTTACAAATTAAAGGGGGAGGGGGGGGGGATTTGATATTATCGTCACATGATCCACAAAAAGGACACTATCTTTGATAAAGGATATAAATGCGTTTTTTTTTTCATTTTCTGTTTTTTTGTAATTCTAATAATATGAAGAAAGCATCAGTCAGACTGAAATGCAATGGTGTGCAGTTTAAGTGCAATACTGTAAATAGCAAAAAAAAAAAAAAAAAACAACAAAAAAACACAAAACAAAACAGTTAGCAGTTAATCCTCAACGATCCAATGACTTTCTGTTGATATTCATGCACTGTTGGAGTGTTGAAACACACCAGTTTTTCTACGGCAGTGTGTTCTGTTGAGTTCAAGAAAAGTCGCTGAAAACCAGGTGCCATATCCTATGTTAACCTCCTCTGTGTATTCAAGCAGTTTTGTATCAGGTACAGTTGTTACTTGTTGAGGAAAACATGAGCACATTTTTATGGAAGCTGCATAAATTAGGAGAAATTGTAAAAAACAAAAAAAAATCTCTTTGCTACTATTCCAACACTAGAGGAAACTCCATTGGATTCGGGAAAATGTTCATAATAAAAATCAACAAATCAGCTTTGTAATCCAAACCAAGCAGTTGTTTACAATATGATTAGCTTAATTCTGCATGTTGTATGTGACATCTCATCATTCATTTCCAAATAATTCAGACTGTACTTTACAAATTGTTCCAGACAAAACATTTCAATTGTTTTGGAATTTAAAGATTATGTTGACAACTTGTTAAACACTGCTGTCAGAGCTGCGCTATACGTGTAGATCAGTTAAAGGTTAACATACCTCTAACGGTCTCCAAACTCCATTTTTCTCTTTTAACAGACCTCCATTTAGAATTCTTTATCTATGTCTCCATTTTAAATTAAACATATGGGTGTTTTATTTATTATTTTGTCTGAAAGTCTATGAAAGATGAAATAGTTGAACTACAAGTGTACATTTTTACATGGCTTTGCATTTATTTTTGTATGTTTTTTAAGTGTTAAATTTGAATTAGGAGGTGTGGCTGTAGTGCATTGTTTGCCAAAAAAAAAAATGTAGCGTGTCCGAGTTTACAAACATTTCAGGGATGATTGAACTGAAACAATACTCCATGGAATTTGTTGTACCCATTCAAATGATTATCATTTCATATGCAAGCATGCCTAAACATGAATCATCGTACAGTTTGTTTTCCCCCTTTGAATTCACAAAATATGAATGTACATCTTGTACAAGTAAACTATCAATAAAGTTATAAATATTTGTACTGAAGTTTTAAAATACTTTTAAGACGTTGCACATGTTTGAGTGGCGCTCAGAGAGTAATGCCTGGCCGTCGTGGCCCAATACTTTATCAAGTGAGCCCAACATGGTGGCCCTTCTAAAACTGCACCGAAAAACCGAGGCTAACCACATTTTCAAGATTACATCAGCCCAGAGCTAATTCTCTTCCCTAAGATCTTGAGTATTTTCCTCCTGATGCAGATTCAAACGCTCTCCTTGGCTCACACAGTGTTGTGGGTGACGCTCAGCAACTGTCTCAACCTGTGGATCAATATCAATATCAGTCTCGAGTTGACATTCACACAGAGTCGTGTAAGCTAGCGCAGCTCATCACATCCAATCTGAGCCGCACAGCAGCGAAGAAAATTGAGCTGCTATAAAATCCAGATGCAACTCGAATCTGGAGCCTCCTACGGGCTGTAACTGTGCGCCGGCGTTCGTCAGAATGACAAAGGTAGTATTGGTATGGAAAGTGAGACTGTAATGTCGTCAAATAGAAGCAAGATGGCTGTAACTGGAGTGGGAGGGAAAATAAACGGCAGGCAGGCAGATTTGAGGGATACTCCACATGTGACATGTAATCTACTTTGTGCTCACTTCTCAAATAGGATCTTTTCTCCTTGATTCAGCTGCAGTGATTCACTTTGAGCAGATGACACAAAGAAGGTCAAGAGTTGGTGTATTCTCGTCAGCATGTGCATTTGAAGTCAACCCCAGCACGCACGCACACACACACACACACACACACACACACACACGTTTCCTTAACTTGTTCTAAGCACACGTACTAAATTCTTGCATCGAAAATGGTTGGCCTCTTTATTCAAGTCTATTAGCCTCCTCTGGGAGCATAATTCCAGATGTGCGTACACAAAGTAATTACACCATGTGGTATAGTGGCCTATTGTCTGAACCCCATGCAGGAATTAACCCAAATGGCATCCTGTTGAGTGCAGCACCCCCTAGAAGGTCGCTGCGCGTTTAATTTGTACCTCTTTGCTCATACATCAAGATTGAGTGATATAGTCGCAGACTGATGGCTTCGTATTTACCCAGTGACCCCTCCGGCATGGACCCGCTGGGCCAGGTCTGGAAATAACAGCATCCTTTTATGTCTACTAACAATTAGCAAGGCACACACAGCCATCCATCAACCACCAATGAGCCATGGCTGCTTTGTCAACATGTTCAAGCACATAAAGATATTTATATTGGCCACAAGTAACAAATACACAATAATATATTAAAGCAGGAGGGGAGTGTGCGTGATACTTAATGGCTGGCTGCGTTCTATCACATTGCATCTGGGTTTATTGTTGCTCAGTCTTGACTTTTTCTTGTGTCTGAACGTGCTGTTTTAAGAGAAAAATCCCATGCCTTGAGACTTTGAGCACTAGTAAAATTAAAGTTCTGATCTCAGAATCCATATCAACTTTTTCCTTTTCACATTTTGTTGTCCACTTCTCAGTCTGTCAGGTTTGCACAAATCCCAGATGTCTTGGTCCTACGCTGTGCTAGCCTAACAGGGGTCAAGTGCACAGGGGTCACATGAAAATAGTTTTTTATCACATTTCATTCTCATAATCCCCTCTGAAATGTCACACACAACTATGATCAGACGGAATGTGAGCCGTTGCGACCTCAACATAAAGCTGTAAGTGGTGTGAAATGACAGAGCTTACAGGTCTGAGACGACAGCAACCGTTTAGCACAAAGACGTGAAGTTAGAGCTGTTGTCAGGCTATATTACACAGTGACTCCAGGGGCTGTGTGGAACAACTCTGAAAACAACAGTCTCTGTTTGGTTTTGTCAATAGTCTTTCGTGAACCAACTTTGTGGTTCTTAAATCCCAAGTAAATCCTGTTCCGGCAGTTTCAGTCGTAGCTCAAAGTGAAGCCACCCAGAGAAACCTCAGCTGAAAACAATCGAGCTCAAGTGCTGAAGTCACTACGGTCGACCGTGGATCAAAGGCCGCCTTTTATCCCAGTTTGTTTGGGCTAGACGTGGGTTTGCTTTGTTGGCTAATGCACGTAAATGTATCTGGAGTCATCAACAGTGCAAAACTATATTAAAACTAACATTTTAAGTCTGGGTCAACACTTTCTCGTTCTCTCTTTTTTTTTTTTTTTTTTTTTTTGCCATCGGAGGTGAAAAGCGTCAAGAATTTAAACTTAAAAACTAGAGTAAAGAAAATAAAAAGCTATAGTGGAGCATTAAGTTCACATTCAGTTCAGCCGTTTATGTTACACTCATTAGCAGTTTATTTTGAGTTGTAGCATTCAGCTTGTGTTGTTATAATCCAAGCAAGTTATCTAATAAAAACACAGTATTTTCTGCAGTGTAATGTCCCATCAATTTGCAGTCATTATTGAAAGTATCGGCTCCATCTATAAATCCTGGGAGCAAAAGCCTGCTCTCAAAGCATGCAATGTTAATATATGTTAAGTTAGAGCCTCATACTGCTTAGATCACATTCTTTCATCTGCCCTTTATCTACCACCATGCCTCTCATTTATCCTGTATTTTTTTATTCTTGTACACTAAGTCAGATGTAGTGAGATTTTAAATATAGCTGCCGTTTTGTTTTTTTATACATCTTTTATTTTGTGCTTCAAATCATCTGGTTAGCACTGGTTAGGGTGAGTTTCCATGCTGCTGAGTGTCATTGCAGCTCCATCCAGTGGGCTCAAAATATTTCTGACCAGAGAACTGTTTTTGCTCACTTCCTCTCCAGTGCTGGAGGGATCCATTCACAAGTTAGAGAGAGTATCAGGTTAAAGATACTGTCACGTGGCTGCCAACTCAAAGTTTACTCTCGCTGTAAATGGTAATAATAACCGAGGAGGATCATATAAAGTACTATCAATAATAGCTGAATTTAAGCTTCCTTTTTATTAAGAAATAACACTAATAAAACATTATCCTGAGAAACTTTAAGTTAAATGGGAGATATTTGAACATAAACAGTAGGAAAAGCTGAGGATTCAAGTATAATAATACAGTTAATCGGGATTACATTCTGTTTTGCTGTTTTACTTTCGGGGTCCTGGTGTTACCAAGGGAGATGATAATCCTTTAAGGACACCATTAGTAATTTTTTTAAATTAATTATATTTTCAACAATCCTCACACAGACACAGACACAATGCTCGACTCATGTTTAGTGACCGTTAGTCTTTATCCTGGATTGGTTTATTCATCTGTGCCATATACCTCCACTGTTGTCTGAAAACCACTGAAAAGCATTAGCCTCACACACTGTTTACATTGCTGGATATTTGATTCATGGAAAATACAAAAATTACCAACATCATACCTCAATGTTTTTACCAAGACGTGAGATTTTCCAGTGTTTTTGCTGTTGAAAGGACCATGATGCACATGATCCAAAAGGACATTTCTGCATAAAATGAAAACATACTAAACAAGAACACAATGGTATTTTAGGAAGCAGGTTTAGTGAGCTGAGGGAGACTCTGGGTTTTTAGTTTCAGAAACAGATCATCTAAAGCCTGGGTCTCTTACTCCGTGAAACTAACCTGCTCTCTGGCAGGTTTTCTTCAACAAACCCAGAGTTTCCCTCTGTCTCCCCCCTCCTGCGGGGTCTGAAGACATGTTTCATTTCCTCATTCATACGTTTCATATCGAAGTACATATCTGAGAGCATTTATTTTCAGAAGCTGATGTCAGAACAAGATAAAAACCCTGTTTAGATACCACTATTAGTTTGTTACACAAGACGTTTTTCCAGTTTTTTGATCAGTTAATCGGAGTGAAGACATTGAGGTTTTCTCACATATAAGCTACAATATTAACCAGGATTTATCCTCAGCTTAGAATAAAATCTATACACTGTCCGTCTTTCTAACTCTGTGACTCTGTTGATATAAGACACCAAGTTCTCAGTTACATACTGCACTGAAAAATGTATTGTACACTAGCCTACTGTAATAACTCTGTGTGAAGCTTCAGAAATATAACACTGATCTATGAAGAATCATTTCTTATGTTGTAATTGATCAACTGAAGGATCATTATCATAATTATGTCATACTGGAGATTAGGGTAATATTTTAAAAGGCTGGTCGTACAGTTGCAGTTGCAAGTGCTAGAAGATTAAAAAACTGGACTAAGTGTGTTTTTTTAATAATTGCTCATTGTCAGTCATCAAACTATTTTATTAACATTTGATTTTTTATTGAAGCGCAGTCACTATTTGCTGTTTTTTGTTAATAAAAAAATGCATTCATAGTTGCAACGTTACAATTAGCTTTACATTATTATCGTTCAGATATTACTTGTCTTTCGGCTCTCGGTTTGTGTATTATGTGTTTACTTTTATTGTCTGCTGCCACTGGCAGCTTTTAAGAAGAACAATACCCACTGTATGTATATAACTATTGTGTCAGATAGAATAATATCTTCTTGCCGACTTCTGATCCTAGACTTACATGTCTTAACCGTTGATATCAAGGCTTTAATTAAAACACATACCTGTTTATGTCATTAGTTGTATACATATTTACCAGTTACCATGTCAGTACACTTACCTAGTTATTCTACAATCAAAATGCCATTTGGAAAACGGAATCAGGTCCCTTATATGTTGTGAAGAGATGCATGCATGCGTTAACGTGTTTCTTTCAAATCAAGTCCAAAAGAGCGGACATTTGCAGTGAATTTACGGTTGAAATTGTTTGTGAAGAACAGAAAATTAAGCTTATTTTGATTGTTGTGGTTCAAATGAATTGACCTTTATTGTGTGAGTCGTGATGACAGAGATGAAAATCCGTCATTTATTTTGTCTTTGAACTGCCCACACAGTCACTCAGAACATATGAACTTGATTGTCTAGTACTTTTCTTTCAAAATAAAATTGCTTCAATTCGAAGAAAAAAATCCTGATAAATGATGCATCATTTTTCCTCTCTTTTTTCCTTTTTTAAAGTGCAACATGGTGGATATGGTACAAATAAACATTCAGCAGCAGTTTAAAACCATAATTCATGTTGAAATGTTCTCTATTGAAGTGTTGAGTAACAAACACTTCACTTAGAGATGTTTTTAAAACTATGTTTCTTAAAATGGCAGCTCGCTTTGCTGCAGTCATCTTCAAAGCTTTTTTTTAAAATTACACATCTTTATACCAGTATTTAGACAACAAATTCTCCCTGAGAAAATAATCATTGCATATTAATGTGATCAATAATACCAACCAAACAGCACTTTTATTTCCAGCAGGGCTGCCTGTTTATCAGGGCTGCACTTCACTGCAGACTACACATACAGAGAAGTCAGTCGATGATGTTTAGCTTGTGAGCACAAACTGTTTAGGTTATGTTGTTATTTACAAAATATTCATCTAAATGGATAAGCAAATATGATTAAGTTGAGAAATCAAAACAGATGTCAACAGTAAATGTTTGTGAACCATCCTTACAGACCATCAGAGTAGATTATAAGCACAGCTCAGATTGTCAGAAAGTCTCAAATTCACGTTCCTCATTTTGGTGCATGTTAATTGAGTTGCATAATTAAAAAGCAAAGGGATCGCAGTGATGTTATATTTGGCATTGGTCACAATGCATGAATCAAAAGGACCGATGAAGTTAGTATTTACATCATCTGTTAGTGAGAGAAGACAAAAAGGAGCTCTTACATAAACATATCATGTAGGCTCTTCCTTTTCATCAACATTACTCCAAACGTCTGCGTCACTGTGTGAGGGTGGATCTTTACTATCACACTAGGGCCCTCAAAGTGGTTTATGTAAATGTCAGCTATCAGCAGAGCCAAGGTCACTAAAAGCATTTCTCCTTTTCAAAACTCTGCTTGGAGACCTGAGAAAACATCTGTTTGACACAGAATAAGGATGGCCGTGCCATCAGGACTGTAGGTATGAAGACGCGTTGTACGATGTGATAAAAATAATAAAAACCATTCAAGCTCATTGATGGGTTACTGAACAGGCCAAGGTCCAAGGGTCTGTGGCATCAGCAATATTTCTTGTTTGAATGTTGCAGAGCTGAATTTAAAGATGCAAAATAACCAAAAAGTGATACAAGATGAACAACAAAGTTAAAAGACACACAGAAAAAATTAAAAGAGCTGGAAAACCAACCAAATAAACACAAAAGTCTCTGCAATAGATACAACAGCTTCATAGTGGTCAATTTGTCTTTGCCCAGAGGCCAATTTTCTCATAATCAATCAATTGAAATCTATATTTCTGAACCATTTTAACCACATTTGCACATAAAAATGAGCACATTAATGTTTAAGCACGCTGTTAAATACAGACATTTGCATAAACTAATTCTGGGCTTACTCCTGCTGCCAATGTTCCATCAAAATACAGTTTTATGTATTCTTTCAGCCATGTGGCGCTTTGAAAGGTTTTAATGCTGTCACTGCTATTTTAAGTGCTCCTCCTTAAAGTATTCAATCTCATTTAACTTTCTTTAATTTGCAACTATGAAGGGCCTAGGCAATATTTTTTAATCAACATAAAGGAGAAATGAACAGTGTCATGTTACCTGACAATATATAAGAATCTGTTTTCCACCATCTTGCGATACAACGTAAGATTTATGGAAGTTCATTGTTTTCAGTGACTTGAAGCATAAAACAAGAAAGTTTAACAAAAGCAAAATCTTTTGCTGCTCTTGGCCAAAGTATTTTTGTTGCCCAACCCGAACCACACAATAGATGTGCTCAAGCCCCAGTCTCCAGTGTCAAGGTCTATGTCTGTGTTTTGTAGCTTTGTATTTCCACTATCTCAACCACTTCCTTTAAAGTTGTATTACCTCATTCATGTTTTGGAAAAAACTTTGACTGTAAACCGAGGAGCAAAAATGCTGTCACAGCTTAATTGGGAAAACAAATTAGCACTATGTAAAAATAATTTCTTATGACATGGTTTCCTCATCTTATTGGACACAGAAAAGGACAAACCTGTGTTGCTGTGTTTGTCTTGAGTAGCTGGGAGGAGATTTTAGAAGAAAGATCCTCACAAATTCGGGGCAATCAGACAGTGGGTGAATGTTAATGAAAAAAACAAACAGCCCACCGCTGCAATTTGTGCTTGAAACCATGTTTGAGCAATTGCCGCTGCTCTCAGCTCTGCTTCGTTCGCCCTGCAAACAAGGAACACTTCAGGGAAGATAATTATCTTCCAGTCTGAGGGTCAAAATGCATTTAGGTGCAAATGAAAACAGGTTACAGTTTTGGAGTCTTGGTAATGAAATGGAAAAATGCAAATATGGTGTAAAATAACTTTTTTCAGCATTAAAACATGTCTGATGACCTGGAACGTGTTCTGGGAAACTTTTTGCTAAGTTCTGGCTTGTCAGATAAAAATGAAATCATATCATATGATGAGTGATTTTGATTTTGTCTGGTCTGGGATTAAAAAGCCATGAGTGAAACTAAATTTTACCTGTATTTTTTTTATGCCTGAAAAGAAAAATAAAGTAAAAATTCATCTTCTACAAATCCATAAAGAGATTTAAGCGTGGATGAACAGATTAAGCTTTTGAGCCTTTGATCTTAACCCATACTTTTTAAGGTCAAAAGGTCAGACCTCACTGAATTAATTCAGATGTTTGTCCTCAGGGAACATTTCGGTGGTAGGAAAAGCGATTTACATAAAATATGGTCAACAGCTCTCTGTGTGCAGTAATAGAAAAATCACTAAAGCTTTCGGGACTGAATATCAGCCTGATTTAGATTGGTATTCATATCTAAAACCGTGCCTGACACCTGAAAATGAGTCTGTTTTTAATATTGAAACGACCACCAGCAGTCGTGCCTATATGACAGAAATTACTGATATTTGAGAAAGCCATGTCAAAAACCGACAATTATGCTTCAAACGCTCAGAGGTAGACAAATATTGTCTGTAACACTGACGGAATCAACTGTATCACCTTACAAAATGTGACCTTGTGGGTGACTGAACAATTCTTCCTAATGTTTAAATAATGTTCAGCTGCACTGCAACTCAAAAAGCACCAAAAGTGAGCATTTTCATTAACTGTACAGAATTACTGGACTGAAGAGGGGGGGGCTCACCTTTTTAAAAAGTAAGATTAAAGCAAGTAATTAATATTTTCTTTTGAGTGAATTGACTTGCCCTGAAATTTTAAAAATCTCAACATGACACTATTGAATTGCCACAACTCATTGTGCAACTAAAAAACAGTGCAACATATTGTACTCAGCTTAAACACAAAGGAATGTGTGGAATAACAATTTAGACAGTCACCAAATCACAAAATAATTGTGGATTTAGCAAGTTTCAAATTATAGCAAACATGCTGCATATGTTCGAGATGACATTAAGTAGTATTATGATTTTACTGCAGTTCTGCTTTTTTAGGACGCAGAATAAACCACGGAGTTCTGAAAGACACCACATTTTATCACTGAGAACCCAAAGATCTTTTTAGCTCTTGAGTCAGATAAACGCATAATGTAAGGAAATGATTATACTTCTTATATGGTGAAATGCACCTTCATGACATCCTTTCATACAGTCCCCACATTCCCTAAATAAACATTTTATCTAATGAAAAAATATATCCTACTCCTTTATAAGTGGCAGCTCCCTGCTTTTGCCACTTCAGCAGAAATTTATCATGATCAGTAACAAAATGAGAACATGGGAGCAATGCGACTGATACAATGAGCCAACACAATGTGCAGCAAATTATTCAGGTTTGGCCCAGGGCACGGGCTGGAAAAATGATCTCATTTGACCAGACGGGTCGGGGCTCCTCTCTAATCACATCATAGTACAGCACAATGAGTCCTCAGCTTTGTTTTGGTCATTAAGAAAATAAAAACTTCTCTGTCCGACTCCGAACAAGTAAAAGCACTTCCTGAAATCTGTAATTGCTGCTTGACTGTTATTTAATGATTATGATTCATGCATATTTTATCTCTTATAAGACAGATAACAGATGGGTGGAAAAATTAATTTGGGCAGTTTTTGCTCAGATAATGATTTCATGTAAATCAAGATATATTAAGATGTATATTTACAAAGCTGAGGATACAACACAAAAAACTATGGTCGCTCTATGAGATGATCTCTGGTTTTATATGCAGGCTGGAATGATCTTACATGATTTAGGGTTAAATACTAATGCACAGTTTTGAAATTAAAAATCAATAGACATGCATTTTTATTCAACAGCACTGTGTATGCACCGTGTATCACAGCACATGTATATCACACACTGCGGCTTGAACCCACGACCTCATGGATGAATCGGGGTCTTTAATGCTGTAGTCTTATCTTCAGTCTACTACTAAACACAACGAATGTGATAAATACGAATATAAATGGGACAAAATACATTCAAGAAAAGTAAACAATCCTCATGACAGCACACTGGGGTCATCTCCAGTCATGTAAAATAGAAATGTGTCATACACATATCTGACCTCTCACCCTGTAAGGATTTTTACTGGCAAAGAGCAATGCCTTCAGGCAGGGCACCCAGACTTCCTGTACATACTCTCTCCACATTGGGCTACTTATTGCTCTCCCTCAAGGTGAAGAATATGAGAATATTTCATACAATAAAGGCAAATGGGTCTATAAATTGCCTGAGGGAAAGCTAGCTTTCCTGATTGCTACTCATCTGACTGTTTCCCAAATGTTTTACGCTCTTCTGACTGGTAATCAATAGCTACACATGCAGCCCCTCAGCCAGCACTGGTCTTTCATAGTACGCCTAAGGAGTAGTTGTCAGTCACTGGCAGCCGTATAAATAGACTGAGGCTGTATGTGGACAGATGGATGATTTCCCTGTCAATTTTTTGCTACGCCACAGTCCAAACAGTTGGTTTTTGTTTTTTAACAAGAGCTTATTGTATTTTAGCTGCATTGCTATTTAAGACACCGAATAATAAAGCATGTTAGTTTAGTTTAAAAACTGGTCGTCCATAAGTCATCAATAAAACCAGTTGTTATCAGTAATACATTTTCTATGCCATTAAAAACTGATTTTAGAACAATTCGAAAGTGTTAAGTGTTGAAGGTCAACATTTCTAGACCACATTTGTAATGAAAAAAACATGTCACCAAGTGGAGCAGAGTGTCTGGCTGATGTGTTTTTAATCCTTATTGGACAACAGCATCACAGACAATAAGCTAATTTAGGTTTTGACTGATGAACATTACCAATGAGTTGATCAAATTGTTGAATTTTGATCAATTTTCATAAATCAATAATACATTTTCCGCAAGGTAAATGGTCAGATGCTTTACTAGACAGGAGTGCTTTCTAATGCACCAAAAAAGGAGGATAAATATCATTTTAAGGTCTTTTCACAACCTGGTAACCCCAAATGTTGAACCCAGATGTTGAACTGTTTAATGGGCGCCTGATGTCAGTCAGACAGGGAACTTGTCCTCAAAACAATGATGTGAGACAAAATATTTGCAAATTCCTACCAACCTGTAAGTAAATACAATGTAGTGTATAAATACATAAACGATTGATACCATATTGTAAAATAATATGCATGTATCAATTCTTTCAATGGCTTGAAACTATTTCAGTAAAATACATCAACCCATATTTGTTGGCTTTGAAAAACCCTATCTAGGTGTTTACAGGCATCTTTATGGACCCCCTCACTTTCCGACACTGCAGTGATGATTGTCTACCAGTGAAAGATACATCAGTGAATCCAGCAGGGCTGCTGTTTGCTTTGAAGAGAACAGACTACCTAATTACCCTTATTTACAGGATGCTTCTGAGTAAAGCATCATATTATCTCGCTGTGACACAGTCGCTTGTCTGATAAATATGATCATTAGGATTTTCACTTCTCTGGCTATGCTTTATGGATACTACCGCTTTCTGTTGGCAATCAGATACTGTATGCACAAAAATACATCTTTGAAGTAAAGGGCAGAGAACCCTATCCTGAGATATTATGGATGTGTTGGAGTAATTTATAGAATGTTATTGACGCCTGCAAACCCACAGGGACCGCGGACACACATTAACACACTAACAAAAATGAATGCACTGGATAATTGCCTTTAGAAAGAACTAAGAGTGTTTTATTTTTGCCTGGCTGAGCTTGATAACTGTCCCAGTCTGCATGGCAAATAAACGTTGCAGGTACATAATTTGGAACACAACACTGATGAAAAAGAATGGGCCCTCTTAAGTTACTGTACTCTCTGTCCCTACAGGCGTACTTATGCTATATTGATGAGCAAATTAACAGGGTTGGATTTGACTAGAGAAGCTTCTATTAGATGAAGCCATGAAAGATGAATTCAATTGTGATTTGAATAGCACAACCCACACCAGCTGACTTTCAATGGGAGGCAGGAAATTGGCTCATGCTAAATTGAGTTGTGCTTGTTGTGATGAATGCTCAGCAGCATATAAGTTTGGATTGAATTTATCATCACACCCAGTGTTTGTACAGGGTGAAATATAACCCCTCTGCAGAAATAAATACTTATCTAATGTGTGTATTCAATAAAAATGTGTGTTTTGACTTTGAAATCCTTGACTGAACCCCTGTAGTTTGAATGCTAAACTTGATGAACTCTTCATCCCCTCTGCTGTTATTCTCAGACCCAATTAGACATACATATCCCACCCAACGCTGTGGATGGAGGCCAGAGTGCGTCTGTTTGTCCAAAGGGAAGAGGCGTGGGAGAAACACAGTGGTTTTACCCGCCAACACGCTGCACTGGGCACGATGCATATCAATACAAGCTGTAACTAATAACACTGGCTGCAGGTAAGTCTCCCAACATCAGAGGGAGACGGGTGCAAAGGTGTTTCATCTTTTATAGATCCCGTTTGAAACCAGCGATTGCCTCAAAGAAAGACTGAGTGAAGAACCAAAGCGTAAAGACCAAAGCCAGCGTGTGTGTTTGTGCATTTGTTTTAATGTTTATATGTGTATAAACCATCTGCGTGAACATTTTGTGATTATAGCGTACCCCGGCAGTGTAACTGGGTTGTTTGCAACAATCTTGCTTTGTCTTTGAAACTGTTTATGTGGGCCCAGGTCCCTTTGGTCAAATAAGCATAGGGCTGTATTGTCCCCCCGTGCACATTTGCGATTGCCCTCTGTGATAGCACCCAGCAGGCCTGAGAATGCAGGCCTAATGTTCTGGATGGATGGTGTCATGAAAAAAAGACAATTATCAGACAGCGAGCGAGGTCTCCTAGGGTTATGGTTTTAGTCAGATTCTTTATTTTATGTAGTTTTTGAAGCAGAAGCTTTAAAGTTTAACAGCCATAGGGTTCCTCTGCTCTTTTTTCTTTTCGCCCAGGCTTTGTGTATTTGTGCGAGGGTGTATAGCTGGGAATAAGGTTTTTGATGATCTAATTGGCTATTATTGGATGTTTTCAGGCAATAACATTGTGCTTTTTTTGTTTTGTTTTAAGGTGTAGTATGTGCGATATTGAATCGACTTCACGCAAGCCCTTTCTACACCCTTCAGCATGTTGGCCACAGCAGCTGCTGCATAAATACACTAGAGAAATACAGATGGAAAGATAAGGTTAGAAATGAGGAGGGTATGCTGCCCAGAATTACCACTCATAAGAAAATAGTATTTCTTCCTTATAGTGGATTCAGTAGAAATCTACTAACCATTAAAATTTCAGTTGTGTGTAAATAAACATTTGTAAGGTATGCAGTTAATCTCTTGTGAATACAAGTGCTTAATCATGCTGTTTGATGGACCAAACAATCAGTTCAACAGTCTTGCTAGTATAATTATTTGCTTTAATCCCCAGAGTTACATATCTACATATACTATCACTTTTATGTGTGTGTATAAATATAGTGCTGGATGTAAATAAAAAGTGATGTGATAACACTACCTGGCCAGCTGGAGGAGTCCATTTATGCTCTGTGTGTGTATATATATATATATATATATATATATATATATATATATATATATATATATATATATACACATATATACTATACAGATAGCCCTAACAGATTTTACTTTGTGTGTAAAGTGTCCTAATCCGGAGTATCAGATCGTGAACAAAGCCTTCTGTGACAAAATGTTGCCTCTGCAGGGTATCTTGCTTTGTGTGTTTTTCATACTGAAGAGAATGAGCAGGCTTTGAGTGTATGTTTACACACCTTGTGGCATGCTTCAGGCCATGAGCTAAACTGCTGGGTGCCATAGAGTAGCACAAGCTCTGTTAGGATGGTTATACTACACTAATTGCAGTAGTGTACCAGTCATAATTACACATGCTAAATTCAGTATTTATTGATGAGCTTAAATATGTGAATATTACCATATTATTCATATTCATAGGTTGATTTCTGTACAGCCCTCAGTTTTGCCACATTACAGCAGCTCCTTATGCACAGCCAATAATATTACTTCCTGTGCAATCAGCCTCACTACTTTCCCAGCCAGCGGCCCCACGTCTCCTGCAATTACATCTTCCCTCCGTAATCTGTACTTCCACCCGAATGAGACCAGCCTGAGTAATTTGCGTGAAGATTCGCCAAATTAAGAAATATAATGGGCGAGAATCCGGTCTGGTCTTCTGGTTATTGAATACAGACGCGCCAAAAGCGATACTCCTTTTGTGCCCTATTGTCTTTTGTGGGTAATCACATTCGCCAAGTCCGTCCCTGTAAGCCTAAGCCTCTTGTAAATGGAAAACAAAGGCGGTCATGACAATCTGTAATATTAATCTGATTGGGTTAACAGTGTCTCAGGGCCCTTCCACCCTGACTTCTCAACTACCTGTGGCGGCGTTTTAATCTGATTGCACTAATAGTCCGATATTCAAAATCAAGACCATGCCACCTTCCCCCACTGTAACACATAAGTTCTAATAGAACATCCTGTATTTCACATGAACACTCACAAATTTGTAAATAATTACTATCACATGGGGGGAAAATAATAGGCTGCCCCAATTCAAATTCACTAGCTCGAGGCAGTGTGGTAATCATGGAGGAGAGCGGGACAGGGAGAATAGGGGATACGGCGGGTAAGGAAGGGAGGTAATTGCATTGTATAACAACCACAGGTTCTGACAGTTTGATAAGAAAAAGAGTTCACAGTGAATAATGAGCAACTTTGTACATAGTACTTATGACTTTATGTGCTACATCATTTGTCAGTAACGACTGTGTGTTCTTCCTTCGAAATGCCTGTTATCCACAGTTAAAACAAACTCAGAACAATCGAACAGATTCATTGTTCATTTATGGACAGCTCCTTACAAACAGCTGGGTATATTTCAGTGGATACGGGCCTATGTTTGTTACTTAAAAGCAAACAACACACATATTCTGGGAAGTTGGTGATGGATTGGATGTGTTATCTGCCTATTAGCACAACAGCCCATTATCAATGTTGCCCAGGTTACTGCACTAGCTGTAAAGCAATAAAGACAGTCTGATTCTAGCCACCGCTGAGTAGGAGTTCAGTGGCTGCCTGCGTCCTATCACTTTCAAATGAGCACCACAAATCACTTCAGCGGGATGCCTGCACCAGTAATGTGGCCATCAGCATATGAAAATATGTATGGGAGACCATCCAATTTACTACCAGCAGACAGAAGGAAGAAACCCACAGTGTGCTGAGTGATTGTTAGATGGCTGGTTTCTGTGCATACATACCATATGTACATATATGACTCTGTATGTGCCTGTTTCCCGTTCTTGTTATTAACGTCAGAGGAACATGTGATTGCATGTTTTCTGTGTAAACACATTTTTAAAATTACCAGAGCACAGGCAGTTTTTGCATTAATAAGCAAATCAACTTCTCTTAGTAAAAAACAAAAAATCCCAGTATAACAAGACATCCAGGGGGGGGAAGTTGGGCTCATTCTGTGTCTGTGTTCATCTACAATTTGTTTTTGTAAGTGTGCATGTGTCTGTAGAAACATGCATGTCCGCTTGAGATCGTGTGTCTGTGTCTGTGTGTGTGTGTGTGTGTGTGTGTGTGTGTGTGTGTGTGTGTGTGTGTGTGTGTGCAGCTCATATTTTGTACAAACCAGTCAGATCGTCACAAATGTGTTTTGTGTGCACTTTGTTCTCTGCACTGATCCTGTCCCTGGCAGAAAATAATTACAGCCTGTTTGCGAACCGCTGAGATGGAGGAAGGGCAAAACAGAAACCAGCCTCATTTTACGGCTTCAGAGGACGTCACATCACCCAGGAAGAGAGGAGGAGACAATAACAGGAGAGAGATGAGACCATTAGATGAGAATGCTAATTACTCCACCTCACATTGTATGTCTGTCAAGCTCATAATACATCTAACTGTTGTTCACACATGCACACATAGAGGTACTATATATTTCATAGTTTCTAGTTCCAAACAGCTGGAATAATAGTTTGTCCATACTAATGACAAGAAGAAATAAGGGGTTTATTTTTTTAGGACAAAATACAAGAAAAAAAATAAGCATAACCCTCAGCAAAGCATTTACTGATTTTAGGATAAATCAGAAAATACAGTATCGGAGAAAACAATGCCTCTTTTAAAAAGATTTATGACACACATGCTCACATACCAACACCCACAGACATTGTCGACCCCCTTTCTCGATCACTCAACACAAGAATTTACATATTGTACACTCAGGCATGCATACACACTCATTAGGAGAGGGGGCTCGTGCATAGTATATGCTAGATGATGGTAGATGATATCCACCTTCTTGACAAGAGATCTGAGAGAGATCCCTGTGTAAGAGAAAACAGCGTTGAAGGCTCCTAATATCTTTGATAGCATCGTTATGGTAATGATCAGGAAAAATGTAAAATTCATGAAGTGTACCTAGCATTTGAGGATTGCCAATACTTGTTCTGCTGGCAAGAGAAAGGATACAGAAAACATGTTACAGAAGTCGTGCATGCAGATGTTGTTATGCTTTGCCCTAATTGTTTTTCGACAGTTAAGTGAAGCTAAATGACTTTCATGTGTTGGCATGTATACACAAGGAGGGAACTGCTTCTTACCTTTTTCTTTCAGCTGTTTGGCAGAGAGCTTGTCGGAACAAACACTGCCTCCCTAATTATTGCAACTATTAGACCTATTAATTTGTCCAGCCAAACAAGCCAGACAGACACTGTATAAAAATACCAACAAAAGGAATATTGTGAATTCCCAGTGAACATCTAAGCTTAGGCAAACAGAAGAAAATGCAAAACAGTCAGAAGAGCTCCGTAGCGAAAGCCTGGTCCATTCTGTCACTTCAAAAAGTCTCAGCATCAACCTGTCCATCATTGACAATTATGAGTTTGGACTCCCTCTCTCTGATAGTTTGTGCTTGTGTATGCCTGTGTGTGCTTGTGTATGTGTGTGCCTAAGATCTCTGAGGAGTGTCTTTCAAACAAATTTCCATTGAGCACTCATCAGTAGGAGGTCCAGGTCCATTGGAGATGGCGTAGTCACTCTGAAATCACACAGCTAACCGGGACTGTCAGCCAATCAGAATGTTTTTGATTTTTCATGAAATTCACGCTCAGTTCAGATTAACCTGGACTCCGACACAGACATCGGAATGGAGTGTGACTACATGGCTGCGGATGTTCACATCTGGGGAACAATTAGCCCGGATGCACGGCCAAGCTGGAGTGAACAAATGTGACAGGATTGTCAGATATGACAAGTGACTTGAGCTGTTCCAAATTTAGAACCATTGAAGTTACATTAGGGTGAAATCAGGTCAAATGCAAGCACGGTGACAAAGGGTTCCCCCCCCTCCAAAAAAAAAAAAACTAATAAATGTAAAAGGTGTTGTGGTTTGGACACTCTAGACAAAGAAAACTGCTGACTGTTGGGCTGGCCCGAAATTAACCATATATTTATAATATATATAATATAAAATAGCAACACTGACAATTATGCCAGCCACTTAATGCTAAAAGTGCTGAGGATGGTGTTACAGAGTGTCCAATTGATGGAAAGGAAAGTGCTTTGCAACCAAGCCAACGTTTTCTGTATTTCTGGACAGCTGATTTCATTCCAAGGTTCATGTCAGCAACTGTCTTTTTGTTTTTTGTTTTTTAAATTGGGAGAGCTGTAGTGGTGTTTGCAGCCTGACCCTTGAAGCACTCCTAGATACTGGGAGTCAAAATAATCGGATACAACATGCAAAAATGGAAAAATGCAAACCCTTCGCATACCCTCCTTTTCAGGTTCACCTAAATAAGGGGCAGTCAGAGTCCTAAGTTAGTGCAGCATAGATAGTACTTTGTATCTTAATATACACTTGCATACTCTAATTGCAGGAACGTGGAGTCCATCCACCAATAGAGTTTAATCAGACTGAAGCAAAATATATTTCTACCAAGTTATTTGTGGGAAATTGTTAGTTGGAGTGGTTACAATATTTGTTAGGTAGTTAGTTAACTACCTACTAGCACTACTAGCAGCTAATAAATACTATATGAGAGAACAACTGTGCTCTGGTAGAACTCACCAAAACTATATAACGTACTGGGAAGCTCCCAGTGTTCTTACTGCTGACTCTTCTCATTTACTTCATGTTTCTGTTCATTCCTAAATTAGACTCACACTTGAGGTGAGCACAAATATATGGTTAAAGCTGACAAATTATTAATTGACCAGAAAACATTGGCTCAACATGAGGAAATTCATGTCTGTTGGTATCCACTCTTTACACTGCACATGCCCTGACCTTGTATGCAGTACTGGTTGTTTTTCAATGCATTTAAAGAGCAGTGTTTTTCTCTCTCTCTCTTTCTCGCTCTTCTTTTTGTGTGCCATAAGACACATTTTAATAATAACTAACGAAAAACAAATATGCTCAGCTTAAATTAACATTTGATAAAAATATTTATCATTGTCCGCATGTTGATTTGCCACAGTTTTTACACAGGATGCCCTTTCTGACGCAACCCTCCCGAATTTCTATTGGGCTTGGACCGGCACTGCACAGTTGGGGATGGGAATGGGCTGTTAGAGTCACAATACAAAAAATTATTATAGCAGATATTGTTGTTGCACCTCTACAAATAATATTTTTGATTTTTTTTTAATTCATTAAATTTTTTGAATCCAGGCCTGGGGGCTCAGTGGATCAGTGGGAGGGCATTGGTTTGGACCACCAAGGGCCACCTCTCATTCTATGTCTTCGACATATAACCAGGACCGGGTATCGAACCACTGACACTGTGGTCCGTGGACAACTGCCTTACCCCCTAACATAATCCACATATTTATATGCCATGAGTTTTTGTGCCGGATCTCTGCCACAACCCTCTGATTTTATCCAGGCTCGGGATAAAATGAGAAGTGGCCCTTGGTGGTGCAAACCAATGCCCTCCAGGCTCACTGAGCCCCCAGGCCTGGATTCAAAATATTCAATGAATTCAAAAAAATCAAAAATATTATTTGTAGAGGCCCAACAACAATATCTGCTATAATATTTTTTTGTACTGTGACTCATCAAATACACACTCAGTTGTCCACTTTAATAAATCTTCACTTCTTGAAAGTTACAATATTCCGTTTTTTTTCTAATTCAATTGGTATGGTCAGTTGCTGATGTTCTGCACATGCTATAATCTTCAGCCGTATAACCAAGTGAAATGCTCAGCGTAGGCTGCAGATGTGTCTGAAGTTATTTTATTTAATCGGCCGGCATGCGTGCAGATATTGCCAATACCAGTAAATACAAATGTTAAAGATCAGTTGCACCACATCTAAAACTGGCTTTGCATTTAGCCTAAACAGAACTTTGCCACTGCTAAACAGGGTCACTTGTCCCAAACAGATAAAGCATGATTTTATACTGCTTCTGTTTTATTCAGTGTCTACTCTTTTAAAGACTAGCTTCTTGTTATCAAAGCTGTTTTCTGACAATAAAAGGAAATCACTTCCCTGCAGAAAGTGGACACTGGTGAATTGCCAATGTTGGAATGACAAAGATGTCTGTCAATAGGATGTTTGAAGCAGGCTGAAACTGAATGAGAGGCCATGAGTAGTGGAAAGTGAACACTCTTTGAAGTGCCTCATTTTATGACATGTTGTATTCATTGGTGGAGTTGAGGTACTGAATTAATGAAAGATGATAAAAAGTCTGTATTTTCCTCCAAGCACATCCAAAAACTTAATAAGAATTGACTCCTAAACCCTGCTAGAGTTCACTCAGGTTTGCTCAAAGACAGAAAACGTAGTGCTAGGATCAACATATTTATATTAATGATTTTACCCTTGGAATGACAATTCCAGACAATTATCACCCAGCTCTGTAGTTCCCTTCAGCTCTCCAAACCATTTTAGCATCTTTAAGCAAATTGTTTGGTCTTACAGGCAACAACTTCACAGTTTGAGTTTATTATAACCAGATTCATCCGTTGTTAGGTGGCTGTTTTTAAAGACACTGTTTCACACACATCATATAAAACACGTTTTGCCTTTCCTAGAAATTAAGTACAACAAAACCACGTTATGGCATAAAACCACCTTTGGTGTAGGGACAGAATTATTACTTATTCACCAGCCCATAGCAGAAAGTTTAGGTAAAGAAAATCGATGTGCAAAATATGGACTATATGGGAATACGAGAATTTGAAGCCATCATCCATTTTTGGATTATTATTTATTTGCTTTCTTGCCAAGAATTAAACAAGAACAATGGTATCACCCAACTCTAGCAAATATGATGCCTTATCAAGCTTAGCCTAGTGAAATGAATGAAAAGTGGGGAAATAGCTAATCTGACTCCATCCAAAAGGCACAAATTCAACTAATAGCACATATAAACTTCACAAATAAATCTTGATTTGTAAGGAACCAGTTTTGTTGTTTCCCATGTGTTTCCAGTTTTAATGCTAAGCTAAGCTAACCAGTTGCTGACCGTAGCTGTATGTTTTTCATACAGGTGTGGTCGAGTTGTCCCCCTAAGGGCCATGGCTACAAGCTGGTATCAAAGTAATGTCGGCAATGAACTGTGGATTTGCCTTCCTGTGGGCCAAAGAGGTATACTTGAAAACAAAGTCAAAGGCCAAAAAACTGAGCCCATGTGGAAGGAGATAACTCTGCATACCAGCAGGTGGTGGTAGTGTGTATTTGTCATCCAAATGGGACAGCAGAAGACAGGAGTTTGGATTTCTAAGCTAGCATTGAATGTAATGACATACAGGACTGGTGTCTCCTGAATCAGGCTGAACAGCCAATCAGGTGATGTTTGCCGACTGTTTAACATGGTCAACTGACCGAAAAGCCACCAATAGGTGTCCAGCAGTGTGGGACATGCTGCAAAACCCATTGCCTTGGTGTGTCGTGGCCCTAACCCCCAGAAAGAACACAAATACATGTTAATTATCTGTTAATTGAAATCTTTAAAGCGGCAACATTTGTGATGTCATGTTGTAGTCTCTCCTGTGCTGTGATTTTTTTCCCCCCATGTTTAAACTCCAGGTTTTATTTTGTTTTCTTGCTCCATAAGACTTGTTCCCACCATAACCAGCCACCCCCCTTCCCTTGCTCCCATTTCTCCCCTCTGCATCATTTTGACCTGGTGGGGGTCCAACTGTGTCTGCTCCCACACCTGTACACCATTTCACCCTCCTAGTTCCCACCCCAGAAGCATGTTGACTGACAGCTGCACTTCAAAGATCTGCTTGCTCTGCCGCGTTCATAGTTATCATCTGTTATGGGAGTTAGGTAGGGAGAGAGAGAGAGAGAGAGAGAGAGCGAACGTCTCAGGCAGCTGGTTTTGTTGTGGGGCCAATTTGGATGATTGGCCTTGAAATGCAAGCTGAAACGGGCTTCCCCGTGTTCCTTTAAAGTGACCCGTGCCCAGCAGTGTAGTGTAAAATTATCCTCGCCATGTTTGTGTTGTGTCAGAAGTGGTGACTGGCAGAAACTGTTAGTAATTGTCTAAGTGCTCCGGTGTGTCAAAACTGTCCGTCAAGCATCCCAGCCCCCTACTCCTTAGCTCTGCTTCTTCAGCTTCTCATAATATTTTCACTGAACTGCAGAGGACAAACTACTTTTAGTGATGGAGTTGTCACTTTGGTGCTTTTGCTAGGAAAAATATTTTACCTCGGGAAGAACACACAACCAACTGACATGTGTTACTGCTTTTTGGGAGAGAAAAAATGAGAGAGACATACTTGTTCTTTCTTTTGTTCTTTGATACGTTTACAAATTCAAGACTATGAGCTTTTCTTGTCATAACTCATTGAAGTTGAAGCTAACCTGAATGTGACATGAAAATACAACTGTTAAAGAATGGACACAGGTACATACTCTCTTATGTATACACTTGAAATGGAAACTATTGACTGAATGTCTGAATAGTACTATATAATGAAAAGACAGGAGGAAATTTATTACAGTTTGGTTTCTCTGCTCGGGAAATTTAAACCCATCATCAGCTTCAACTCACATCCACACAACACATAAAGGCACTGCAGTGTAACAGCCTGAAACTCAGGTGTATCTGATTAACGCCGTGAAGTGTAAATTGCTGCGGTTATTAAGATTCCTGTTAATCAGGGGTTTATTTAGGCAGACAGAGTGAGTTTATTTTAAAACACGGAGCATGGCGGAGAAGTATTGCCACAGCAGTGCTTACTTTATTTATGGGACTGCAGAAGGTTATAATGCAACGATGCATTTTTCCAGAGTGGTTCCTGTGCTGTTGACACACTTTCTGAAAAGTGTTGCATGCATTAGATATTTTAGTAAACAACATATATTTTTAGCCCTTTTAAAATGTAACTAGGAGTAAACACACTATAGTATATAGATATACAGTATACATATACGCTTTTAATCAACCTGGATTAATTCCACCCGCTTGGCTGACTTGAATGATTTTTTTATTTTTATACTTTTGGTGTGTTTGCCAACAATTCTTTGCAACAAAAAGAAAGTTAGACTAAAAGTAAAGATTTTCAGTGACTATTGTGGTCTTACACAGTGGCGTTCTCTGTCTAGCTGTCAGCGACTGTGACTGCCAAACACAAACACACACACACACACACACACAGTGTGTATTGATGTCATCAAAAAGCCCACACTCAGCTTAATTAAACTTAATAAAACTTAAGTGTATAGTAATGCATCCCTTATTGTGGCATTACTGTGTGCGATGACATTTTGTAATTAAATTATACATTCAATTTACTTAAAATACAAACAGAAGCAACAGAAACATTTTTGAAAGTTTAGTTTTTGCTACAAAACTACAAAAAACCCAATTAATCTTGTATTAGCATGAGATTAAAAAATATGTCCACTCTGCCAAGTCCTCCTTCTCCCTGCTGTGCTACGATGTGCCACGCTCTTAAGTACAATAAGTAAGAATGCTCCAAAACGTACTAATCAAGCAGAAATTATTGAAATGCTCTGATTGGTTGGAAGGGCGAGACTCACTCAAAAGCTTTTAGATGTAAATATCTATACACTGCTGCCAGTTCAGATCAAAGTCTGGATCACGGGAGGCTCAACTCTACATAATAAAATAAATTGTGACACATATTTCTAATTTTTTAAAAAAAATGCACAAACTGTATTTTTAAGGTAGTTGATAATCATCCTTTAAACCTTGGCTGCCATCCAGTATAATTTTCTTTTTTGGTATTAAATATAGAAAATATAATGTGTGGGTGTGAAGGCTGTCAACATCTTTAAACGCACAATAAAATAACCTAGTCTGAGTAATCTTTCAGTAAGTGATGAATCAGCAAGTTCAGTAATTGATTACATTTTTCAAGCAACTTATCAACCAGTTAATCTATCTGTGTATCTATAATTTTCATATTTTATTGCCCTTCATGCTTCTATATGCACCACTCTTTAAGAGATGACCTTTTATTTACTCCTAATAAACCAGTCTGAAATGGCAACAAATGTCAAGTTAAACTCACTATACCATATGTCCGATCATTTTTTGTGTCAATCACATCCATATGAAAACAAGGAGGATTATTTGTTTAATGTTGCTAAGTTTATTGCTTCCCAATGCTGTCAAATGGGAATAGAATTTTTCAAATTTGTAATTAAATTGGCAGTTTGCTCTGCGTTTTTATCCCAGGCTGCTCAGGATGCAGGACTGCATGTTAGTCACAGCATGCTAACCCCCCCTTCCTGTCCAAACACACCTTCTCCGCCTTCCTCTCGGGAGGAGAAAAATCATTCGTTATTTTAATGGGTGTCAAATATGTTTTCCAAATCTACTAAAAGGTTATCGTTGTTACACGCGGACAAGTGCTTATATCTGAATCAATGTTAACTTTGTTACTAGGGAAATTTACTGCCTTCCCAGGCCGACCACGGTGCACAAATTTAATCGGCGTGTTTTCACAAAGTGCAGCTTGAGGGTGATTTATATGGCAGAGGTGACTGACTGTTCTTTGATAGAGCGGGAGAAAAACACATATCTGAGAGGTGCATGAAGGCATAAATAACACTCTATATTTTCATTTAAATGTCTGACAAGTGAAGATTATGTATTGTTAGTGTTAGAACGGCAGGGGCTGGTGGGGAACTGGGGGCTGGTGGTGGCAATGTGGTAATATGAATGAATGACACAAGACTCTGCACACAACCTCTGGTGGTTTACACAGCCAGAGACTTATTTAGTCCACCTCAGACCACATCCTACATTCTGGTCTCTCCTCACCTGACACTGCAGTGGTTTTGCCCTTCTTACAATGATCGCTCTATGATGAAATTATGGGTAAAAATTTCACCATTTGTTGAAAAAAAAAAAAGATAAGAGAAAGAGACAGAGAAAGGCAAAGAAAGAATGAGAGTACTGCTGTTACTCCACTGCCTAGACGTCACTATTTGTCTTGGGCAAGTTAGCTTTATCTAATAAAGTGTCTTTGTATTAAGATGGATACTTCAAAAGCTCTTTTGTCTCTATAATCACAGAGGAGGGAGGCAGAACTCACACATTCCTCGCTCAATTTATTATTAATAAGTACATCAGTGGGAGAAAGATATCCTGGGGACCAAAACAGCCGCCGAGCGCAACATTCATCAAACGTAAACGAATATCACAATACACAGGATACAGAGGCTCCAATAACAGATAATTGATGAGAAAGGTCTTTGAGTGCACTAGATCACTGTTGATGGTTATCATTATATAAGATCATTTCATAGTTTACACCAAATGATAAACTGTTTGTTGAAGCGAAACATTTTTGCTCTCTTCTGTGTGCAATTAAGTGGTCTGTTTGCGGGAGTGGGGTCATTCTGTGCCCCCCCATGATTAAACTGTGGTTAGCAGCATAACTGTATTCACTCAATACTTCTGCTTTCTCACTAGACCTTAATCTGCTGCAACCGCAGCAATTACCCTTCTGAAGGATAACAAAACACAAACACAAACAACACGATCACATCCAAGGCTTTTTAAAAAAAATAACCTCTTCATCTTCGTCAGGATGAGCCTTTGAATTTTGTTTTCTTTGTAAGATGTTGAAAAAAATCTCACTTGTAAATTGATAAAAGATGCAGAATAAAATACAAAATCTTAGATGTACAAAGATATTTTAGGGAGATGATGTTGCTAATATCCCCACTCTCACTTGTAAGTGATAATGAAGCTCTATTCTGCAAGACCCTGACAATAGGAAAGCACTATTTCAGATGACAGATGGGACCAACTGTGTGACTATCATAACAGGCCCTGCTCCACAACCTGTGCACCGGTGTTGGGTTTCCGACAGGCAGTAGCAGCACTGACACATGTAACTATAGGACCTGTGTCTGAGGGCAGGAATTCAATCAATAAAACTCACCCCTTGACAAGATATACCATGTTAGAGCCCAGACACCGAGAGACTGGGTGAACCATCTGTTCCTTTCTTTACCACGCTCCCCCTGTCACATGTCAATCTGTGCTGCTAATGTCCAATATATTGGGTTATCATTCATATACTTTAAACCACCTTCGCTGGCTTTATGTAATGAAGCTGTAACTCAATTTGCTTCGGTTTACCATCCCCGATGCCTGCTCTATAATCAGCCTGCATCTGCCTCCCTCCCCCTCTGGGACCTGTGTATCGCTGTGGAGCCATTGTCACTTTGCAGGTGACGACATTACAATGGCACTTCATTAACAAGCTGCATGTATGGCTCATCAAAAAAACAAAAACAAAAAAACAAGCCCATGATTAATTTACGTGATTTTATTTGCTTTTCTAAAATGTCATGTCCTCTCAGTCAGGTCAAACAGATGCATGAGCAAACTGGTAGAGGATCAGAACAAAACATATTAAAAAACATTAAAATCAAAATTCACTGATTTGACTTATAGGACACTTGAGGAGCAGCCTCTACACAATCAACATTCTTTTTGAGGTGAATACAGTAATTTTTTTGTAGACAACCTCAGAGTACCTAAGAATGAACCCCCCACATAATGAGAGCATCATTAGTTACATCCTTGCATGACTTGTTGAAGTCTAACAACTCTGGAGGTGTTGCGGATGCTGTTTTGTTTAAATCCTATTTTTGACTAAAATGATATTACCTAGTTTGAGTGTACAAGGGAAATGTCATTCCCCCCTTTTTTTATAAGCTCTAAGTAGCTTTTTGACATCTGTAAAGTTGTGACATTCAGTAGAAAATGCAGAAAATGAGGAATATGAGTTCTGGTTTCTAAGCTGTGAAGCAAATTCTATAATAATTCGGCATTTGAGGGATGTTTTTACAACACAATCTGTCATAAAACATGTAACTATAAAAAGAGAACAACCTTGGATCTGACTGAAGTTCAGCGGACTTTCATTTTTCTTTGTCCACACAACCTCAGTGTCTCTACTCATTGGGACCATTTATCATTTAGGATATGATAAGGTTGTCCATTGTCTCAGTGGTCTGCATAATTTGGCTCTCATAAGAATATGAATACTTCCCCATCTGTTTGGTGTTAGCTTTCAAACCGCACTTAGCTGTAAACCCACAACCATGCGAGACATCTACTGTTTAATTAAAAAAAGAAAGGAAAAAGTCAGAATAAAATTATACTGCTATAAAAGAGTCTTGCCAACAATAACATTATCGTTTGACACGCAGCATGTCAAAAAACCCAGTTTCATATCACAGTAAAGAGAACCGACCTTTGACGAATGTGTGTGTGTATGTGCACGCGCGTGCCTGTGTGTGTGAACTACTGATTTTAAAGCTTCAAAGATCGCTTTTAGGATACAACAAAAGAATAACCTCTGACACCCAAACAAACAAACATAAACCACATTTAAATAGCACAAGTTGGAAAAGTCTGAAAGCTCACTTCTTTAGTGCATGTGTGTGTGTTTGCTGTATGTGTGTGTCATAAAGAGCAGGGACATGTCTATTATGTGCAGTTTGATTAAAGCATGATGGCTGGTGTCCAATCTGCTTTCCAAAGGAGCGCTGTGACAGCCAGCAGCACGTCTACCTGCTGCCTGCTCCGCGTGTTAGGTGATTTACGGCTGACTCCCTCCGTTTATGTACTGCCTTATTTTCATTTCTACCCCGCTGAGTGCCAGGTTCAGAACTGCTGAAGAAATATTATGCTTTGCTGACAAAATACAGTGACAGCCATCTCCCAGCCTTAAAAGAGTGCCAGAGTGTTTAACAGTATGAGAGCCTGGGAGACAAGGCGAGGTTGAAGGCATCTGTAAGCACGCGGCCCATTGAAACAACCATTTGATCTAAACCAGTTCTGATTGGGTGGAATGATGTTTATAGCCAAGTTAGAATCTACTTTCAATTAAAAAAATGACACAGGGGGGAAAGGGGAGGTCTGTAAAACAGACGGTAAAATTTATTGAACAACTTTTACTAGGGTCTTGTCTGAGAAACATGTGGCGCACAAATGAAATGTTTGTTTCGACAGACGGGTTCGCCTGCAGACGAGCAGGTAACTTGACGCCAGGGACTTTTTCATTAACCCCGAGTTCAAACCCTGCTGCTGTTTCAGGCTTTTATGGGGAAGCAACAATTTGATGTAAACGGATGAATATAAATACCACTGTTGTTCAAGCACTGTCATGTTTCCTATTCATTGTAGCCTGTTTTCTCCTTTACAAGAACTACTCTGAGCTGTAATGAGGTGTTGTAGCGTCCCGAGGCGTTATCATTTGCCGCATTATTATTTCAAAAGCTTCGACAACAGCGCTCTCTCTGATGTAATTCTCATGCATATGGAAGGTGTGACTTGATATCCTGGTTTTGAGGAGAAGGCGACCTTTCACTAAATAAAATGAGTGATCACAATCCTAATGAGGCAAACGAATGCTGGGAGCAGTTGGGTCCAGACATCAGATGGACATGTCTGTAATTAGCCTCTAGCTACCTGCACATTGCTTGTTTTTATTTAGATTACAGCCCTGAAAGCAGCAGCAGTTAATATGAATCTGAAGCTACAAAAAAAACAAAAATAAAAAAAAAATAAAAAAATCCCACCTCCCTGCATCTGAGGCTGACTATAAATAAAGATTGTCATTGTAACCTAATCAAATTATGAGACGTATTTTGGTTAGGCTGTCAGTTGTCTAACGCTCTCTGTCTCTCTCTCCCTTTCTCTCTCTCTCTCTTTCTCAGCAGATGAGGCAAAGCAAAGTGAATCCCCTGAGGTCCTCTCATCTCTCTTCAGGAGCTGCCGACTCTCTTCTCTTTATGGCACACCCAGAAGGATTAAGCACAAATGGCATTCACATGATTTCAATAAGCTCAGTGAGACAAGAACCAGCCTTTCAGCACATTAGCTTTTTTGCTGCAGAGGACACAAAGCAGAAACTGAGCAACTGCGGGTGGAAGACAGAAAAAAAAAGAAACACAGAGTTAATAACCATCATAATAATAGAGCAGTCTGGCACTGCAGAAATGGAATTCCTTTGGCCCAAAAACGGCCTCCTAAGTAGTGATGTCACCAATAACAGTGCCGATTGGGTCTGACATGAACCTGAGGTGACACTGTCCTAAAAAGAGACCCCCTGTGGAAAAGCCAGAGTTGAGGGCTTTGAAAAAAGCAATGAAAAAAGTTTCCGGGATAATGTCAACACGTGTGACCAGTCACTCTCAAGTTATTCTTCAAAAGGTAGAAACCAGGATCCAAATGTAAATAACAGGATCTCCCCTCACAAACTATATTTAAACACACACCTAAACAGTGCTATCAACTCCAACCAACCGGGGTTTTAATACAGGTTTCAACTTGGCTAAGGAAGGTGTTAGTCAAAAGTGCTCCAGAGCTTTCACACGGACAACCAAAACATACGTGTCCTACTCACAGAGCCTGAAGTTAAACCACTTTCATTTAAATCCAACATTAGCTGTTCCTAAGCTCAATCAACTCTCACTGAATGTGGCTCATGAGCTTTTGCAAAGTTGATATTGTCAACACATCCTCCACCACATACTCAGCTACACTTTGCCTTGGCTTCTTCAGAAACCCTGGTTTTACCAATGACATAAGTTCAGCTTCAAATTGTACTGCTTTGCACCTTTCTTCTGCTGCATGGGGACATTAATATTTCTGTTTAGTTGCCGATCATCAGAGTGACTCAGTGAAAGATTTTCAATTTCAATTATTTGTAGCATCATGTTATATTACAAAATTCATGAAATGAAGGCATTTCTGACATTTTAGCATTGTTATGATCACTGAATTGTGACAGACCTATTGCACAACGCAACTATCCAGCACCAAACTGCATAAAGACAAAGTTAGCAACTGGCATGTAGCCTCTAATGAGACAGAGAAGTGTTTAATAGGTGATTGTTTCCCAATCAATCCCATTCATTTTAACTGCTTAGTATAAGTAATTGTTGGGCGGCTGAATCCATAGAAATGCACTGTAGTTTGTAAGTAACAGAATAAAAGTAATAGTAACTACAAAATGTTGCGTTTACAGCTTGTTTCTTAAAAAGAAAATCCCTAAAATCCCTAAATGCAGGTTAAACAGACAAAATGTTCAGTTTTTTGTAATTAATAATCAAATTACATATGCAAATTTACTTGGTAAGTGATAGGCCAAACATACATATAAATCTTTTATGAGCGTGTTCAAAGATCGATTCCTAACGTTTGGTTCCTTCTGTTACATAAATAAGATCAATTCCAACAGTTACGCTCAGAGAGAACAAAGTCTTGTCATTAGAGCAATTTAAACTGTCTGCTTGTTTAAACGGAGCACTAACTTACAACCTTTTTCTTCTTCTACTTTTTTCTACCGTTTTTGTCATTTTCAGTGTTTCTTAATGTCCTCTCTCCCTCTTTCTTTCCTTTCTGCTGCGTGAATGTGACTAATCTTTTAGCTGGGTAAAAGTAGAATGGCACAGGGTCTCCTCCTTCCTTCCTTCCCACCCTCCCTCCCACCTTCCTTCCCTCCCCTCCACACTCTCCACTCCTGCACTGTCAGTGATTTTTCATCGCCCTTGTTGGGGCCATTTTATGCATTGTTTCCCTGATGCAGTGATTGATGTCAGAGGCTGGTAATCTGGGGGAATGAGAGGCTGGATGGTGGTCGCCGAGTCCCCTCTGTCTCTGACATGTTTCGGTCGAGCAGTGGTGTGCCGTGCCGCGCTGGGGCCCCCGTTTGGCCACGGCCACTGCTGAGGCTGCTCACTTCGCTCGCTCAGCGAGCCCTCATTTCCATTTCAATCTCAACCTCATGAATGCAAAAACTCTGGCCGAAAATTAATAACACCACACAGTGGAAAAGTGGGCGCAAGGGAGAGGGATGGAAAGACAGAGAGATGGAAAGGAGAGTAAAAAGGAGAATAGAGAGCTGGGGTCTTTTTCACCCCTTTTGTTCCTTCAAAAGTGCCCCTTATTTTATTCCCCTCTCTCTTTCACCAAGATCCTCCAATGAATGGCATTACAGACAATGCCATATCCATAGTGACACAAATTTATTTCGGTTGCAGCACCATAGTGTATTTCCACAGAACCAGGGGCGATTTGTCTGGGGACAATTTGGTTTCCATAAAGGATTTAAATGGTTTCTGTGGAGATAGTGGGGTGAAATTTAATTTGTTTCTCATTTACTACAGCAGGTATGAAAAGGAGAAAAATTGGACGGCTGATGGGCTAAAAATTGGTGCTGTCCCTCTGCTGTATCCCCAAAGGACCAAGGCCCTGCATCATATAGATTGAACCACCCCCCCCCCCCCCCCCCCCACACACACACACACACACACACACACCCAGCTCTCACACAAGCCAAGCCAGCACACGTACACACACAAACACACACGCGCACACAGAGCCTGCCTCTAGCCTAGAGAGAGCTGTAACCTTAAACCAACTTAAACAGTAACCTTTGGGGAGGCTGCCAATCACTCCTAAAACAACGTTTCCATCGATCGGCCTGTCTGTGTGATTTATGGCCTCATTTTACACTAATTGAGAATTAGAGGGCGGATTAGTGGGCCTCAACACTTCGGCCTGATATGCACTCTGAGCAGTGTAATCTGTCACACTGGGATGTCCGACACTCTCTTACTCACAAAGGAGGAGAAGAGGGAGGAGAGGGAGGGGGGTCCTTTCTAATTGAATTTCCAGATAACACGGAAATTAATTTGACACCAGTGAAATTTGACTACAGCTCTGGAGCTGTGCTCTCTTGCTCCCCCATTGTGAAATGCATGTGTTTCTTCTGGTTCTTTCTCTCCTTTTCTCTCCCTTTCTATGTTTCTTCTGTGCCTAGCAAGCACTATTGATCCGAATCACTTTGAGTTGAGGGCCGTCTGAAGCATGGAATCCCTAAATCATATTTGTGCTCATATTAGGGCAGTTCATCTGCTTCTATCTTCAGCCAGATAAAGAATATTACCTTTCATTTTGTTTGACTGTGTTCAGATTACCTTTTTCTTCCCCCTTTCTTTCTTTTTGTGGAGGGGAATCTCCTTTCTTGAGGCTGGCGAATGCATGCAGGCGAATGCCCAGAGTCAACAGCCGGAATTGAATTAGGGTCCCGACTCACCGGGTCCATTGTCTGGGTAATTTGTCGTATAAGTGGCAAAATGAAAGCACTCTCCACGGTTCTCTGAGCACCTGCTGTTGTGTCACTCATCACTGCAGATACACAGAGCGAGAAAGAGGGAGAAAGAGCAAATGTTTCGAATGCTACCAAAGATCACACGGTAAATTGCTTTGCGACATCAATTCAGATGTCATCACAGTGCTTTTTGTAAAGGACTTATAATAACATTAAAATAATCAACAGCTGTAAAGGGGGATCATTTCAGATTGAAAGATCTGAAGCTATGCATGTGAAGTGCTTGTGCACTTGTTGAGGCCGGGGCCATTTTAACTACTTCACATCTACCAGTGGCATGTAGTACTCTGACCATTTACTTAAGTAAAAGTATCATTTACATAGCGCAAAAATACTCTGTAACAAGCAAACATCCTGCAATCAAATTGTTACTTAACAGAAATGTATTACCTCAAAAAAGTACTCTTCATGGCTCATTTCACACCAGTGAATAAGAATATGTTGCAGCTCATAACAATGGAGCTGGTTATACACTGTGTGATGATCAAATGTTTTGAAAGTACTTTGTTTAAAAGTAGGTCGCGCTGGGTGGCTTGTGAAGTTCACACAGGGAACTAATAAAGTCTTAATATACTTTGTATTAAATCTAGTATAATAAGTAACTAGTAATGATATAGTTTAAAATGAATGTAGTGGATTAAAATCACAATATTAGTAGCTGTAAGTATTAAGTATGAAAGTAGCAGAAAATGGAAACACTCAAAAGTACTTTGTTACTTTGCACCACTGGTATCTAGTAACTAAAACTGTCAAATAAATGTAGTGAAGTAAATAAAGCATTATATCTGTTTAAGAAATATAGCAGAAACATGTAGTATTTTAATTACTTTGTTAGTTTCCTCTGTTGGTTATTTGGGGCTTCACAGAAGTGCAAACAAATTAAATGTTCTAAGCTCTTTAACTCTAATACAATCCAATCCACTTTCACAATCCACTTACATTTTAAAACAACTGGGCTAAGCAAAGTGTTTTATATTGTCAAATTAAGAAAAACCAACAAAACCATGCAATATATATATTATATTATTATTACAATATTATAATTATATTATTATTATTATATATTACAATATTATTATTGAGTTTATCAAGCATAAAATCAGGGTCCATTTCCACACTAAGATTATTCACCACAGGTTTAACGTATGGCTTCAATGGGCCCAGCTCCACATGAGAGACAGGGAGTTGTTAGTAGGGTTAAAAACAATTACATGTGTTTTGCTCTAATTAAAGTTTAAAAGTTAAAAGCCAACCAGGTTTTAATATAATTAAAACAATCTAAAAGAGCTCCCGTCATCCTTTTTCAATAGAACATAGATCTGAGAGTCATCAGCATAGAAATAAAAAGATATGCCATATTTACTCTACTACTCTACTGTATATCAGAGACCCCTTCTATGTAGCACGCATGTAGCATTGTGTGGGAGTAAAAGTTTGCACACAGTCTCTTTAGCAGGCTAAGAGATGCATTTATCTGCGTAATGAACTTTGGACACCAGCTAACTTAATCCCAGTAATGCCTGCGAGAGTCAATTAGTGAAACTAGATTCAGTGCAGTATTTATCTAATAGAGCAGACCCAGCAACTACACACACCAGAACACACACACACACACACATTGTATTGACTATCTTCATCTTATCTTTCTGCTAATGGGACCGCAGGGCCCATCATCAACTCTTCTCTAAAATACAGTGTTAGTTTCCCCCCCCCCCCCCCTTTTTTTTTTTTTTTTGAAAAGCCTGTGGGGAGTTTAGAAATTGAGTAGCTGTTGATTTGAAGCACTAACAAGTCTTTTTAAGAGTTGATTTTTTCCTCCCCTGATCATTTCAGTTTGTGATCTTATGAGCATGTTAACCTGGATTCCCCTCAATCAATGCTCACAGGATATTATGAGTGTAGCACACAGGTGACAGCATATTACAAGACCTGTAACAGATACCTCTGGGATCTTCATCTCCCCTATGACAGGGTCTACTATCTGGAGCAGGAGCCTGTATAGAGAATAATAAATGACAGAATGTGATAAGACTAGGCTGTTAGCAGGCACGGTCATGGTCTACATTGCCCTTCTTGTCTCTCAAGGGACAAGAGCATGCATGTGTGTGTGTCTTTGTGCATGCATCATTGTGTGTGTATGTGTGTGCGCTCAAGCTGTGCTCTCACAAAAACCTGCTTAACGCTTGCAGCAGCGTCAGCGGTGGCCATTGTCTAGTAGCAGGCAAAACACAGTGGGTTACAAAGGTCTCTATCTGCCTGCTTCCTCATTTCTTATTCAGACCCACAGGGATGGGGAGCAAGGAGGGTGGAGGGAAGAGGGGGAAAGAGGGGGGAGGAGGGGGTGGAGTGGAGGAGGAACAGGGGGATAACTGAGAGGCTGATGGAGACTAGGTGACAGGTTGGAATGGGCCATCAATAGATCCATCAGGCGGGTAATTTGGAGCGCGCTTAACATACATCAGTGGAGTCACAGTAGCTGGTATCTGTCTTGTCGTGGAATCACAGTAAATAACAGTTAAAGATGGTGTCAGGCTTGACCTGGTTGACCCCCCCCCCCCCCCTCCAGTGTATGTGCGTACATACACACACTCTTACACACACACAACCACTGCAACATAGCTATATTGGAGCACAGACATAAAGGGATTAACACATAGTTTAATAATATCTACCTTCACACAAGCTGCATTCACCCTTTTAAATATTCAGAATCAGACTTTTCAGATAAGTGACTTTTATTTTTCGGTATTGCTGGCGGTCAGCCACCACTAAAGATATGATTTAAATACTTAATTTTAGACTTAATAGTAGCCACAGAATTCTTTGCTCGAGTAAGAGAGCTTAAGGCCAATATTGCTATATGATACAATAAGCTAGGTGACATGGAGATTCTTCTAGAAGAGCTTGACAAATAAGCTGCAGCATCATTCAAGGACAAACACACTCAGAGAAAACAAGCGCTGCAGGTGCTTTGAAAACTGTGCATAGCACCAGAGGGCAGGCAGATGAGCCTCATCCCTAAGGAAGATGTGTCTTTCTTTGTGTAAAGGTGAGAGTGTGTGTGCGATACCAGTGAAGCATGTGACTATAAAAGTGAAGCACCTTAGGCTAACTGCTGTTCCTGCCAGTCACACTGCGCACTAACCTTTCGAACACACACCATCCAGTCTTCAAGGTGTCATCTCACATTTTGGTGTAATTCAGTAGGGTAAGCTCTACTTCATAATACCGATGTCTTATATTTAGGGGTGTTAATGACCACTTTAATGATCACATCTACTGTAACAATGAGAATGGTTGTGGTTGTATACCTGCTTCCTGGTCTGTGGGTTTTGCTATAAGCCAATGAACAAAGCCAATGGACAAAAGAATAATGATTTGACTCCAAATTTGCAACAACAGTTTGCAGAGAAGCAGTGAAGTGAAAGAAATTTGACAACCAAATTAAAACAAAAATCTCCAGTGCAGATTATGAGACATACTGTACATCTGACTAATGCAAGCTTGCTACTGAATCTTGTCACGTTATTCACTAATGGCACCATAATATCTTCCGCAGTAGATCTGCTTCTTCTGGATGATCTGAAGTGCAGCTGTGTGTGCAAACAGAATTCTCTTTGGCAGGAATAAACAACACATTCAATAAGATGGCTGACAGAGTTTTCTTCTGAACAGGAGTTTTCTTCATCATAAACTACAGTGAGTGTTTTGATCTATTCATCACGATTTGTTATCGAACAGATACAAACAGACACACAAACAAAAACTAAGCCTAAGACTTGTTCTTCTCTGTCCTATTGAACTTGTTATAGTCCTCTTGGCCCCGCTTTAATTAAACGCAATTAGCTAGTCAAGGTTCCCTTTACACTAATGCGGTTACTCTGATACAATTTGGCCTTTGCTTTTAGCTTTAAGTGTGTGTAGCTACCTTAATCAAAATTGTCAGTTAAAATGAAACTACAGCTTGAGTAATTAAATTTAATTGGCTCTTGTCACTTCATATGCTAGCGGTGTTTTGATCCTTGTTGAGTGTTTGCTGCCTCTGCTTCATATTGAGCTTTATTACAGTGTGAGGCCTTGACCCTTCCAGGGCCAAAAGCATTTAGACTTGGTCAAAGCTGAAAATGCTTTGAACCATGAGTGTGACCAGATGAGTGTAACAAAACAGCCTAATTTGGCATTAGATTAGAAGCAAAATATTAAAATACTCCTGCATGATATGTAATGATATCTACAATATCATAACTTTTAACTAATATGGTACATACATTTCAGTGAATCTTGTGCTCTAAGACAAACTGCCCCTTTCTAAAAAAAAAAAAAAAAAAAAGCATCAGCCTGGCTTGACATTACATTAATTTTTGAGCACATTTTCACAAATGCAGTTCCAGTTGGCCATTTTCTTTACAAAACTCTGTGATTTGATGGGTCAGGAAGGAGATAACAATGACTGCTGACGTCTCCATACATTGCGCTTAACGCAGAGACACGGTAAAGCCAAAGGTGGAATTGCTTTTCTGGAGCACTGGTTTCGTGGGCAGGTATTTGTGTTGCCAGAGGAATGAAAAATCTAAATGAAGTGGTCAGGATAGGCTTGATAGCATTGGCGTGACCTCTTAACCTCCAGACTTGGGAGAATATGGAGGAACTGAACATGCAGCCATGCTACCTAAGGCAGGAGCGGCGAATCTTTATTCACTGAGAGCTGTTTGCTGCTAAAGCACATTCCCTTTCAATCCATTAGAGCTCACCGTCCCCTTCCCCTTCATCACACAGTGCACCCCTTAATTTGACAATGACAAAGAGCCACTTGCAGATTTTAAATTTCATAATTTTAATCTGTCAAGTCTGACATTTAATTAGTGGCTTCCTAACCTGTGTCTGCCTCGCTCTCTGAAGGGCACCGTTTGTTCTGAGCGCGTCACGTAATCTCTTGGCAGAGGAGAAGAGAGAGTGGATTAATATATATGTACATTACCAGCTGCTGCAAAGACAATACACAGAGAGGGAGGCCATTAGGGCCTAATGCAGACAGATGAGGTTAATAATATTTGGGAAGTGTTTCTCTATTAAGCAGAGCACTGATTAAGACCTGAGTGGGATCCCCCTTCATGAGGCACTGATTGGGACCTGGGCTGCCTTTTGTTCTCCCGCTCCCAGAAAGACGAGAGAGGGAAAGAGTAGCGGAGGAAGAAATAACGGGAACAATGTTGCCCGACTTTGTGTTCCAGCTGACAATGAGGATGGGCTTAATGAGAATCTATACAGGCCTGGATGGGGGTTTATAGAAGTCCATCGCCCACTGATAACTTCATTACAACCACCCTGCAAACAGATGGAGCAGCTTTGGGAATCATTCTTCGCTGAGGGAAGAGTTTGGTGATTCCTTTTAGCTCACACTTGATTTCTTTTCTAAGTCCCTGCAGATAATGTTGCTAGACCAACCTCATTAATTTATTTCTATCATTATATAGCTTGAAGTGTGGAAATTCAGCCCCCAGTTCTTCTTTGAGATTCGCTCCTCCAAAAAAAGAAAGAGGAAAAAAAAAAGCAGGTTCTTTGTAACACTGGCTCACACGGACAGTTCTGGTGGAGCTGCTATTGATTTTAAAATCAATAGAAAGTGAAGAGAGATGGGTTGGAAATGGTTTAGGATTGGGCTTGCCAGGAAAGCGTTAGGTGCTGCAGGTGTGTGTGTGCAGAGTCTGTTTTTTTGGTGTGTGTCAAATATCACTGTCAAAGTTTTGTGATGATAAAACATTTCCAGTTTTCCATAAATTAAATGTTTTTTCTGGCTTTAGAAATATTCTTACTTTATTTACTTAGATCAAATAATCCAGACTTTGAGAACAAATGTTCTGGATATAGAACATTCAGTATTTCACTAACAAATGAACAGGTGAATCAATAAGCACTGACTCAATATAAACACACAAATATTTCCATTTCCAAATTTCGTCCACTGTGGTTTTATTGAATGGTCTCTGGCAACAGGCCCTTCTGCAACGTCCAACAACACAAGACCTGGCTGTTGAGACAACGGGGGGGAAGAAGTCTTCCTGGGGCCCACTAGTGGTTGTTTAGTGCCTCTTTAGCTACTCGGAATGAGGGATAGAACAGATAACTATGAGAAGAAAGGAAAGATAAAAGACAAGAGAAGGAGAGACAGAGTAGATGTACAGGCTCTTTCCCTCTCTCTGGACAATTCTCACACCACAGGGAGGTGAGATAATGGTGAAAAAGGCAGACCCACCTGTTTAAGACATAAATTCTGAATGTATGTGCCGATGTTATGAGCACCTGCATTTATTTGTGTCTTTGTCCGCATGCACGTGTGCAGTGGTGCATGTGTAAATCACCCCCTTGGCCTATAATTGGTAGCTGATAATACTCTCATTTCCTGTGGAGGTCTTTAAGTCATTGGGGGGCTGCTGGTTCCCTCTGGGGCTTCGAAGATCGCTTGACCGAATGACTGCCTATCTAACTGTGTCCCGGTCTGCGCCAAACCTCTAAACATTGTCTCTTAAAGGAGTTTTTGCAGTGACATGCAGTGGAACGATAAGACTCCTGTGTACCTGTAGTTCATGTGCAACTTTGTGTGTGTGTGTGAAACCAAGTATGTGTGTCTGTTTGTGTTTCACTTGATCGCTGCCTTCCCCTGACAGTGCTCATAGAGAGAATTAGTGAGTGGGTGAAATAATCACATGAATAAAATGCAGCCGGTAGCTCATTACAAACCCTATTATTCATTAATTAACATTATTAAAACGTCTAATAGACCCCGGCACTCCTCCCAAGCCCCCCTGCCTCTTTTCAACTAGGTCCCAGCTCCTCGGTCCCTCCCGTTTCTCAACATGAAAAGAATAGCACATCAAACGAGGCCTGGTTTCAATGTGTTGGGGATTTGCAGGTGTAGAGTCATGCTGCACAGGGGATCTGCTTGTCGGTCGCGCCGTGCTCTATACTCTTCCACTCTGGCCTCGCCGTGACACAAGCAGTTCGCCCACACCATAACAAACCCATCATTAGGAGTGGGGAGAGAACTTGGCTGTGCGCTCTCTAATTAGGTCCCCATCTGAAAGTTTCTGTCTTCCCCTCATCCCCCGTACACCCCCCTGCGTGTCCCTTCATCACAAGAAAAAAAAAAAAAAAAAAAGAATGCTGACATTTATGGAACCAAGTTTAATCAACTGTATGTGCAGGGCATATAAGTGAAAGTTTTATACCAGTTTGAGCCTGTGATATGTACATGCAAAAGAAGCGCATCCCTTTAGTGTTCTAACAAGATGGAGGGATGCTGATTTTGTCATGTCAAGCTCTGTGGTATGTGAAAAGTCGGTTTTAAATGCTTATATCTTTTATAGATTTATCACAGCTACACACTATCCTTTGTTTATTCTGTCTACTTACTTTGCATTGATTACATATAGACATGCATTAAAATACACAAATTTATCCTTGAGATGCACAAAAGTAGATCCATTTGGTTATGTTGTTGTGAACAATATTCAACTGAGAGAATAAAATCTATCAAAAGTTTTAATTGTGTTCTGTGAGAACCAGATATATTAAACATGCATAATATATGTGTAGCATCTGATCTGGAAATTTTCTGTCCCCAAAATGTAATGATTATCATGCATATTCAAATGTCCAAACAATACACCTTAGTTAAACATTAATACCATAATGTAGATACAATCAGTTTAATGTGTCTGGGAAAAGAAGTATTATTCCTCATTTTGTTCTCATTATTTTCAAATAAACAGGACGCTGTACGTGAGGAGAAAAGGGGGCTGTACAGGCAAATGATGAATATGTAGAAACTCTCAGCGATATTAGCGGGGTTTAAACTACACCCTCTGATTACTTTTCTAGTTTTAAATACTTGATGTTCCAGTTGTACTATGACCTTAAACAAGATTTTATTGGAACACAATATCCATACCATTAAGGGAGTCTTTTATCATTGTGAGAGGGACATTGGCTCCTTGTATCCTTTAGTGGAGTCTTTGCACATTAAATTACATTAATATTTCTATTTGTGGCACCACATTCATATGTAACACAATACCCCACATGCATATTGTATAACTCTAAAAACAAATATTTTCTCTTGGGATATTTGATATGATAATACAATTTTTAACTGAATTAATTTCTGAAACACAAGCACACAGATTATATATATATATATACACACGCTTTTTTTTCTTATCAGAAAATAATCTCCTTTATAAAAGCTGTTTTGAAATTATTGGCCATATATTAGTATGGAGACAGCTTCCCCTCTCTTAATCTCACTCTCCTCTCCACACACTCTGAGTGATGCTTCCTGACAAGTAAATCACAAAAGAAGTGGCATCCCTCTATGTGGCTGGAGAACCAGCTTCCTCCATTTAGCCCTCTTCTCCTTCCTCCTTCCCTTTTCTACTCCTCCTCTCCTCTCCTGATTAAATCTGCTGCTCCCTGTAGGATTATTAGGATTCTAATTCAATCTGAATTTCAGGAACTTGTTTGCTTGGTTACCTGTCACAGCATATCAGCTTGTCATATTAGTGGTGATCGTTGGTTCTACCTAATCTGCTTTAAACAATTTCATTGGGTGCTGGTCTATAAATCATTCTGTAATGGGATTGACACGCGCGGGCTTAGCTAGGTAAACAAATCAGCTTTGTTTTATGTTAGGCAGCAATGAACTTGGCTTTATCAACTTCCCATCGATTCACACACACCACAAGGTCAAAATCTCTCTGGCTGCTCATCAGTGGGAGTAGGGGTCAGCACTCAGCAATTAGAATATGTATCAGATAGAAGCAGAGAAGCCCATCACATCCTGCTACCACTGTGCCTTTCTCCAAAGCGTTAATTCATTTCTTATCAAAGTGAAGGCATTTCAAAGTAAAGCTTTGCGGCATTGGAGGGGAAGTACTCTTTATGGGAATTTGAAAGAGAAAATAAAATGAGTTTGTAGATTATTGACGGGAAGTCCCACAGGCGGCTTAAAAACTCATTAACTTTCAAAACTAATTCAAACGTGTTGATTAACATCTGAGGGGTTGAGTTTTCTTCCCCCCCTCGGATGATTTTAGTTTATTTGGATTTGCAGACATTCTACTGTATACTACACATCTTCACTTCAGCCTGTTTAGAAAAGTTGACTTAAATACGTGTTTGATTCATCACATGTTCTGCTGTTTTTCTGGCAAACAAATTGAATATATGTGTTCAAAATGTCAAATTAAGGAGTAGTGTGGCACAATATTCTCTAAAGCCAGAATATACAACAGTGTCCTGCTGCTACCTTTTACAAGAACCTTCCAACTCTATATATAGACACAATTCCAACTGCTGACAATTTTTCACCTTTTTTAACCATAAAATTTATTTTCTGTGTATTGCTACATAGTTATTGTTAACTCTTTAGGTGGTGGATATTGAATGAATCCTCATTAAATATTGGCCTTGGTAAGAACCAGAACATCCTGGTTACGCAAAATACAAAGTAACAGCAACTTAGGATCTCACTTTTTTTCATAAGCTTTGGTTTCTACTATAGAAACTCAATAAAAAAAATTGAACAAACTCAACCAAAATTTTGTCATTTATTATTCCAATGAAATGAACCATGTGAGGAATTAATCTGTTGGTTTGTGTAATGCATAAATTAATGCATTCATAACTTTTAACAAACACAAATTAATGTCAGTGTTTGAGTAATATTATATTGGTTGTATTAATGTTTGCTATGTGCTTAAGAATGTGTCCGGTGCAAACTGGTACAGATAATGAAATGCAGAACATTTATGATTGTACTTCAGGCAACATTAATAACAATTAATATCAAACAATTTCTCTTTAAGGTAAATTGATTTAGTCTAATAACCAGGGAATAATACTGACATCTCTGAGAAGCATCAGTTTGCATCATTTGGCAGGAATCACAGAAATTGTTTTACAGCACAAATCTTGATTCATTTCTCCCTTAAGTCCAGAATTACTTTGATTCGATAAAACATTTATAATATTAACATACACATTTCCATCTCCACTATTCTACTGTAAAGCACTCATTTAAAAACCAAATGTATCAAAAACCAAACAGGTCAGGATTCATTCAGTGCTGCCGCCTGCAGTTTAGTTCTTGGTGTCTGTATATTAATGCCTTCCTGTAGGGAAACAGCACCAGCGGTGTGTATTGCCAATTTCATTGGCATAAACAGACTGCACACTAGGATGGCATTCAGCTGTGCCGTCCCGGTGTGCCGGGATGCGTGCTGTGGTGTACTAAGTGGCGTGCATAAACGCAGACTGCCATTTGCAATGTTGTTGCAACACCGGCCGGGAATATAAACTGGATTAAAACAAGCACAAAACACCAAACGGCCAGGAAGAGGAGATGAATCATTACCAGTGTGGCTTATGATAAAAATGCGGCAGATGTAATATTTTGTAATAAGTGTTGCATTCTCAACCATAAATGGAGTGCCAAAAAGAAGTGAGAAAACCAAACAAATACTGATCTGAGACAGAGGCTTGTTTAGGAGCATGCTTAGGGGATCTTATCAGTAAAGACTGGATTTATATCAATAGACTAATTAAAGATTATTATTACTACTCTGAAGCATACACAAAGCAGCAGAGAAGGAATGCAGAGGGGGAACAAACAGCCGAGAGCTGACCTGTTCAGCGGCATGTCATGGGATCTTTTCACACCAATACATCTCCCTAATGCAAGCAATTTCCTGCAGCTTTTCACCCTAAGAGGGAATATGACCTCTGTGGGCAACACTTAAAGTGAATTCTAATGTTGGCCAATAAGGAGGGATTAAGCCAGCCAGAAACTGCAGGGGAAAATGTGGGTGTGTTCTTTCACAATTAACAACAATAAACATGTGCATACAAGAGAGTATGAAAAAAGATGTATTTTACGATGAAAACATGCATTTATGGTAAGTCGTTAGTGTTGGCATGACTTCTGAGAAGAGTGCAGGTGAGGTGATTGGAGGACAGCTATTGATCATGTTGTAACTGCAGATAAATGGCGATAGTGTCTGTCAGGCAAAGGGCTGCTTTATGTAAAAGTAGTAAACACAGACATGTCAAAATGTGTGCCTTGATGCTTTTGGGAAGGCCTTTTGTGTTGTGATATTTGTGTGGAATATTTTGGAAGGAAACTTTCTCCACATGAAAACCTTCCAAATGGTAGGTGGCATGTTGAGGATAATCTTTTCAATTACCCGTCTCTCTGTTTCTGAGTGCGATATGCTCTTAGCCTTCTGATTCCCCTGCACCCAAAAACCGTGTGCCGCTGTTGACAATGAGAGGTAAACAAGAAGGGGGAGAGAACTCACCAAATCCTCCAGAGGCCTAGAGGGGAAGCCACACAACCCAAACTCCTCTCACTCCTCAGCTGTGAAACAGCAGCTGCCTTTAAGGTTGTGCTGAGGAGAGACTGACAGCAATTACAGCTCTCTTTTTCTCCTTTTCCCCCCCTTCTCTCTCTCAGCTAGGAGAAAGACACTCGAAGGGAAACCACGAGAAAGGAACGAAAACCTCCACTCCTCCTCTGTCTTACTTTCTCAGAAAGACATTTACTTCCAGCTCTTGATGAGACAGTGATTGTTTACTCTGAGTGATGTGCTTTTACGACAGTTCAACAAATCACTGTTACACAGGTTTGTGGCAAACAGTGGAATTTTAGAGTAATCGAACGTAAATTATTAATCCTATCGGGGAAATTGCAACACAGAGGCATGCAGCACATCTCTTACACACTCCAACCTGACAGTTATACTGCTATGCCAAAACGTTTGACAGCCTGCTCTACTTTAGATTTGTTAAGAAGACACCAGGGCTGAGTGTGAGTCAGATTCAAAAGCTGATCTGAGATCACGGCCGTGCCAATTGCACATCAAATGTAATGGTTACTTGACTGGACTGCATGACATTAAAACGAAAAAAGCCATTTTACCCTTGGGGTGGTTAATTTACAGGGTGCATGGTGTGTCGCATATACAGCAGGCTGCACCTAATTCTTTCCTGCTGTATCATATATATGCGTCTTTACAATCTCAAAGACGATTCCTTTGGCACTTTTACTGGTCAGAGAACATTGAGAGCCCATGAAAGCTGATATGAGAAACATGGTAACTGAAAAATATAAGAATGACTCACTGACAGCTCATAACCATTTTAAAACTAGAAATAGCTCCACAGTAACTGCTGAGGTGCATTTGCCTCTATTTTTCTCTACTTTCCTCCCTCTTCCCAGCTTCAACCTCCTTCCCTTGGTGGTCAGTGAAAGGATCATGAGGTGAAGCAGAATCAGAGTGGTACACATATTACTCTCTGTCTTCCTCCATTCTCTTCTCCTGGCAGTTGACAGGGCCTGTCTGGCCTAACCTGGGTGGAAAGTGACTCTAATTGTCATCTCCACAGACAAGGTTCTGCAGCCATCCTGGAGGCACGGGCAAAATATACTTAGCTACTTTATCATATAGACAGAACCCAACCACCGAGGCAGCTTATTGACATAGACTTTTATGCAAAGATAGACTTTTTGAATTGGCAGGTCACGTCACCCACTGCTTAGCATGCATACATAATGAGAATAAAGCTTTTTAGGCCCTGGCTGAGACACAAGCATCTGACAGGTAGGGTTTGTGAGTTCAAGTAAATGTATATATTCTCTGCCTCATCTTCTGGACCCGGGTGGGTTATGGATGATTCTGAGAGCATTTTACCAAATGTTCAGTGCTCAATAGCATTAGTCTGAGGCCAATGGCGTGTCATCTCAACTGTAATGTCCACGGTCCTTTCCTAATGGAAGCTATCAGAACTGAATGTTTGTTCTAGCATGAAAAAGGAGACATTTTGCAGAAACCATAAGATGGAGTGTGACATACCCACATACTGTATGAACTGAATTAAGGGCTTACTCACACTAGGCAATCCTTAACATGCCCGTGCACATTTGTTCCCTAAAGTCTGGTTTGTTTTGACTACTGCGATCGCTCCTTGCCATGTTCCAGCACGGTTCAGCGTATTGTGCCCACTGTATGGTTCAGTGGACAGATCTAGTATGCCCAAGCTTGGAACTTTAATGCTATATTATGAGGGGAGCGCTTTTTTGTTTATTTATTTTTTTACGAAACAAAAATTCACATGGTTGTGACGTAAACGTTGACTTATTTTTCTTCATGTTTGTTATTATATTTCTCAGTTTGACAACGTCACCAGCTTTTTGGCGAAAGAATAAAGTGAGCAATTGTCTAATGGGACACTGTAGACTCTGTACATAGCAACACCTCTATAACTGTAATGAGTATTTGCTAAATAGAACTGAGTTCTTGCTGGTTAGGCTGTGTTTAAATAAACATTAAGTTAAATAACTGTTTAAGGCACAAAGATTCACGATGGACCAATGGGCAAGCCCTGTGCAGATAGTGTTTTATGCCAAGTGGAGTGTTGTAACCGCAGCTCAGGAGCTACAGATAGAGGAAAGAAGCTGGAAGCAACATAGATGAACCAGGTAGTTGCTGAAAAGGAAAATGTACTATAGCCCAAAATAATGGGTGTTGGGTGGGTGTTGATATTTGAGTCAAAACTATAAATATTAATTAACATAGGGATCGGCAAAGTTGTAAAAGTTTGCCCTCTAAGCACTATGAAGATCTGTACCGAATTTCCCGGCAACCCATGCAATTTCACTAAAACTTCAAAAAGTGGCACTGGAGTTCAGCAGAAGCCAAAAGATCACCAAAGTCAGTGGGTTATATCCTATGGGGACCAATAATGCATGCTGTGATGGACAGATGCTGCTAGCGTGTCTAAAACAAGCCTTAGACTAAATCTTTTATCATGGAGCACACCTATCAAAATAAAGTATGATCACCTTTGTTTCAGCTCCTCATACCTAGCTTTGTTTCCTTTATTTTTTTCCCCTTTACTACAGATTTCAGCTGTTGCTCCCCAAAGGTGAAATTACCCTGCTTTTGTATGAGGCACAGTCAGCCTTTGAATGCAGCCTGTGAATGCCTGTGGGCCTATAAATGTGCACTGAGAGGGAAAGAGAAAGTTAAGCTGTCCTATTGAATTGATTGAACATTCATGAAACTAAAGTGTGCCCTCCCTCCCACCTCCTCACATGTGGAAATGACTTCCAGACATCTCCTACGTCCCGTATGGAACAGAGCCGTGAGGATCCCTACCTTACAGTCAGGTGCTGAGCTGGTGCCCTGCAGGCACAATTCAATTGTTAAATCTCTTATGAGTACAGCAGGGTTCATTTTACTACTTACAACCTGACACGTGCATGTTTTTCACTTTATTGGAGTAATTGCACAATTATTTTACTTGGAAGATGTGAAAACGTAAATAAAAGCAGAATGCAATGACTTGCAAATGTCTTCAACCCATATTTTATTCACAATAGAACATAAACAACATTTCAGATGTCGAAACTGAGATATTTTACCATAAACTGAAAATATTAGCTCATTTTGAATTTGACGGCAGATGGCAAATTGGAATTGGGGCTGTACTTTGTGATCACATTCTGCTAAACTGCTCAAACTTGCATACATGGAAGAGAAGTGTGTCAGACCAAGATGAAAGGGTTATTACATTTAGTTTAATGGAAAGCAACTTGCTTTACATCAAGGCCTCATTATTTGGTAATCATTTAGGAATGTTGCAGGGATAAGCTATATTGACTTATTGAAGTTTTATATGGCTTTTTCCATGGCACATTCATGAATCTAATCATAATTCTTTATTACTTTTGCCCAACAATAAACTTAAAATAATGAATTCCAAGATGTTCTCATTTCATGTCAATGTCCGTATGCTGTCAGCCTCAAAGAAAGTAATATTGAAAGCAATTTTCTAGATATTTTGGGGAGAGTCACACAATTTCTGGAAGAAAAGCTAATCAAAATGCATGAGGTATAATCAATAAAGGTGAGAGAAAGTTATATCATATGTCTCGAGTAATGAATTATACCAATTCTTCTTTTGGCTTTTCTGTTCACATGTTCATGTGTATATGTTTTGTACATTCCAGCATGTGTGTTGTTAAATGTGCGGCATGCCATCAGCAAGCATTATATCACCTCAGAGCCCTGTGCACAGCATGCAGTCTACCAACAGACTACATCAGGTCCCTCCATTAAACCATGCAACATGTTCCACCCAAGGTTACAGTCACAACCACAAAACAACAACAGCTCAGACAGCCGTGAGACCTAATCATTATTTGGCAGTAGAAGCGAAGCCGTGTCAGGGTGAAGCCCCCAACATCCTGCTTCCTAGTCACATTTTAATCATCTGCAATTAGTTTTGTTTTAATAACACTCACAATTAAAGGTCCTCCTGTTTGCATAATTCATGACACTGCAGCGCTGATGTCAGAAATCAAATGCAACAAATTAGAAATAACAAGTTTGAGACAGTGTGATTCAATTAAGATCCGGGGAAACATTGGGCCATGCATAATTGAGGGGCCGGCAAGGCAAGACTCATGTCAGGCCTGTCAGCCCTGCCGAAGCTATTGGATTTGGCCTGTCACACACACTCAAATCAGCCCTGTAAAAATTACAGGTTACATTGATTTCTTGCTTTTATTTGTGAGCGCTTGTGTGTATACGTGTGCTAATATGGGGGTGTGGGAGCATGTGTTCATGCATTCTCTGCAAGCATCCCTACAGTTACAGTGGGCATGCATGCTGGTATGTGTGTGCACGTGTGTGTCTGCTCCATAGATGCTCACTTGTGCAATGTTGGATAGAAATCTGGAGTGGGAGACCATGCAATGCTGAAGCCACATCTGGTGCTCCATGTTTGCAGGTCAAGTCCTTCAGATGTCAAGTGGAGCTGAAGCAGGTTGTGGGTGAGCACACAAGGCTAGCAAACCACATGATCATTCCCAATTATTACTGTTATTGTTATAGTAAGATCATCAGTACTAGCACTCGCTTTGAACTCTGTCAGCTGTTTGCAGCAACTTACAAAGTGTGTGCTCATGGACCCTTTTCCGTATGCATCTGTGTGCCTGAATGTGCTTAATCCCTAGATAGAGCCTGATTGAGGCTTTGAAGATTTTTTTGTGTTGTGCCAAGTTGCAGATGTATTGTTTGTTCACCATGTAACACATCAGCTGCAATAACAAACAAATATGCATTGGCCCACTCAGGGCCTGACAAAACTCCACACAGAGTACTGGTGGGTCTATAGAAAACAATATACTCCATGTTTTGTGTTTTTCATTGTGTCATAATAAAGGGAGATTATTAATATAGTCATAAAGTAGGTGTATGCTTATGGCATTGTCATGTGCTTTCCCTTCTGTGTTTATGCTCTCTTTTTAAAAAAAAAATAAAAAATAGCTACCTGCTTAGTCTTAAGTTTTATTTCAGCTTATTGCAGATAAACTAGTTTAATTAATTTTGGTCCCTCCAATAACATCAAAACATCTAAATACACTAACTAAAGAGACTTTATTTTGCCCCCTGAACTGCATGTGTCAGACGTTAAATGTGCTCTCTGTTATGAAACACTTACAGGGTTTTAATTATCACACAATTTTCAGGGATTGTTGAAAGCAAAGGAAATGGAATAACTTCTTTATGAGTTCGAAAACACCCCCTAATGCTTATTTAATTAAACAATTGTAACCACATCTCATAAAGAGCTCAGAGTTAATAAGATTTCCTAAGCAAACCCACATTAATGCAGACTGCTGCCATGCTTTTGAAAATCAGCATTCATGAGATGGTTTTTGGCAAAGTGAAGCAGAACTGGGGCAAAATTATGTTACAAAGTAGTATTTTATATGTACACTCGGTCTTTTTAAAAGTGTCACTGATGTCACACTTCATTTCAGGCTATAGATATTGGCATCTGAAATTAGGTAAATCAAAACCACATAAACGTGTCTATCAAAGCACTTCCTCTAAGAAGTATTTTCTGATTTGGATCATGCTGCTAGTGTAGGAAGGAAACATGTGTTAGTAAACTAGCAGATGCAGCCACACGTTGCCTTCAGAGTCAGTAATTTCTCACTGAATAATCACTAATGACTGAGGACCAATAGCTCCCTGAAGCATCATTTCAATCTCTCCTGCAACTGGCTAATTGTAGCCAGACATACTAACCACCCTGTGGCCTGGCTGTAACCCTGGCACTTCTTTTTTCTCAAGTTCAGCCTCTCAGTGTTCTTTTTTCTAGCCATTTTATCAGCCTTTTCGAAATTAGCCCAGTCCCGTTCTCTCCCTCCCCCTCAACCATCTCTGCTACAATGACATATGGGAAACTTTTTCAGGCTGATTGCTCCAATCTGATTAAGGGAAGTTATGTAGCTGCCATTTATCGCTGCTGTTGTGAACAGACAAGCAGCTGTGACGTTACGGCACCATTTTCCCTTGCTGCCTGTTCTCAGTCCAAACTTATCCATTAGATCCTGTTCAGACTCCTTAGACTGGAATAACTGCCAAGGCTGCACCATGAATCAAAACCTCTGGCAAATGGGCAGATCTTTCTATAATTGCACACTTCAAAACAATGCCATGCCCACTTAAAGCTAGAGTGGTTTGTCCTCAGTTAATTTGGAGTCTAACAGAAACAAGACAGTTGGGTATGGGGGGGAAAAAAGCGCAAGAAAAAAACTTTCCTGCAAGAGGCAATTTTACATTACATTAATGCAGTTGGTTTGGGTTCAACAAAAGGGGGACTTGGCCTGAGGAGCTGAGTGGAGAGGGGAATTAGAGCATTTACCAATCTCCAGACACTGGAGAGAAATGAGCCTTGTGGCCTTTGTGTTATCTAATCTCGTTTGCATTTCCTTTCAGCATCATGAAAGAGAAATGTAATAGGGGCCTGATTGTGTTTGTTTGGTGAAATTCTCATTTAGGGCTGCCGTGGCTATGTGCCTCCACAGATAATTCTCTCCTGGCCTTGTTTCTGTGCATGTACTATCCACGTGGTTGTGTGTACAGTTTGTGAAGTGCTTTGAGATTATGCAAAACAGCAGCCTTAAAACCAAACGCTACATGTGACACACACAAAAAAAATAAGGGTGGATTTAAGCACTATCATCACTGCTTTCTGTAACGTGCGCCTGGTTCACAGCTCTGAGTGATTGACTAGTGGAAGGAAGGCGCAGGCCTGATGACAAAAGAGATGGAAAATGGACGGGGAGTGGATTTGACATGATGAGTGCCAATGCCCCCATTGATCAGTAGCACTGACATCCCTCCCAGTACCCTGGATGGTGGGGTTGGAGTAGGCACGCAGCTGAAGGTCACAGCTCACTGTCACAGCTCTGTCCAATCACATTATGCATCATGCCGTCTGAGAAGCCCTTCGCCGTCTTTACGTGATGGACAGATGACAATCATCCCCGCTCTATTGTTTCACTCAGTCTCCTCATCTCTGGCATACATGTGTTTCTGAGATTTTGTTCCCATTTATATCTTAAAACTTGTCAAACTATATTGTTAGCAAACGTGTCAAGCTATAATGTCTTTGGTCCCAAACTTTCACTAACTTAATGATTATTAATCACTGTGATTTGTTTTTCGCCAGTTCACTTTTTGGCCCAGCAACTGCACAGAGCTGCTGATTTATGGTTAATACTTGGTTAGAGAAGCTGTTTGTGCTGGTGGCCAATGGGCTCTTTGTGTTTATGACGAGGGGAGAGGACAGAAAGGTGATTTAGTTAGACAGCAGGTCTGTTTCTTCTCAGTGCAACCCTGCAGTAGACAGCCCATTAACAGAGGTGACAGAGAAAAGCAGTGGCAATCCCTTTGATTCTGATTTATACCCGTGCTGAAAAACCCAAACAAATTAGAGGAACAAAACATTACACAGCGAGAAATAAATCACATTAATGATTAGGCTTTGAACGACAGTCAGACATGAAAGCGAGTGGTGGTGGGGGCATCCAGAGGAGAGGACAGCAGATTATGAGATGGTATTAGGAGCTGTCTTCAGAGAAAGGCTGAGAACAATCAGGCAACGGCAGTAGCAAAAAAGAGAATCTTTGTTCTTCTCTCCACTCAGTAACTAACATGTTGTTATTCAAGTCAACAGCCACTAGAACCTCGTTAGTAGGCCGTGCAGCTTACAGCTCATTAGCTGACAAAAGTTTGAAATTCATTGACAAGAAAATGCAGTAAATGTAGCTCCTGGAGCTTTTCCCAGCATACAAAATACAAGACATTGTGTAATTTAAAAGTGAATGTAAGGTAGGAACCGCGGGTTTATGCATGCTTACTGTGCCCCAAAACACAGTGAGAGCAGTGAATGAAGCTGCACATAAAATTTGCTGGTCGTAAAACCTCAACGATGAGCTGAAAGAAGCAATAAAGCCCTTTACAGCTGAGGAGAAGTGTCTTTGAGCAACACTTTTTGCACGCACTGTTACCATAAAATGTGATCAAATGCGCTTTAAGGATCTCAATCAACAAATGCACATAAAAAGAAAACAGCATATGAGATTGGTGTCTTGTAAAGAAGGTAAAGAACCACAATCAGTAATCGGGTCCGGTCCAACTGCTTCGGACAGTTGGGTTCTCACATCCAGCTCCTCGGGATAATGTCTAGATAATTCCAGGGTTGGAGTGCATGTCTGAAAACAGCTTTACAGTAACAGATGCTTCATTTCAAAAATGAGGGCTGAGCTGCTCAGACCGCCAAACTCCTACACATCTGACCTGCTGATAGACTGCCGCTGCTGTAAACGCTGTGTGCTGCTAAATGAACTGGTCTGAGAGCTGAGCAGCTCACTGCACTGTGGTCCCACAGTGAATTCCAGATGACAGCACTAATGGATGATCCTGTGATGCAATCATCTCTATCCCCGCTGCCTTGTTCAGCAGATGGGCTGCATTTCCCATTCTGACCTCTGAGATTGAGAGCTCCTTAATACAGACATGCAAAAGTCATTATACGTCTTATGTATATGCGCCTGCTGAAGATCCACGCTGATTGCATAATTCCATTTGATTTGAGTAAAACAGCCCCCAAATACTTTCCTACAATCACATCTGACAGTTAGTCTAAAAGGTGAAGCCTCAGATTATGTTTGTCTACAGTGTGTGTACTGACTTTTGGCCTTTTGAGAGAACAGAGTTACATAATTGTTCTTTATCAATCTGCACCCTAACAACTGTGTAAACAGAATTAACCACAACATTACAGAACGACGCAGTAACACAAACCGCTGACAGAGTCCTGACGTGTGCCATACAATTAATTTTGGTTTACAACTATGAGCCTCAAAGCTTGTTTTACAAAAGCAAACTTGATGGTTTTAAGAAAACACCATCTATTTTTCTACTCATTGTATGTGCGTAGTAAGACCCAAACTTCACAACTTTCTTCATTTTTGTTTATTTCATGACCATGGTAACACACGTGTGTTACCATGGTTCTCAAACAATCTTGTGACGTTATTATAGTATTACTGGCACTGACACCTGGCATGCTTATCTGATGAATTAAATAAATGTAACATTTTGAATTTGCAGTAATTTTTTAGTTTTCTCTGGTGTGACTGGCTGGAATAAGATCTGTGGTTAACACAAGGTCAGGAGATTTTCACATTTTATACAACAACATAACATTTTGGGAAAACATCACTTCGAGCACAAAAAAATTATTTACTCACTAGCCCATCTTTGTAGCCTTGTTGTGTTTATACTCACACACAAGCAAACTACTCCAGGTAATCGGGCTAAGAGAAAAGGCTTTTCAAGAAGGGGGGTGCATGCTAAATCAAATTGCAAATTTAGAGACGGTGGTGTTGTATAGTTCATTTACTGTATGGCCTTAAGGTGCAAGTGTCTTCATTTTTTTCTCAAGGGTTTATTTTCTGCAATATTGCAAAAGATAATGTACGAATTTCACTCTTTGTTGAAAGAACCAGGGTGATGCTCACTTCCAACTTGGCCTTCAAAAATAAGTCCTCTCTAAGGAAATTTGTGATACCTTGTTGAATTAAATTAATACAATCTTTGGAAAAATAACTAGGACTTAAACATGCTATAGCCAGTAACCAGATCGAATGTAGACAGAATATTCTTTCCAGAAACAGCATCCGATTTTCTATAAGGGGTTGTACAACATGAGCCGACCCGGAAGTGTGGGGGCCTTAGCATGTCCATCTGCACAGATAATAAGTGATGTACCTTCTCTTGTCACTGACAAGCCTGTATGTCATCTTGTTCAAGCATCCACTTTAACTGTAGCTTGGGTACAGCAGTGTCTGCTGTCCCTGGGGAACAGGGTAACAGAATCGCAGGCTTATACAGACATCCACAAAAAGGACAGGCCTGCACTGGCAGGTGGCCCCGACATAGATAAGTGTGTTTTCTGTTTTTGGGGGAAAGAGGTGGGGGTGTGAATGAAGGAACGACTGCTTACTTACAGTGCCTGTTCCTCTTCTGAGGGATGATGCCTCCCGTGGGCGTGACACTCACGGAGGTGGGAGTTGAGGCAGTATACTGCAGACATGCTGACCTGTTTACGACTGTTTATGACCGTGTCGATGGATGAGTAACCCCTCCAAACCCCATTTATCTGCACGCGTGCGGACGCACACACCCACACAGAGCATGAGACCACAAACTCTGCCTTCTTATGCTTACCTTTTTGAGAATGTCAGAGTTTCAAATGCTGTAACCCCCTAAGAATTCTATAGCTTGCTGATGGTATACTAATTAGTAGCTGGTCGTGGTAAACTTTGCTAAATGTTTTGAACATTTTAAACACATATAATTCATTTCTTACACATATGGCCTTTGTGATTACAAAAAGACACATCCAATCCAAAGTTTACATTTCTAACACACAGATTGCTAATGGCAGGTGGAAGCTAAAAGTTGAGAAAAACTACATCCTTAATGTTTTTTTAAGTTTGGATTCTGGGTCATTTTTGGAAGAATTAACAAATATGATTATGTCCCACCTGCTATGAGAATGTGTTCTAAAGGAAAACAGAATGGGGAATAAAGCCAAAGCCAGTGTCTCTCCAGACTTCGCAATTCTATTGGCAGATAAACCCTTCAGTTCAGCCTGATTTGTCACTGTACCCCCTTCAGTCTTTTTTCCAATCCGTCTAGCCGTCTCACTATTTAAACACACTCATCTCTCACTCCAGCAGGCCCTGACAGCAGAGTATTTTGCACGGAGGTGAGCTGCAAGACACACAAATAACACAGAGGGGCATTTATGGTATTTGTATAATCCATGAAGTGAAAATTACACACTATTTAGATGAAAGGCAATTAGACAATTACAGCTAATGAGGCCAATCCTTTTCTTTCACCCCAAAGAGTCCAAAGTCTAATTATCAAATTAAAGAATGCTTCTTTTCTCCCTCTGACCCCATGCTGTCGTTAAGGGAGGGTGTTTGGAGAAAGGCAAACATTGGTCTACTCTGTGGAGGCTGAGGCTGGAGACCAGGCAGGCAGCATTTAGAAAGTGATGGGTGTATTAATCACTGCGTAAGTTAAGACAGGTTTATGGTCTGCAGGGCAGGCACACACAAAGGTAAGAGCATATACAGACACTCTGCTGCTCAGTCCGTTATACATCATCAACCACTGTAACAAGAGGGCCACCAGCCAAACAGGAAATGTGGTTGTAGGCAAAGGAAGCAAACCACCTCAGACGACTAGCAGAACTTCCTAAGCTGGGGAGGTCAAAGGTCTCAAAGAAATGCACCTGTAGCATGCCAATGCAATGCTACAGTATGTTTGTCAAAAGTAAATATATGCCCACATCTCATTCCAGAGTCAAACTGAGTCAATTTCCTTGAATCATGATTTGTCTCTTCTAAAGTCGAAAAAACTCTTGACTAATCAAACAGCATCTGGTTTCTCTCTTACTGCTTGGAAAGTTGATCAGGCTCATTGGGAGACCTGGGAATATTTCCCTCTTGTCCCTTTACCATGCCTGTTGCCAAATGGTTCAGTTTTTCATGGTACAGGAGGTTTAGCTCCTAAACAGCTCTCCCAAGGTTTCCACAGTCTGTTAATACCATCCCTCAATTAACTGTAAGGTAACTCAGACCATACATCAGCCCATTCCTTCACCTTTTTCACATCTTTTTCAATCTTTTGCTGGCTTGAACTACAGCTGCACCTACTGGCAACAGAGAGGCACATTCTAAGAGCATCACCATGTCTCTGCTACACGTCTAATGAATGATATTTAAGCCAAGATGACTATGCAGCCAAAAGTGTACAATTAATATGGTGCTACGGTGATTAGAAGTGGACCTTCTTCAACTAATCCCCCCTTGTGCATATTCAACCATAAACCTCTAAATCAAGTAGCACCTTTCTGTGACCTTTCAGTGTCACACTGCTATCAAATTTCTCCCAGCACAACTAGCTAGAATCAACTTAACTGCTGCTTGTGCTCCATTTTCCACGTCTTTCTCTGCCACCCATTTTACACTTTGAAACAGTGTGAAGGTCAGGGTTTAAAGGTTAAAGAGAAGCTCTTTTCACGTCCCCACCCCTGCCCTTGCTTCACAGAGCAGCACTACAGGTGCAGGGTGTCTGAAACAACTTAACAGTCTCCCACATCCAAGGAAAGACCTCTGCAAGAAAAAAATACACTCCTAATTGTTCCCTGCTCTGTGCCAATGACTGGCCAAACCACTCCTTGTTATTGCATGTTTGCACAGTATTTTTCTAGTCATAGTGGCTGACAGAAGGGTTGGTGTGAGTTCACAGTCCCTCCTCTATGACAGTAACTCCTCCTGTCACCTGCTTTTATATGGCTGGGGAGTCAGTGCATGGTGAGAGACTCTAGCTGACACCCCTGACAATGCTGGACTTAATGAGGACTGATGGGAGCCTGTCAGTCGAGTGACACATTAAGCAGCTTTGTCATAGATCAGCCGTCAAGTTTTATGCAAAACCAGGCCTTGCGTTTTACTTGGAGATGACCTTCCAAAGTTCACTCGAAGTCTTGGAGATGCAGACGCAGGTCGGGTTCAATTTTTCAAGTCTGGTTTATGAGATTGTTGAGTTTAACACACATGGGCATGCATGCACAGTTACAAACACACAAACTCCATGTTATTCATGTGTGTGAGCACACACACACACACACACACACACACACACACTCTAATTTTCACCCCCCAAAAAAGTTCACCAACAGGATAAGCCATAAGTTTTTAAAGTTCTGAGTAGATATTAAAGTTTTGTCTCAAAACGCCAAAACTGTTTTACGTATCTCTCTTGTGAATACAAATACATAAAACACTGAAGTGAGTTTGTTAAGGTAAACAGAAAAGTGATTTGGTTTGCATGAGTATAAGCTTCAAGTAGGGACTCTGTGGCCTTGCAGAAGCTGTGGGAGTTGGGATGATAAAAATCTTCGAGTAACCCAGACAAGGAAAAAAAAGGGTATGGATTTTTTTATGTCTTCTGTGTATTTACATGTGAACAAAAAACAAAACAAAGCTAAAGCATTTTATATTCACCTATTTTCAGCTAAGAAACATAACACATTATGTGTCTCAGAAACCTAGTTAATCATCAAACAAATTAGTAAATCAAACGTTGATTTGACAAATGCTAAAATAATTTTTTACTACAGCTATGTTAGAGTATATATAGTGCATTTTTGGATTTATTCATTAAATGCAGATGTTAAATCCTTAAACAGACCTCCTCTTTATGACTCTTAACGTCATAATTTTTAAGAATCACTCCATTTAAACTGGTAATGAACAAGTGCCATGCTGTAACTCTAACATAGTAATATATTCCCATCAAGACGAACATGAAGTTATTTGCTCATTTGTCTGAATTGTTGGAATAATTTGTGTGAATGTGCTTTTATACCTCCCCAGAGGTCCATAAATCACAAGCAGCTCTTTGTGGCCCACCGACATAATTTGCTTCCTTTTGTTTATCCTACTTCAGTCAATCAAAGCTTGATTCATAGTGAAACAAATCCTGCTGGCAGAATTTGTCAAGTAGTCAGTCTTAATAGCATTATTTTGTGCAGTAAACTTCCTTTTTAACATATTACTCCAAGTTACCAACAGTCAGATTTGAAACTTCATGACTTTGGTGACAACCTGAGTCACATTATAGCATTTAATTTTGGCTGTCCCACAGACCTTTATCCAGCCCTGCAGAGCACAAACAGTGTAAACTAAGCAAATGTAACTGTTCCACTTTATAAACTATATTTCTGAGAGATTTGCAGTGGTATTACTTATTCTGAGGGGCTGAAATTGGATCATGTGGAAAATAGCTGTGCTGTCATGACTCTGCTGCACAGAATTTGGACCTAGAATATTGAGGTATAATACAGACCTCTTTGGTTATATGGCATATTGGTCCTTGTGTGTAGCTGGTTTCTTGGAAAGAGGGGCAGCATAATTGTTTTTTGCCTAGAGCAGCAGACATGCTTGCACTGATCCTCAACATTTTGACTAAATGGTAGCTACTGTAACTCATCCAGCACAGTACTAGGACACAAATAGTGGCTTCACTTCAACGGGAAGAACAAACGCTGATCATCATGACTGTTTTAATGACACAGTATGATGACCAGCTGATTTTGGTGCATGTGGACAAAACCTGATATCTCCACTATGAGAACAGCAGTGAAAGTTCGTCTGATTGTTTGTCGGAAGTTGCTCGTGTTCTTAAAGCTTTGGCTGCACTATTAAATGACACAACTGGTTAAATGTTTGTTAAAATTCTGTGCCAGGTGATCAAAGCAGCATGTTAATTCACTCAAGGCCCCGCATTGCATCAAATTAGTGCAGCCAGCAGTTTACTGTATAATAATGAACCAACTCCTACTATTTGCATCTAAATTTGCTGATTTAGCTAACCAGTAGTAAGAATGAAGATATAAATGTTAGACTAACATTTAGCTATAATAGGCTGCAACTTTTTCATTAATATCATATGATATAGCATTAAGTTAGGTGAGCAAACAGCTATACAACAGTTATACTATTTGAAGGCTTAAATCTAGATCAGATAACATTTCAGATGGAATAACATATCATTCAAAATTTCAGAATAATTACCTGACAACATATTCTGCTTAACTTCTCTTGCACTTTCTCTGGCAAAGTTAAAAATATTCTGTCCTCACTAATGTCACACTGACTGAAACCTTTGTTTGGTATTTAGAGAAGAAACAAAAAAGCTTTAGGATTTTTTTTTCCCGCAAAGCAGACAAAGTTGGAATCTATTATCTTTCTGAGTATATGTGCACACATGGAGTTATGTGTGTGTGTAAGACATAAAGAGAGAAAACTATTCCAGTTTAGCAGCAGGAGTGGGAAAACAATTGTTCCTGACTGATTTTCCCCTAACCCCATAATGAAGCCCATGTGTGTGACTGGCCTTTCAACAAGCTGCAAATCTGTGCACAACCCACTCTCCACTTGATTAAAGCAACAGCCACTCACCTGCTCCTCATTAGCCTGGACCAGGAACAGACCCCGCCAAATAAGTTAGCACCTGTATGTTCCAATTCTGAATGCTTTCGACATCTATGTAATATTTGTGCGTATTAAGCTGACAGCCTTATAAATGATGGGATGGATGTAGTCGTTTTGATGCTGCTGCTGCTGCTGTGTGTTGTGAGAGAGATGAAGAGAGATGGATGTGTGCAAGCAAAAGGGCCACGGGTGGAGAAACAGCAGGGACATGTTCTATGTTTTGGGTCTGTGGAGATAGATGAGGGACTGGACTTGGAAACACTCATTAGCAATAATCAGGGTCCCTAAAGGAGAGCAGATGGTGGCAGGGAGGAAGGAAAATGTAAAAAGAAAAAAAAAATGTTCATTGTAGATTTAAATACACATGCATTCATGTAAAAAATGAACCAAACATACAAAAAAGAAGAAAAAAAAAAGATATTGTCATCTCCAATATTATCAAGCCCATTCAAAAGTGTTTGTTTGGGTAAACAAAGAGAGGTCAGATCCATTGTGGACATATGAAGTGCTAAATGCACTCAGACATGCTGGTCATTACAAAACAACCCTAAAGGGCGTTGTGTGGGATGGGATCATCAGACCGCTGTTGTTTCTGTCTGGTTCCTGCTAACCAGTGACTCCTCTGACCTCTGCCTGCTCTGAATGCAAGCATATTAACACTCCAGGCTCTCAGCAACATTTAACCAATATATCCGTTATTATTTATCTGTGAGGCCACTCTTATAGCGGTTTCTTATTATTCACAGGGAGGGGCAGTGGAGAAACCAAGAGAGATAGAAAGAGTTGATGAAGGGATGTGGGCATGAAGAGCCTGTTCCCATTTACATACATTACTAGTGTTGTGCCTTTCCCAGAGCCCCACAGAGGAAGCACCTGTTAGTCTCTCACAGTCTTCCCCCTCTGCCCCTCTCTCACTGTTCTTTCATCCTTCTTTCTTCCATCACTGTAGCTTCTCAGCGTCAACCCCCTAGTATCACGCCACAAGCAGGTGTTCTGTGTCAAACAGTCGATTCCCCTTACAGGCCAAACTGGGCCCACTCATGGGAAAGGGGAAGACTTACGAGGCTTGGTGCTGTGGGCGTCTCCATCAGCGTAACACTGAATCTCGCCTGGTCCAGGTGTTTAACACCATCACTTCTTATTTACCACATGTGGACATACAGTTGTTTCTCGGGCCTCGACTCAAAACAAATTGCTGGAGTGCAGGGTTTGTAAAAGAGATGTCTGTTCTGTCGGCGGAGGGGTTAAAGTTAATTTGATCGGGCATGTGTACTCTGGGCGAGGAGCAGAGAACATCTGCATTCAGTGGCATGGCCCCATTTGTTGCAATTTTGGGTCTCATTTCCATTTGCAAGAGAGATAACTGCTCTCATATGGAAGCAATAGATAGAAGAGGTCAATGCAATTTCTTTCACTGGGGGGACGCACCGGGGAGAAAAACCCTTATGGACTAATCTCAGTTGGCATAGGAAGAAACAAAAATCTGGAGTTTGGGAAAAGGAATTCCTTTCAGTGAAGTGATTCCTTGATTCTGTTACCAGCCAATAACAATCCCACACTCCTCCCAAACCCACTCCAATCCTTCTTATCGCTGATTGAACCTGGTGACACGATGTTGTTGACCACATCCATGCACACACACAAACTTTCATAAAAATTAAATTGATAGGTTTAGGTTTATATTTAATTGGTAATAATTTTAAAATATATTTTAAAATTGAATAAAAAAAATAATTGAAAAATAATTCCTTTCCTTTTAAACTATTCACTCAACAAATTAAACTGAAAAATGTTTGTCCATGCTCTCTATGCACCCAGAGAAGTTTTCTAATCCAACATTATCTCTCAGTGACACACAAAGTGCCATTTCTGATAATTGAGATAAATACGAAGATGTATTGAATTTCCTCTTATATATGAATTGTTAAATTGCCACATGGGGATCACAGTTGGGAGTCAGCTGGCCTGCACTGATGGGATTGGGGAATTTTGATATTTTGAGAAAGCACAAAAGCTGCACTGGTTGGTCATATTTTTAAAACATGCAAGTTGAATACCAGACCAAATGCAGCTATGACAACATGAAATTTCTTGTTAGACATCTGAAGATTTGCCATTATACATTGTAGCCTTTCTTTCTGCTGAAAACATGACTAACTAATGGAAAACTCTGGGCAAGAACTCCAGACATCATTTTGCAGATGATAATTTCACTTCATGTCGCACAATAATCAAAACAAGGGCCAATCTACCATCTATGGATGATTCCAATCTTCTCTTTCATACTAGTTAGGCTACACTCAACACAGTCAATCTATGCTGCTGTGAAAATCCCCTAATAAGGCAAGCAACCCCAAGCTTGCAACTAGTATGAAGTCACCAGAGAGCAATTATGCTTTGGCTTGATAGTTAGCAAAGGACCAGAGGAATGTCTTTTTTCTCCCATAATGCCAGGACTTTGGAGACTAATCTAATTGAGTGTCTTTTTCGTGTGTGATTATTTATGATTAGAAAGTGTTAGTGGAAAATCTGGAGGAGATATCTGGAAATGGAGAGTGTTTGATGCAGATCAGCATCGTGCCGCTCTCCCTGATTAATTATGTCCGGAACAGCTAATAGCTGCTTCTGCTTGGGAGGGGTCGCCTCTCACAAAGACAAAAGCGCCCGAACTTTTTAAGGGTTCTTTGAACTGAAATGGTTTTTAGAGAACTGAGTAATTCCTTGGTGTAAATGCTGGGCAGCATGTTGGGTTCAGACAAACTGATTTATGTGAAAAATGAAAGAAATTGTGAGAAAGACAAAGACGATAAATTTTTTTGGCAACTGCCCTATTTTGTATCAGTGAGCTACTGAATATTATTTTTGGATTCGTCCTTTTCACATATGCTCTGGGTGTGCTGTGTGTCTGTACCCTGCATGTGACTTAGTCTCCTGTCTCCTTACCAGTGCCCCCTGAAGCCCTCATTTCCTGTTGGGAGTCGCCAAAATTGGATGAAGGACTTGGCCAGAGGCCTCTTGGGGCCTGGATTAGGGCCTGCTACAGCAGTACAGAGAGCCAAGCTGGACACATCTCTATCCATCAAATATCAAACTCGCTCAAGGACCCATTCAATCCCACCAGCAGAAGAAATAAAGTCCCTGCAGAAAAAGCAGCTGCTTTTTATTTTCCTGCAGTTGAAACAAGGGATTGGTTAAGGTAATGGTTTCAACTCTACAAACATTTTCACCACAAACGGTGGAACAATGGCAGTCCTCCACTGTGTTTCGTGAGTGTAGGTCAGCTTGAACCTCGGGGTAGGCCAGGGCCCAAGAGCTGACAGAGAGACGACTGTGTGTGTTGAGAGAGAGCTCATTAAGAAGACCTGTGTGTGTTTAACAGATACCAAGGGCTCTCTTTCTTCCAATAACAACTCATTAATGAAGGTTTGTGTGTGTAAGGGAATTAGAGTGGCTGTAGTCATGAATCATGAGACACATCAGTCTTGTGTTAATAATCAGATCCCAAACAGCAGACTGACAAAGATAAACACAGGATGAACAACGGCTGTTTAGATTTGTCCATTTGTCAGGATGTCCTCATGAAGCACTACTGAATCACTATGCTAAACCATCTACCTGATAACTACATTTTTCTAACTAGCCATATAATGCTATTAGTACTGAATTTTTGAATAGGCTCATTAATGGTAATGTGACTTAACACGTTTTAAACCATTTACATCTAAATGCATATTTCATTTACTGCCTGGGCACCATTTTATTTTTCAAAACAAACTTTAAGTATTTAAGAGTGCATTTATCAATATTTTTATGTTTTTATTGTCAACAGTTTTTTTGTCCATCTCTAATCATTTCAAACAGCCTGACTCTGTCTGTGTGAGTTTTAAACAGTATCAAGTATGATGTTGCCTACAAGTGTTGGCCAGATTTATATGAAAAACCTTTAAATGTAAAAATTAAGCAGGAATTTACAGTAATTATAAAAAGGTATGCAGTGACTTTGTTTTTGAAACAAACACATAAGCTGTTAGAGGTGGAGCAGGTTTTATCCTCTGACAATAAAATGGTTAATCAGTAATCACATCAGCATTTGTTATCTGATTATTTTTTTAATCAACAAAAGTTACTCTAAATGTGGTGGAGTAGATGCACCCATCTTTTTTAACTCATTTACACAGACTCACAACTGGACGCTGCCCACTACAACCACAGTCTGCTGTATGACCGCTGAGCAGCTCAACTGGAACAGCTGGGGTTAAGGGCACAACAGTGCACTGCATTTCCCTTTTCCCTACCAGATTTATTACCCTGCTGATCTCGGGATTGAACTCCCGGTTGCTTTCCAAACCTTTAGGCCTCATTTTTATTACAATTAAGTAAATTGTTTAGTTGTTACGGAGGTTTGCTATGGTACAGAACAACTAAACTTGGTGCGCTACAATATTTATCCAAGAAACAACTCGCATTACTCTATATACTATAGGATATCCACCATTTATCATTGTCTTTCAGAGATTTTTTTGTGGCATAATCAGGGTATCTAAAATAAATAAATGCTATGATCAAATTCCTGACTGCTTAAAAATGTAAAGTTGAGTATAAAGGCTAAAATGCTAAAACATGCATAAAGTTCAGTGTCACCACAATGGAAAAATGCCTCCTATTATACAGCAGCGAATTAAGCTCTGGCTCATAGCTCCTCTGACATAACACACATCTGAACACATTTAATTGCCCTTTCCCATGTTCTCCTCTCACTGGGCTCAAACACATGCTTTCACTGTCACATTTCAAAGCTGCAACAAGGAATATTGATTCCAAATTGGTGGGTGACGAATGGAGGATATGATAAGATAAACTAAGAAACAGAGAGCAAAAAGAAGGGAGGATGAGAGTAATCAGCTATCACTGCAGTGATTTATGACCCGTTTTCACATTAAACATGTTATGTGTACCGTGACAACAGCACAGTTTATTGCAAAATACCTGCCTGCTTACAATAAAGGAGTGTTCTATATTTCCCTCTTCAAAGAATCTGGTCTGCTGCAGGGAAGGAAAACACAATTATAGAACAATAAGTGCATCTAAATGTAAAAAAGGAGGAGAAATGTGGTATGTTTTGCAGGGAAGTGGATGGGGGGTGGGTGGTAAATGGGCACCCACGCTGGTATTCTTGGGTTTAAATTTGGTGCCTGGTCGACTCTAGAGCTCTTTAACTCGTGTTTGCTTGTGCAGCTTCCTGTGTGATATTACCTATCCACTTTTACCTCCAATTTTTTATGAAGTTCTTTACAGAGTGTTGGACAAAGGGAAAAACTAGTTTAAGTCAAGGCACAGCCCCTCAAGATTCCACTACTTCTCTCAGAATATCCGCAAATGGGAAACACATGTACTTTGATGGCTCCGATTCTTTTAATTATTAGTTTGTTTTGAATTAGGCTTGTGATTGCAGAATCTTGGGAGGCTTTCACTCTCCATTAAAATGCTGATTTGATGTAATACACCATGATTTGGATATGTGCCTTTGGACACCTTAAAAGGCTAGTTATTATTAATAACAATCATACTGAAGTAATGTGTTAATATATTCAACTTTATTAGGAATTCTCCTTTCTGCTGTTGTTTTAAAAGGTAAGTCAGACATCACTAGCACTGTGATAAGTTTAAAACTACTGAAATAAAAACAGCTGACAATAGCAACTGGCTCATAATGCGTTTTACACACCAACCAAAACAATCTGTCAAAGAAAGAACATCACCAAAACAAGTGATAAACTTGTTAGCTAACTCCATAGTGTAACGTACAAGGTCCATCCATTTTCAAACCTACGTGCACCTATTTAATTTGCCCAGAGTCACAGGATCAAACGCAAGTTATTTCGGTAATTAATTAAATATGACTAAAATAATTTAATCTCTATCTCTATTGTCACACAGCAGATAAAAGCTCCTTAAGATGGATTTGTGAAAACTAAACCTTCAGTGTTGTCCACTCCCTGGTCAGCCTGACATATTGTGACAATGTGGCATCCTGTGTGCACAATAGCAAGTAGCCATTCGAAGTGGCAGCATAGTCACAACCAATAAGCCAATAATGATCGGACCTCTTCAGGTTGGATTTATTTTAATTCACTAATCCTGTAATGGCAGAGGCGTGTCTGCATGGCTCTGGGGCTCCTTATTTGAGGACTGACAGCGCCGAGACATGGCCAGCATGTCTCATTGCTTCAACAGAAAACTCACACAGTCACTAAACGGTATTTGACTCCTTAAGCTCCTAGAGGACTAAGGTTAGGGACTGACGGGGGTGCAGGGAAAGATGCGGGGCTCTTACTCGGAGTGCTGTTGGTAGTGGTGCTGTTGGGTCCAAAATGAGGGAGGAGTGGTATCGTAGGGACCTAACAGATGATACATTCACCCAAAAACTGCATAGCTTGGACTAATGGGGAAATTATTTATGAACTATTTGCAGTGCACCTGAAAATACCTTCAGTGAAATTATGTTTGGCAACCTGAACTGCTTTGAAGTCAATCGAGTGGCAATAAAAATTAGGCCTTCATTAGAGAGCTGGGCCTTTCAAACTGAATTGGCCCAGTCTCAGTGGGTCAGGGGCATTTAGGCAGCGCTCCGCTTCCTTTAACTCTCACAGCCACAAACACATGGAAGCAATTTGCCTGATTCTCTGCTGTTTTTATGATTTTCCCCCCCTTTTTTTTCTCACCGCACTGCACTTCTTTTATGTTGCATTTCGGAAATTAACACTAACCAACAAATTACTTATAATTTTTTTTTAAAGTAGAGCTTTAGGATGTTAAAACCCCAAGTAGCCTAAGGGAAAGTGTTCTTCCAGCAACAAAGAAATCACTGATAACTATTTAGATATGTCATCCCACAGGCTGGCTTTATTTTATCAAGTGCATATAATTTTTCAATTGAACAAAATGTAAGGCATTCGTCTCCCCTGTGTGCAGCACTTATGTTGCATGTCCACTCAGAAAATCGTGCACTTAAGAAAAAAAAAAAAAAGAAATTCTCTTGAAGGGATTTTGGGGTCATTTAGAAACTGCTTTACACTTTGGTCAAGCACAAATCTCTTTCACAAAAGAATTAAGGCGGTCGACTGAAGAGAGACTATGTAATCTTAAGAAAACCAGATGTACCAAAGTCCAGGGGATTGTAATCTTCAGAGATGTAAGCTAATTACTTAATCACTTACATTCGTAAATCTTATTATTATAAAAGAAATTGCTGTGGTGATTAAATTACTGATATTTATCTCCTAATAGCGCTGATTAGGAGGTGATTCTAATCTGTCATTCTGAAAGGCTGATATTAACTGCATCAATCTAACAAAACAATAAACACTTAATATGAAAGAGATGTTTTGTGCACTCTGGGACCAGATGGCCTGCTTTAGTATGGAATGTGCAATATTCTGGCCTGCTTGGCTACACTGCTAATGATGGGAACCACAAACTGTTGACTTATTTAATTGAGTTGTTTTGCCCCATTAACCTGTTGTCTGACAGGGTGGACACGTGAGTTGAGAATGCGAGTGTTTTTGCTCACTGCAAAAATAGAACAGTCTCACGTTTGTTCTCTTCTGTTTACGTTTTCTGGGTTCCTATATTAAAAAAGTCTTTCAAGGAGAAAACTTTCCAGTTTATCATATAATCAGTGTCCAGTAAAGCTACTATATCATCCCTTTAATAGTGCTTCAGTGACCTGATCACTGTTTTCAATATTAATGTTTTCTTAAATACACAAAATTTTTATCCTCATTCTGAATTTGGCATATTTCGGGCCCCTTTTTTAAATACTTTGAAAAATCCCAAACTGTGGTAGTGTGTACCAATTCTCCAGTGCTTGCTCTAATGTTAGAGAAGTGGCCATAAATTATGCATCAGGAATATGTATATGTATTGACTTTAATATGAGCTATTTCCTACATGCCAGCTTTTGTACCTGCTGTAGAATCACTAGGGTGCTTCTCAACACAAGACACATGCTTGTTCTCTCACCCACATATTCCACTACTGACTTTTATTTCTGGGAAATAAAACAAAAAGAGCATAATTAAAATAATAATCGCGTCTCCTCTTGTTTGGGGGTTTCGATTTTTTATTTTCCACACTCGCATTTGGCAACATTGGAGGAATTTGCAGGAACTGTCGAGAAATGTTAGTGTAGACAAATAAACTCTGCTTTGTTAGTTTTTGATACCTAATCAAGTCAGCACTGACAGTTCTGTCTTTTTGTTTTCTTGTTTTTTTCCCTCTTACCTGAATTTCTAACGTGATGCTCCATTGAGTCTTAGTGCTGAATACTTAATGACACAGAATAACAACGCCACTCTTTCACCAGTGAAAAAACAAGCTCCTTTCCCAACAATGTACAGTTATATTCAAACAATGTTACTCTGCTTTGCTCATTCTATATTCCTCAGTCTTCTCCTTATCTTTGTCTCAGCCTGCCTCCTTGTCCCTCTGCCCTGACCCTTGAATAGGGTTTAGTGAACTGTGCATGTCATTTGTCCACTTCTTCTTCCTGTTTTCAGCTAGTTGGCCTCCAGTGCTTTGTGTGCATGAATGCCAACATATCTTACCTTGCCGTGGGCGAGAAAGAGAGTATACCTGCTTTTTGGCCATTCTGCCCTGGTCTGCCCTGGGATTCTCAGACAATAAGATTCACAGACTTTCACAAACACACACCCACACACCCACACACACACTAAGGCTGAGGTCTCACTGGTACAGTTGGTGTCAAAACCAAATAACTGCTTGTCCTTTTCCAGGTGTGCAGCTAAAATGGCTGTTGACAAAGGAAGACAGCAAACTCACTGCTCAGACGTGAACTCTCAGTCCCTTATGCCACTATAACACAATGCACTGCACAATCAACATTCCACATTGTAGTGCTGGTAGAAAGGGGTGGGGGGGACAATCAGCAGCCTGAACTGTGAAAACCACAAAGAAGATGTCATCAAACAAAAATGCTTAGGTACACATGCTGAAAGATGGATGCTAAACAGAGGGGGCAGGGCACTATTAAGATGACATCAGGGACAACCTCTCAACAGCTGCATGGGAGTACCGTCTGTTACGAAGGATGGAAAATGGAGGGCAATATAAGGGAACACTGATAGACTTACAGCAACAAGAGGAGTGGAGTCATCACCAGTCTAAGCATGTGCTGAGTGAGCCTGGCTCTTTTTAACCAGCAGGCCTTTGGAGACCTGGTAGTTGGCAGCGGGGTCACAAGAGTACCCACGGAGACACGGCGCTTCAAAAAGCTCTCTATGCTTTATTGAACAACTGTGTACTACGTGGAATGCATCGCACTGAGACTCACTTAGTCGTGGTGGGACCTGTTCTGATTGAGGTAACAGCTGGGATATGACATCAGCCAAAGTGTTGGCCATGTTTTCACTCACTGGAGCAATTCTGGTCTTAAAAGGTTCCATCAGTACCACTCCGGCGAGTTGCAGAGAGTTGCTTTTCATCTCTTTGGCTGTGCAATCCACCAGCTGGTCAGAGTGCCCTTTGGTAACATGGACAGAGACGCCAGAGTGCTGTACTCATAAGTGGCTCATTGTCTTTATACTCTCAAGTGCACAAATGAGGTATGAGCACTTGCATAGACAAAATTACACCCACCCATGCATGCATGCATATTTTTACTATATATATATATATATATATATATATATATATATATATATATAGAGAGAGAGAGAGAGAGAGAGAGAGAGAGAGAGAGAGAGAGAGACTGTAAGTGAACCCAAATGGCACCTATCTCTCTCGCCTATGTTTAAAATGGCTTTCATGTGTGGGAGATGTTTTGGCAACATTCCCCAAACTTTGGTTTGACCTCTGCACAGGTACTTGTGAATGAATTTTCATGAGTGGTGCTGAGCTGTACTGGGCTTTGGATTCTGCCTCCAGTCACAGTTTCCAACAGGGGCCTCTTAAAAATACTAAACTCAACCTCCTCAGAGTACACATTGCGATTTAGCACTTGAATATTTCTAAAATAAAAATCCCTTTTCACCCTGTCTTCTGTCCAAGTATCTTTCCACTGTGACACCAAGGGACCAATTGAGACAGAAATCTATTTGCACTACTCTGTGGTGTGTATAAGCCTATGCTGATCAGAAAGCACACATTGTCAGGAGTAAGTAAATCGCCAGGGTGGAAGAAAAGAATAGTGAAAAAAACAAAACACCCCCCCACCAAAAAAAAAAACAGGCAAAACGCAGCTACAAAGCAGCTTATCACATTTAGCATGTGCTTATTAGGCCTCGTGCCTCTGTGCTGGCTGCTGAGAGATTGAGTTGAGCTATTTGAACTGGTTCAGACTGATTGTGAGTCTGGGGTATTCTGATGAAATGCAGTGACATAGTCAAACTCACAAAGAGGCCTGCTTTTTGGGCTGCTCTCTGGGTACTTGAGAAAAAACACACACCTCAAAAACATCACATTTTGATACATATTTGTGTAGCGCTGAGCTTAACGAGCTTACTCTGACCGACTGGCTGTTTCTGTATTTGTTTTTCTATGAATTATTTGCAATGTTTGTGAGGTTGTGACCATTAGTATAATTTTTCACCACCACCTGCTCTGTGTTAAAAAAACAAATAAAAAAAAAAAAAAGCATGATAATGATATATCAATTAATTCATAAAACTATTGTAATATTATGTTTAATCAGAAAATGAGACTGAATTCAAATTTGACTTCACTTTATTCAGCCTGGCACCATGTTCATGTTTGTCCTTATGTATTATTTGGTGCTGGGTCATTTGGATTATTTGGGCCTAACCAAGGTCAGGGAATGAAGAGTTGGTCTGTCATTTTCAGCATTCAGAGAGGCAAGCAGTTGCTCAGAGATATTAAAGTTTCAGACATCGATCAAAGATTTAACTGAAATCAAACTTTACTGAGACCGCTGTAGGAAGGCCAACACCACACTGTTTTACCACTGCCCTGATCTATGCCTTGTCACAATTTTATTCCCTAAACTTTATGTCTTGGGAAAGGTGGGACCTTATATAAGCAGGAATGACCCCTTCTAAACTTTCTCCAGTGAGTTCAGTTTGCCACAAGTGAACTCTACTCAAGTTTTAGACACGTCTGAAAGATAATTAAAGAGGAAAATTTGGACTTCCTCAACAAACCGCACGTAAACTTTGGTAAATGAGAGTCAGTTTTAGTTTGTTAATGAATACACCAAAATTTATATAAACATTTTTCATTTCTGAGTTATTGAGTGTAGACTCATGGGTACAAACTACAACTCCACTGATTTTGAATTAAGCTTACAACACAAAGTGAAGAGAACAGCAAACTACCTGAAGACACTGTACAGCTTAGTAACGCAGACCATTGATTAAGTTTGATGTCAGATGTATCAACCATTTTCTCCTTTAAGGCTTCAGTCGAAATGGGTCATATATTAAGCAGTTCAATATTGCAACAGTTGGCACAGTTCTAGGGTACAACCATGGAAGGGCCCATCAAAAATATGTTTTGTACAATTATGTACAATTTAAAATTCTATTCTTTTAGCAGACCACATTATTTGGGTCTTTCACCTATACAATATATGGACATGGCTTCAACAATGACTCATGAGTGCCTGACTCTGATACTGTCCATTGTGTTCGCGTTATTGTTTACATAAGTGTGAAAGTCATCAAGATTTTAATGTGTTAAAAATGGATAGTTGGCTCATAAGTATTTAATCTGAATTTCCCCCCCATAAGGTATATAGGGGACATGTAAGATAAATGTAGACACAGTCTCAAAAAGAAAGGTGAGAAAGTAAAAAGATAATGAATAACCTGTTAATCAACAGTCAGTTAGTGTTTGGACCAGTTTCTGACAGATGCTTATAGCCAAGCTAATCCGCATTTCTCTGTAGTGTCAACTCTAGATGGTCATGGGGACAGAAAGATCCTCTGACACTCTTTAAATTACATTAAAGTAACACTGCAGCGAAGCAGCAGGTCTGTTGTGCCTTGTAAGGGAGGTGCACAATTATTTCTAGGACAATATCAGATGTGGACATTGTGGCAGGTCTTTCCCTTAGGTTCAAATGCTTTACAAGGGATTTATTAAAAGGGAACGTGGGGCGACTGAAAGTGGCCCTGGATTTCAATGCAACACCCTGATCATGCACAGTGTGCCTTGAAAATGAGTGATCACATAATGATGTGTTTTTAGAGCCCCGTTTGGGATTTTTCAAAACAGCAACAATTGTTCTAAAAGAGTCCTCAGCATACTGGCTGCTATCCTGTTCCCCAAATCAATTATTCATTAGTTTAAAACAAACCTGCTGTGATCTTTTGACTTCTCATAAGAGTAGGTTGATGCTGTAGGTACTGTACTGTATTACTTATGGCTCATCTGGTTTAAACAGCTATGGCGGGTTCTCACAACAAGCTACCCTTCTGCTAAAGCCTAAAGGGAATCAATGGCATTGTGACTGTCTTAGCTAACTTAAGCTTCCCTTTGTTTCTTTGCCAAGAAGGTGCTCATAGGGTAGTCGCATGTTACTCCAACCCATTCTCACATCATTGCCCTGTCATACAGAATAAAGTGCTCGGTCAGAGCTGCAGTGTTGTCGAAAGGTATGAGACAGAAAGTGGGAGCGAGGCAGGACAAGAGAGAGAGAAACAGAAAGAGAAAGAGATCCAACTTGTATTTTAAGTCTTTTTGACCAGAAGGGGAAAGATGAAAAATTATTTGTGTTTTGTTATTGATAAAAGTTGCTAATGACCCTCCCAAAACCAACCTGGATACTGGTCAGACAAAAGCAACTGATGTTAAGCGATGGACTAATTGTTTTTTGTTTGTTGTTTGTAACAGAATACCCCGTCACAAATACCATCTCATTTGCCTGCATTACCCAGCAAAGAGCTTTACTCCTACTGCCCCATGCACACATGCATGCACAAATCTTTTCTTCCCCGTTTCCTGTCTTTTTCAAATCTCAAAAGTTACATCTTAGACAGCTCTAATCTGGAGCTGAAATTCCTAAAATGCCCTGCTTCTTCCCCACTTTGATCTGAGGAAAGTTTTGAAAATTTTGTGTGTTGAGAGCAGCCCTCTGAACCCCCACCCACCCTGCCAAAACCTCAGTCAGCCCCCTGGTTCATTAACCGACCTTTAGCCACAACACAACAATTAGGGCTGTCGTTCGCTTGCTGGCTTAACTCTGCCAGACCAACTATGCAGCGAGGAATAGTCCCTGACTAATGATTGGCTAAAGAGACCTGACAGCATGTTACAGCCGTAGCTGTAATTGAATACAAGCTCTAACAAGCCTTTGAACAGGGGGAAGAAATATTTCATAAGCTTGATGCAATTTGGTTGGTGCGTGTAATAAAAATAATGAATGTGATTCACTCACATTTTTAACTTATAATTGATGGGGTTTTTGGACATAATAAAACAGATGGAGACAGATGCAGGGAGTGAATAATTTGAAGATTTTGATCCCTCTTCCCTTTCAATGTGGCAAAGTGATTTCCTAGGCATTTTGTAGCTGTTTACATTCCAATTTGTTCTGTTTTCAGCATTTATAACAAGACTGATGTTTTGCTCTTCGAAACAGGCGCTGATCCGCCAAACATGGGGTGCTTGACAAGCAGCTTATTATTTCATGCACAGTCCACATCCAAGGCTCAATCTTCGGGACAATATTAATTGTGGGGATACATGTTTTTGGGCAGTTTTGTCCTTCCTGATGCTAGTGTTAGCCTGGACCACTTACAGCTCATTTAATCAAGGTTGTTTGCATTCAGAAGAAATACAATAATTAGAACACATTAAAAACAAATACTTTGATTATCTAGCTATGCACTTTGGTTTTGTGAATAATTCAGCTATGTCATTTGCAGGGCACAGCAAGTATGCTCTCTGCAGAAGTTGGAGTGGAGTGAGGGGGAAAGTTTCCTGCACTTGTGTTGGCCAAAATTGGGACACGAAAAAGAAGAAATTGGAGATCAAAGGCCAACACAATATCAGAGTCCAGTAATCAGGACAACCACATTAGACAAATGTCTCAGAGCAAGCAAATGAAAGGCTGAAATGATGAATTGGACCAAATTACATTGAAAAACAATCAAATATTAAAAGAGGGTACACCACTTTCGCCCTCTGACATCAAGGGTACACAGAAGGAATCACACGACTGAAATGCTCATCATTGCCTCCATTTAGTCTAAGAGTAATAAAAGACATGTCAGAGATGGGATACGGGTCCCAGCCTGGCCTCTCATTACTCATGGGGGACATAGGGACTTTTGGGCTTAATAAGGACATGATTTAGGCAAATCAGGTTGTTATGATAATGGGGCTGCTGATAATAAGGCACTTTTACCCTTGTTTATTTTTTTTATTTTGTGGAATATTTACCCTACGTTGCCACGGAGAAAAATAAAATGTGCATTTGATTGGTTCTTTTCTTTGATTCTCTAAGCAGAGCACCCTTTGTGTGTGCTCTGAATTCACCAGGGATAAATCAAGACAGGGTTTGAATATTTAAACAAGGTCCTCTTTGCAGCTTATTTTATAGGATTACCACTGCCTTCGTGTAGGGGGTAGTCTATGGAAGTAATTACCTGGGAGACTTCAAGTTTTCTAAAGTAGGTTATTGCCTGAAAGTTAAAGACACTCACTGAAAGTGTGATTGGTTTGACACAGCAGGTGATATATTTGTGTATTTAAACTATGAAGGACATTACAGTACAAGTCCTTCTTTGGATCAGCTGATTCACATGAAACGGATTTATTATGCTTTATAAGTATTCAGTTATTATATGGTTTCAAAGCACTGACCTTGTCAATCTATGCACACATATATTAAACCGGAATATCCTACAGGTAGATGCTGGGGTACAGTTAGAGCTTGTTAAATGCAAAATTAACTCAAGTGGGAGCAGAAGCATCAGTTGCAGAATGCGTTTGCAGCAATTTGCAAATGAGCAGTACAGGGTAGCAGCAGGCAAATAGTGACAGAATAAAAAGGAAACATTATTCCAAAGCGGATGGCATATGTATTTTCCACCCATTTCAGTATGTCATGTGAGTGTAGCAACAACCCTAGTGGCAGGCAATTGAACTAATTGTCCCTTACTTTTACATTTAATCATTAGGTAGATGCATTTATCCAAAGTGACTTAAACATATACCCTGTAGTTGGTGGACACTCACTTCTACCTCTTGAGCTACAGCTGCCATTACATCAAATGAAAATAAATCATTTTCTCCAATATGCATGGCATCTATGGCTTGGTTCAGTTAGAGAAAGATGGAAAGCAAATAAGCTGGTTAATGTTTAACAACTAACAGACTTGGCTAAGCTTCGAGATAATGGTTAAGCTTATTAAAATGCTAATGATGGAAAATCTTACAGGACACAGTCTAACTCCCACTAGCAGTGAAAAGGTGTAAAACAAAAAATTATATCACGATTACAGTCACAAATATTTTTTTACAATAACCAGTATTATGCCAATAATCATTAAAAAAAATCATATAAAAAACTGAGTTTCACTAATTTATTGTGCCTATTGTTTTGGTGCATCATAGGCATTTTTACAGTAAATAAAAATATGTATGTAAAACATGTATGTTTGTTGTACTAGCAGTAGCAGATTTAAGGAATGACCAGAAAATGACAGAAGTATTTAAATGCAAAAGCTAAACAACTATTAATACTAGGGATGTCCTGATATGATTTTTTTCCCCCCAGAGTGAGTACAAGTACGAGCACTTACATTTGACTACTTGTCGATATCGAGTCCCAACCCAAGTAGAAAACTGATTTGGTTCTAGTTGCTGGACAGTAAAATCCTAATCAATCCACTGCAGTTAAGTGAAATCCACAATGATGGAAATTCTTGTGCCTTCTTCTGTCTAAATAAATATGGCGTCAACGGGTAAAAACTGAAAAGAATAAAAAGAACAGAATACACACACAAAAAAAGGAAAAGGACAAACAAAGCACAGATTTGAAGTGAGAGGTGTGGATAACACAGAGTATGGAGTTGACAGAGACATATAGAAGTAAAAACACTTTAAAATCAAAGTGAACTCAGGTAAAGCCATAGTTACTGTTGCAACTATAAAAAAAATTAATAATCTGAATAAACTCAAGTTAATAAACTAGTGTTAGTAACTAGATCTTAGCACAGCAGAGTTTAGCACAGCACAGCTAGCATTCGATTTTACTTTTGTCACTGACAATTATCTTACAGCTCTAAACCACAGACATTATTACACCTCTGCCTACCTGCGAATGTTAACTTGGTATCGGGTGCAGGATTGGAGAAGTTTTATGAGTATGAGTACACAAATGCAGGATCAGACTAGATGCCGTATACTGGAGGGACCTCCCTAATTAACACTAACAGGGACAAACTGCTGCAGCAAGTCTCTCTAAAGTCCACAGGATATACTGTACTATATTTTATATTACTGCAAAGCCGAAATATTTTGTAACTAACAAATGGCTACAATTTAACTATTACTAAATCACATTTTCGTCGCATGACTAAATTATAATCAGGTGGCAAATATAACGCTAGCATATGTAGCAAATAATTACCAAGGTGAGTTGAAACTGGTAATTCAGGACACAACGTTTTTTTACATCATCTTCAGCACTAAATTTTGCCTTGCACAAAAGATGTTGCATAATCTATTAGGCTGACAGCTAAGCTCAGTCATCCTCCAACAAGGATAAGCCATTTGATTATAATGGCCCTATGGCTTTTCCTTTAGCACAAAACTCAGGGGAAAAAAATGTATAACTTAAACAGATTGGGCAATTTTTTTCTTCCGCCTACGCCAATGATTTGTATTGAGGAGCCTTACGAAGATGGGGACCTTGCATAGGAAATGTTTTAGATTTTAGTCCTTGCACAGCATTTCCTCATACATGCTGACACACAGAAAGAGACAAAGACAAAATAACTGGGAGACACACTGCCACAGACAAAGGCAAACCAGAGAGAGGACAGAATTAATTTGACAGTGAATAAGTGACAGCCATTCCCATCCTTTAGTGCTGCTCTTTCTTCTCGTCTCCTACCCCATCCCAAGTCACTTTTCTAATTGCACGGTGGACATCTCCGGGCACGTTGGGGAATTTCACTCAGGATCTGGCACAGATTAACAGTCCCACTATGCTTTGTTGCCGCTTTATTTGCATGATAATTAGTTGGTGACAGTGTATTCTAATTTATTTATTATTTCACAAATATAGGTACAGAGGCAGAGGAAACTGAGCGAGAGAGGAGAAGAGGTAAAAAGAACAATGTGAATTAATTAAAGTGATTAAAGGATTGTCTGAACTTTGCCTTGTTGTGTTTATTCAATTAATAAGCAAAGTGGCAGATGACTGTTTGACTTTTATAACAATTAATTGTACCATTTTCCTTAATTTAGGCTCATTTATCTTACACAGATCTTAAGCCATCACATCAATCTTACTCCATTTTGCAGAGAAGCTTTTGTCTTTCATTTCAAAACATACTCACTTATTTTTCTTTTCTTACAGCAGTTTATACCAGTGAGGGAAACAATTAGTAATTGTGTTCACAGTGAGAGTTCAGTATTCAGTATTTAATTCAGTATTTTTAATGATCAAATTATCTTACTCACCTAAGTCTGACACAGGTGCTAAATTATTATCATTGCGTGTGTATGTGAACTGTAAGCTGCCTCCACCAAGTCATGTAAAAATACATGTCTGAAATCATTTGGCAGAGCCAAACAGCGGATCTCAAGAATAATTTCTTTTTTTGAGAATAATGTACAATGACAAGTGTGATGCCAATAAAAATAATGTAGCATCACATACAGTATATATAACAAGATTAGGGGGCACATTTCCATAGGTTACTAAGCCATGCCTTGTTGAGTCTTGGTTTTCTTGGTTTCATCTGGCCTCTCCTTTTTTTCTTCCTAAGCTTTGGACACAGGGCAGTTTTTTACGACTTTTTACCAGGCTTCTCTGAGGGCTGGACACCAGGGAGATGGAGCAGTTTGTGTCGACTGCTTGCAAAGTCAAAACACCTCTTTATGGTCCTCTTCTGTATCTGCCTTATTCCCACTGCATTGTCCAAAGGAACAAAGGGAACCATCTATTTGTCTGATAGAAGCCAATGGTTGGTAAGAGGTTTGATTTGAGTGTTGAGGATGCTATTTGCCTAGAGAAAGCCTGGGGATGGGAGCTGATCGTGCTGGCAATAGAATCAGGCTGTCAGCTGGCATCTAGCGATAATTGCTTCCCATGGCAGGACCCCGTCGGCCAGGAGAAGAGGAACCCAGTGTGGAGAGTCAACACGGGAATCCATTTTCACTGCAGCTCAGTCATAATTGTTTCGTGAGCACAAGGATACTTGTTGCCAATCTGCGTGAGGGCCAAGCTCTGATTGACACCCATTGACCAGAGAGACCATTGTGTGAAGAGAGAGAGGTTTGGAAGGCCTTGAGTATCACCATGATTGTCACTCAAAGAGGAGTAGTGAATGTGAGTGGGGGGGGGGGGGGGGGGGGGGGTGATTGAAAGTTCAGCAAAAAAAGAAAAGAAAGACAAGGAGTGGGGGGACGGTAATAATGTGATTCCAATGAGTTAGTTTAAATATCCTCTTCTTTTCCTTCTTTTATTGATTATCTTTTCAAAATCCAAACTACTCTCTGGTGAATGATCATTTACACAAGTCAATAACCCAGTAGCCCTGAAAACAAGACGCTCAGGCAAACATAATGATTTTCACAGCACTGTACTCTACAGGGGCAAATGTATATTTTATCCACTTTAAGCTGGATGAGAACTATTGATTAGTAATTGATAAGATCTTCTCTTTATATAGACACAGATGCCTGTCTGCTTCATCAAAGAGTAACACTGATTGTCATTACCATATGCTCTATAGCTCAATTTGTGCTTGTAGGAACAGCTTAATATCTGAAACCCATGGCTCCACTGCTCTGTAAGAAGGTTTAGATCTATTTGGCAAGATCACCCAGGGAACTTATCACTCACCTGTCCAAAGCTAATTCCGTGCGGTGTCAAGCATGGAATTGGATTTAAGGACAGAGTAGTTGCACAGGTCCGTTTGCTGTCAGCAGGTCCCAGTGCCCCTCTCATGTGTCACTTTAGCGGTAAGTGAACATGCTAAATTCCTAGCAGGGTAAAGCGCCATCACAGGCTATCTGAGGCCATGGGCAAATCTCTGATGACACACTCTATTCCCCATATACCCTACTATGCCGGTCCAGGGTCCTCAAGCATATCCTAGAAGAAGCAGCACATTGTATAGGGAATAAGAAGTGAGTCAATATCCTGACACTGTGAAAGTGATGTCCTAGTATCTGTCAGGCAGATGCATTAACAGATTGTTGATACAAATCTGTAACAAAATCAGGTCATACTTAACAACAGACAGCTTTGTATTCTCAGTGGTGTCAGTTTGGTGTATTTTGCCATTCAGAAATGGTGGTTACATCCATACAACAGAATAATTGCTCCGGTAACAGTGTTGTTTAGACACTGGTCCGGGTCAAGGGTTAGAGATTACCCTTAAAATATTTTTGCAAAGAAAAAATGGCTGCCTCAGTCGTCAGCCACGGCCTGCTCACTGCTTAGCCTTGAGGCATTCAAATTGACAGGTCTCATTATGTGTGAACTCCCAATATTCCCCTTCGTATTCCATGGCCTGTCAGTCTCCACCTTCCTGTCCATCTCACTGCTGCATCACTTCAGCACCCACTCTCTGACAATCACCATCTCCTCTCTAGCTTTGAGGGTTTTAGGCTAGAAACGAGCTGGTGAGAGGAGTGTGTATGTGTGTGTATGTGCAGGAAGGGTGTGTGGGTGTAGGCGGTGGCAGGCTTTATAGAAAGGGCCCAGCTATCTGCTGACAATTTGACAGGGGTCCGCATGTAAACAAACTGGAACAACCGGTGTGATCTAACCTATAGGAATGTACTGCAAATTAGAAGGGGACTCACACCTAGCATGCATACACACAAACAATCACCGATAATAAATAAACGCAGGTGCGTACACATGGCACACACGGGCATGATAGTACCCTAGCAGAATCTTAAGTACCTTATGCAAACTGTATGTTTGTTGGGAAGGCACAGACAGAGCACTGATGAGTGGCTCATTATGGCAACACCAGCACTACACACTGGGTATCGCATAATCAAAGCCTGGGGGTACGTATTAATTATCCTTTTGAATAGTGATGAAATTTTAAAAAGCTTCTCCTTAAGGCTCACATCACGGATAGATGAAACAAAGCGCAGCACAGCTTGTGCGCCCAGGCTCACATGTGTTTTTACATCTGTTCAGGATATTTCAATTTGATGCTCAACAAGCTGAGACTGAGATTAAAGGATAATAATGTGTCATCCTCCACACAAGCATCTCTTCCAGAGCGAGTAATAGCACATCAGCAGGCAGGCAGGCAGGCGGCTCGACTTCTGGAGGAAAGCTAGCTAACAGCCATCACAGGCGAAGTCGATCCAGTCACGCATGTGTCTCCTGCTTGTCTCCACTCAAGGTTGCTGAGGCACTGTCTCTCTTTTCCCCTCACACATACCAGTTGACTGGGAAAAGAGAATACAGGGCTAGAGCAGTAAGGGGAGGAGTGGGGGAGTTGTATTGAGATTTGCTTGAAAGAAATATTTATGAGCTGTTTTTTTTTTTTTTTTAAAGTGTTGTCTTTAATGAACATGTTTAAAGATTGCTTTACCATCTATAATTTATGTGGCAGGTCTTCGTTGGAGAAAAGGGGCTAGTTCAAGTTTGCACATGTGAATCCCTGATCATGATGGTAAAGAGCATCCTGAACATCTGCTTTGCCACAGAGGTGTGACTGCTTGACACTGCAGTATTGTACACAGAGACTCTTGTGAGCATGTAGATATTTGTTGCCAATATGTATGGCAACGTCTGATGACACTCATTGACCATAGACAGAGGTTTGGAACGGCCTTGAATATCAACATGACTCAAAGGAGAAGAGGAGGAATGATAGGAAGGTGAGATGAAAGAAAGATTGTGATTCTCTCTGACTATGTGCTCAGTGGAGAACTGCTCCTTTCAAAATTCAACTTACTTCTTGATATGTAATCCCATCGATACAGCAGAAACTCTAACAACAGGCACTACAGCGAAGCCAAGTAGTTCAGATTCTATTTTTTTTATTGGGAAATGTTTATTTTCATCTTCTTTAAAACTGCAATAGCGGGACTGGAACATAACTTTTTCACAAGATCACTACTTCAGTTGGAGGAGTTAACAGTGATTGATGTGAGAACATCTTCACCTGATTGAAAAAGACTACTATACGTTCTCTTTGCACCAGAGTAAAAGAGGTAGGTCCAGTTTTTTAGTATATTACTAATTTAGCTTAGCTTAAGCTTCAAAGCAATGGATAATATGTGACACTGAATGATGAATGATGTGAAACCACTGAGTGTAAGCTCCATGGACACATACACTGAGTGGCCAGATTAATAAGTAGCCTACAATGAGCGTCACCCCAGGAGATACTTGAAAAGTTCAGCTGAAGTAATGGAAAATTAAATAATGAAATATAAAATACACATATTTTGACCTACTTTGACACCATCACTCCAATTCCGCATGTGAAAACTAGCATTAGTTAACAAGTGACCATAGAAGCTGGAACTGTTAAAAGGACATTAAACATACAGCCCAAAGATGTTACTATTATTTACATTTTGCCGATGCTTTTATCCAAAGCGACTTACGAAAGTGAGGTACTTGGCTACAACTGCAGTTTCTTATTAAACGCACAGGTCTGATGTGCTGTAAACAAAGCACTGTTTCCCACAGATTAGGTTTTTTATCATGTTGTGCCTCCTGTGAGCGCTCACAGGAGGATTTTTGGAGTGGATTTTTACACGTGACGACTCTTCTCACTCAATTGATCTCCCACTGCCTGTTACATGTGTGAAACACAACCCCAGACAATGTCTGAAGCTGATTTCTCCAGAGTCCAGAGTTCATATGTGAAACAGGCTATCGACAGTACCTTTCCACGGTAAGATAAGCTATAGATATTTCTGCCAAAGAAAATTCTGAAATAAATTAATAAATAATATAGGAAAATAAATTAATGCAAACTTGATCAAACTTGCTTAAATACTAACAGTTCAATTGTATGAAAGAATGTGAAAGAATGATTAAACCGAGCATAGTAGTTAAGGTTGATGAAGCGCTTAGTTCATTTGACTGGGGTATGTTAGAGAATAGACAAACCCAATCCAAGACAATACACCACATTATATCAACAATGTTGTGATGTATGAAATGCCACTGAGCTAAATATTAGATGCTTCTATCAATATCTGGTGTGAACAAGCTAAGGGCATTATGGCCCTGATTACAGGCATCGCAAAGGCATTGCACACCTGTACTGTCTGTGCCATCAGAATTCTTGCTTTGTAAGTTTTAGAAAGTCGGGTTTTTTCCCTAAAAATGGAAATATAAAACATGCATCAGACCTCTTTTGGTTCAGCAGCACAACGTTTGCCTGGATGTCTCCTTCTATGACCAGAGTTGATGATCTAATCGCCTGCTGCTGCTGCTGCTGTAGATACACTCTCAGTGATGACAGCACGGGTGAGCAGGTGAGGTCACAGCCAATTGTCACTAATAGGAGTGAGATCAGCCGCGGCACCAGGAACTGTGTAGAAACTCTAACCTTATTATTTACAAAGCTGCACCTCGAACCTTATCAGTCTCAAACGGAGGTTTGCCTTCAGCACGCACAAGTGCGCAAAGATTATCACAGTCAAAAAAAAAGAAGACAGGGGAAGACAAGCTATACTGTAGCTGTCAAAATTTCATCCTGTCTGAATTTCTCCTTTACAAGTGCCTCACTATATGTAAACACAAGCACACCCACACATCCAAATACACAGTCACACAAAAAAAATACACATCTACATGCACACACAATGCAATCTTTCCAGTCAAGAATGTTGGAAAACCTGTCAGACTCTCACAAAGAAAAGCAAATTTATTTATTTATTTGAGTTCAGAGTAATTACAGGCATAACCACGGTGCTTGGCTGTGACATCTCTTTATAAAATCAGGTGTCAGAGTGCGCCAAGCAGAGATGTGCCAAGGAGGAAATGTGACTCTTTTCCTCCTCTAATCTCTAATCAAATTAAATAGGTGAGCACTTTTCATGCTCATCCCCCCCTCGCTCTCTCTCTCTCCCATTACATGAGACAGGAGTGGATAAGCTTTGCCTAACACTAACACTGCCAAGTATACATCTAGATACCATGAAAAATTCTTCTTGTCAGTGCTTCCATGGTCCTGAAGAATTTTTCAATATGACTGCATGAGTGCACATAGCAGCAGCTCAAGGAAAACACAAGAGCCAAGGATACAATTGAAGGTATTTGTTTCCATTTCCGGCTATTTGGCAAAGATGAGACTAGATAAATATGTTATTCATTCCTGCCGAACACAGTGGCGTCTGAGGAAATATGTTACTCTTGCCTCTTTTCTTTGACTCTAAATAATTGAACAGAGAGAGAGAGCGAGAGAGCGAGAGGAAGGCCTCTGCTGGGTTCATATTGAGTTTTACTGACTCTCCCCACATTGGTTCCTACTGGTTGTCTTCCTTTACACACACACAAAAATCAGACGACAACACGGCTGTCTGAAAATCACAGCTTTGAGTTTTTGAAAAGAAAAGCGAGATAAAGACAAGCGCAGGTACAATATGGTCAGACTCCACTGGGTTTGCAGATGCTAACACTCTTCCTCCTCTAGCACGAGCACCACTAGGCGCCCCAGGGCCTTGACAGAAAAGATATGACTTTTTTTTTAACTAGAAGGGGGGAATGAAAACAACTTCCCCATGAAGACAAAAAAAAGCCTGTGTTTTACATCTCTCTCACAACGACAGCTTCAGGGACAGTTTATGTGCGAGAGTCAAAGACACTTTGACACTGTCAGCTTCTGTCACTGAAGCTACCAATGGTTGCCGGCGAGGAGTCACTGCAGCAAAGCGGCCTGCTCCTCTTGTGTTGATCTGTGTGTGTGTGAAACTGAAAAGACTGGGTCTTTTGAGTGTGACTTGATGTCTAGAGGCCTTTATGATAATGAATGCTAGGTCTTCCCCCACTAAATTGTATCAATAAATAAAACATAGGAACTCCTCCATTGTGGCTGATTCGCACAGAGAAGTGGCGCAGGCCTTTTTTTTTTTTTTTTTTTGCTTACTGCCACTTTAAGGGAGTGTAGCTTAGCTGTGATACAAATACACCATCATAAACACTTAAGATGAACAATGCACCTGAGACCAGGAAAGCAGCCCTTTTATCCACAGCGAAGGAAAGTTATACATAATTAAGACAGGAAAGTGCAAAGATGTAATTGGTATGTTGTGGATAATCTTGATTACCATTATTAAGTAGTTTTTAAAGATACATGACTCTGAGCCATATTTAATAGACTTAACTTATTTATCAGGCAGCTGTTTGCTATAGCTCTTCCGAGAAATGCAGAAGTAGAGGTACAGTAGTAACTCGGTATGAGTGTGGAATAAAGAGACGAGCTGTATTGTTATTTTAAATAAGATTAATAACTGAGTTGAAAAGTTGATATGTGCAATGATAAAACCCATAATTAATGAGGAAATAAAAATAGAGCTGACAACCAAAATTTTATATGAATGACTACATTGAACAAAATTAAAAAAATTAGTCCATCCTAATGGCGTGCATGAAGGGGCATACAAGCTCCTCTTTGTGTCCTAAGTATCTTCGCAAAAGTCTACGTTTCTTTGTTTTTTTGCTCTGACTGCAGAGGTCAAGTTAGGGACCTTACCCCCAGGCTTGAGGTTCACTCCCAGGTGCTGTCTGCCGTCCAGGCTTAGCTCACACCCCACTATCTCCAGGCTGCATCGTTGCACTTCAAAGTCTGCTTGAAACTAAACGTGGCTGAATGAAGAAAGAAAATAAAGAGATTAAACATTGATTAGCAAGAGAACGTTGGTGGATGTTTATTTCCACAGGCAGAACGCTCGAAAAAGGTAAGAAGATTTTAGCAAACAGGAGGAATATAATCTACTTAAGCGACTCATAAATGTTTTATTTTAAAACATAAAAACACACATCATATCAGCAGACAAGTGACCACATTTTATCCGGTTAAATTGTTTACCCTAACTATTGTTAACCTCTTAGCATAATAAAGAGAAAGTAATGTTGGTACCATTGAAAAGAGGTCAATTTCAGAGTTTTAACTACACTGGATATGGGTGCTTTACAAAGAAAAAGGAAACAACTTCTTGGCTAATAGATTTAAGTATAACTACAAAAAAAAAAAACTTGACTGTGACATACTATGGTGTTTGAAATTCTGCCACTCTTTTCATTTATCAACTATAGTCACAAGAATGTCAAGTTGTTAAGGGTGTCACATCTAAAATCCAGGAGACACAAACCGTGTATATGGCATGCACTATATCCCCTAAACTCCAGCATGTCAAGGTGTTGAACAGAGCTTATTTGGGCTTTAGTCTTTGTGGTGGTGCCTGTTATCATAGTCATACTGCCCTCCATTGGTAAAAATACATATTACAACAATAGTGCAGAGGGTGAAGTCAGTATTGACGTTCTAGTCTGACTAATAGTGTTCAGGGTTGTTAGAGTCAGGTGTAATAAAACTATTGATGACAATGAAAGACTTCATGGTTCTTTCTTTTTCTGAAGGCCTGTTATTAATAGCAAAGTTTAATTCCCAACAAGTTGCTCATCTGACTACGGCATCATAGCAGGTCTCTGTCATTCAAACACAACCTTCTGTGGTTTAATTTTGATGTGAAGTTTTTTTTTGAGGGGGGGGGCTCTTTAATCTCTTCATGGTTTCCTGCTTTCTTCACATCAACTGTAGTTGGGGTGGGTATTAAAGGTGGGTATAATATCAAAACGTTGCTTATATATCATTTGCAAATACTGAAGAATTTAATTTGTGGCAGCCCCTTAGGTACTTCAGTATTACAATATACAAAAGCTGCATGTTGTCATCACTTAAACATGACTGTTATTCACAGGCAGTTCACCTTCTGTCTTGGAATGAAAAAACTGAAAAATTACACAATTTCTGCAAAAATTGAGTGCGTGACTCACATGGTTGCCAGTGAGAATAATCAGTTAAAGGAAATATTTTTGTGGGGATACTTTTATATTTGCCTAACTGCTGTCACACCCAGGGCACTTTAATTTATAGACTATTAAAACTTCCGGTTTTAAAAAAGTCCATTAAAGCTAATTAATGTTTTTTGTTCGCAATATTTTTAAATCTTTATGAATTTGGTTCAAGTCTAACTTTGTTTGACCGGACTGTATCAATCTTCTTATGTCCCTTACAATTATTATCATCTTGATCAATTGTCTTACTATATATTATAAATAGTGAGGAGAAAACAGCGGACCAAACAGAAAAGTGGTTACTTATTTATGTTTTTATCTTAAATGTGCAATTTTTAAAAAGTATTAAAATAAATGTAGGCCCATATGCTTTTTGCTCCATAGTGTATTAGGAAAGCAGTGTTTTTCTAATAATTCCCCATCAGTGCCTCAAATTCTCTGTAGACTTATGTTGCACTTGTGGATGCTTCCCATAAAAGACCAGTGCATTCACAAAGTGATTTAGTGATTCTGCCCAATAGATAGATTGTTTACGGACTGATTTTATTACCTTATCCAGACATCACTAGACAAAAACAGTCAACTTGTCTCACATGACTTATGATCTAACTATTAAACAAACCAGAACACAAGAAAAAAGAATATATAAACTGAATATTGTTAAGATGTATTCTTGAAATAGTTTATGACTTTGGAATGGGCTTACTGACCTCATTTTCATTTATTTTATTCATTTCTTACTACATTTTGATGCCGATGGGGAAACTCGGGTCACAGCAATGATGGTGCAGCTATCATGCAAGGTGCCGGGGCAATCCTCAAGCTGCTTTTTAAAAACCAAACCAGCTGAATAATCATCTATAGGATAATTTTAGACTGACATCAAAAGGCACCTGGCTACAGTGAAACATCCGAAAGTGATGACAAGATGGTTGAATTTTAATTTCAGTAGGAAGTTGTCAACTTTTTATGTGTTTCTGAGATTTTACTGCCCAAACCCACGACTTCCGCTCACCATTTCACCTTATGGCCTAATCCTAAGCACCTTTGACTCAAGGTCCATCTTCTTGCCAAAACTATTACACCTGGCTAATATCTGTGGCTAATTCCTGTTTGCTGCTGTTGGTAGTCTACCATCATTGTCTAAAACTAGATATTCCATCTGATATCAGCATATTATCCTGAATTATGCGAGTCACCTTTGCATACTAGAGCCGTTATTTAAATGTGGTTTAAATAATTCAGGATAGGGCTATGCCAAATCATAGCGATTGAAATAGATCAGCCTTTGCAAGATTGGCTGAAAGTTGATCACGTGACTGCAGGTACATGAGGTTAGGGTCCCATTTTCTTTCCCATTATATTACCATGGAAAATAACAAATGTATTTAACACTGCTTTTCTAAATATTTTAATACTTTTAAAAATTTTGCTGCAGGATTAATGTAAATCTGTATGCCTTTAAAGTCTCCTATTTTATCTAACAGTAATACAAGTGGAAACAGTCATATCATGAGATCTGCACCCACCATTTGAATAAGTGTTGCCCTTCAAACAAGGAATCTGCATTTTAATACAACATTAAAATCCAGCTTTTCCAGCTACATTGATTCTTTAAAAGGTTGGAAGCGTTTATTTAAATGCAGGCCTTTTTGCTCAAAGTATCTCTCTATTTGAATTGTTTTTAGTGTGCAAACTTTATGTCTTGTTCCTGATGCAGCTCTGGTTTGAAAAAAAAGAAAGCCTCCTCTTTTGCACATTATGGCCTTCATTTTAAACCTTCTTTAAAAAAAAGGATACAAAGATACACATTTAAATTTAAGCCAAGTCAAAATTATTATCACCATGCTGTGAGTGGATAACTCAGTTAAAACGAACAGACCTAAACAAAATCTGAAGAAACGTATAGTCGGGCAACAGATCTAACGCTTTATGTGGAGTCATTTTCATTAGCATACAGTGACAACACATCCGATTAGCTTTTAGTGGCCGTGGCCTCGTAAAGAAACGTTAGCATTCTGTCTGAACTTACGTAGGGCAGTCGGAATAGCTACAAGCTTGGATTTTAACAAAATCCAGTCTGCCAGCGGGTGTTGCGGTGCTTGTAAAGTCGCACAGATGAGTGCGGCTCGCATTTTAGCTTGTAACATAACGATTAGCAAAATGATAGCTGACTTTTAAGCTAACTGTGGCGCACTCCTGTCTCCCACAACCGCGAATTCTTAAAAAAAAAAAAAAAACTATGTTGATTTGGTAATAATCTTGACCTAGTAGTAGACACCGAGTAGTGACATTTCTTGTTTCCTTCGTCCTTTCTCTGAAACTCCAGCTATTCCTTGACATGAGAGCACAGACTTGTCAAATGTGAATCCCGCCTACTTTAATTGAAGCACCCGCTGGCCGCACTTTTCATTTACAACCCCGACATTCATCAAACCCGAACGCAAGAAAGCTTTGTTAATACGTATTTTTGATGATTTGTTTTTAACTTTACGGACAAGCTAAAAAAAAAAAAATAATTGGTTTTGTATTTCCGGTGATCACGTGACCTACTGTGGGTATGAGGCCTTGACGGTCGTGGGGCGCCAATCGTCGCTGTATACCGATTGGTTATGAGCAGGATTGTCTCGTGACTGGAGTGTAGTTGACGTTAATACACGAGAGGCATAAACTGAGGATGTAGAGATTGAGCTCCTTATTTTACTTGATCACGTTTTATTAACATGAGTGACGTGGCGTGTGTGGAACTGCTACCCAGTAATGTTACAGGTGGGTTAAAACGTGTTTGATTATGAAATGGTAACCGTGGAAATGCCCGTAGAAAATAAATTTTAAAAAGGCACCATCTCATACATAAGATGAAGCTTTTATAACTATGATCCAGCCTTCCTAAGGTGGAAGTTATCAACGCAGCGACATGAAATACATGGCAGGTTCATCATTCAACTGTCATTAGTCCTGCCAATATGGCAGCGTTGATATTGGACTGATGGGATTCCGGGATTGCATGTCGCGATCTCTGAAATATCTCCACAAATACCCACCCAAATTTTTTATTTTTATCTTACATTTACTCCCAAAAAGTGTTTAAGGCTTAAAAATAAAACACACTCAATATCTCGACTCTAGGACAGGATTGAAAACACCAGATAAAACTAAAACAAGGACGTTAAACTAGAAATGTTTAGACATTTTTATTCAACAACCAAAAGAAAAACGAACAAATATGATAGCTTTTCATAAGCATTTTTGCATTTACCAGAAAAAAAAAGGTTATTAAAGTTATCCAAGGACAAAAAAGATGTTAGTGAATTTACTTTAACAAAGAATAAAACCATGGGGAATTTGCTCTCATTAGACTGAGTAGGCCTGCCTGTATATCAAGAGCAGGCCTGGGCCTATTCATGACTACCCTTGGCTGTGTTTCACTACACTATGTATTATAACTGTTACTGGGAAATATCTGGTACTTAGGGAATGGAGTGAATACATTTTTTTAAATATTCTCCGTTAAAATATTTATCAATGTGGGCTATTGTAAAATGAAATGTGTCTACAGTTTAAACTCTAATTACCATACCTACAACTAAATAGCAAAACTGACTGACCTGGGAATAATTTGTTAAAACTTAAGCATAACTTTGAGCAGTTTAACTTGGAAGTAAAATCAGCATTCAGCGTTTCTCATCTAATTCGAACTGAATCTATATATGTATGAAGAAAATAATGTTGTTGTCAGTCTGAGTCCTTGTATTTCTGTTATTTGTTTTGATCTAAATCCCTAACCAGGGACACAAGCTGCAAATTAGCTTTTTGCTACAGTATTTGCCCTAGAAACATGTCATCAATTGCTTAGTTGTAACAATGTTTAGCTGTAATGTCCCTGACAAAAAAATAACCAGATAAACCATAACAATTTTGTAACAAGTGTGTAGTCTACATGTCTTACAGTACCTGACACCTGGGCTGGTTCAGGTGCTGAGTTCTGTTTCTTCAAACATTCAATAATTTGAGCCTTTAACTTTAACTTTTCTGTCTCATCTTTCTCTAATAATGTACAAACTGTCTCTAATTGACTTAATTTATTTGTATAGTGTTGAAATTCTGCCATTCAATCATTACTTATTGTATAATATATATCTATAAATTAAAGTGAGGCTTCTCCCCTTTGTCATACACAGATATGTACTGTATTGGACATGCATAAATCAGCTTGACCCTTTTAAAACAAAAGTTTTAAATCAACTTTTAAATATCACTACATCATGAATGTCCAAGCATAATATTCTTACCCTGACACATGTGTAGGTCACTCTATGGCCCATGGCCAGTGCATCTGATACCTCACCAAATGCTGAATCAAAAATACAGAAAGAAAGAAATAGAGGCTGGTGTACTGTATTTGCAAAATTACTTTACTAATCTTTTCTAGTTTTGGTGTCCGTCCCATTTATCGTAACAGACATAGTCGGTATAAATTCTGAACGCAAGACTGTTTTTAAAAAATGTGTTGAGTTACAAAACATCAGCTGGCAAAAATTTGGGTGAATACTCCTGGTTACAATTCAATGTCAGATTAGCTGTTCACAGACTCAGATGTACCTCTAAAATATATTCTGATATGTTCTGAGGGTAAAAGCAGTGATTAAAGGATGAATTATGTTCAGGTTTTGCATGATTAGTATTTTTATTGTAGCTATGCATGAATCAAGCTGAGCAGCACTGGAATGTTTTGATCTCTCTGATAGTGTGAACTATAAAACATAATCCTTGGAAGTTTATTAGCAATTTGGACACCCGACATGATCTATACTAAAACTGGACCATTATGAACTAACTTTGAAAAGAGCTATTGTGAAGTGATTATGAGGTGAATGGGAGTATAGTGTACTTCTATTTGGGTTATACTGGCTAAAAAAAGTTAAGACTTCATGTAGCTGTTGGAGAGGCCTGACTTGAATAATGAGTGCCTAACGCCTGGGAGGCAAGCTGAGGGTAGCTCATTCAAGAAACTAGTCATGTGTAGGATATTGCCATGATTGAAACCAGATGGCACTGTGAAAATATACACATTTCATTTTACATTAGGTTCTCATGTGAAAGTCTTTTAGATATAATGTCACACTCTTTTGAAGATGAGTCTTAAAACCATGTCACATAATGGTATAATAGAATCTTTATGAATACAAGCAAAGCTTAAGTTTGTGAGAAGTCTGGCAGCTTATCTACTCTAGTATCACTAAGCCTATAAGCAGTCATGAAAAACACCCAATGAATCAGGCCAAGTTAACTGAATCAAAGGGCTGGACATGCAGAGGAATCTACTGCTGAAGCTTGTCTCGAATAAAAGGTGGAAATACCTCCCATCACCCATGTAATGTGTATGCTTGTGTACATACAGCCACAATCCCTCAGGGCCAGAAAGATGGTTTGGCAGGGGATCACGAGGAACAGGTCAACGTAAGGAGCTGGAGAAGGCAAGGCAGACGGAAAAGTCAAAAGGAACCCGGAGAAGTCTTTGAATCCAGTGGAATTCCTCTCCTCCTCCGCTGCTCCTCTGGGAGGCGTCAGGAGCCTGTGGAGAGAGCGAGGTAAGACGGGGCCTGTCAGGAACAAAGCTCCAAATTCACATGATATGTTTAGCTAAAAGGGTGAAAGAGAAATGAATCAAAGCTTGGCAGGATCAAAGAAACACAACAATAAAGTCAAGGCGGTTGCCATGGGACCAGCAGGAGATGCATATCATTTATAAGTTGTTCTTGGGGTCTGTCAGATGTGGAGGGAATTGATTGTTATTGTTTGGAGGAAGAACTTCTGCTGGAGGGGGTTAAGAGCAGGGGTCATCATCGCACAGTGAGAAGAATATATCTCCCCACTTTTAAACAGCAGCTCCCTGTGATCGGTGTCAAAGGCCACTGCAGAAACACCTTCAACTTGTGATAACAGACAACAAGACAGACACAAAGACAACTTTGTCAACCCCATAAATATCTTATCGGCACAAACCATTGATAGGCTAAACATTTGTTTTGCATCTTACACTGTCAGAAGTCACGATCACTGCTACTGTTTGAATGTGAAATCAAATAGACATAAGCTGTTAACTGGAGACTTTCATTTTCATTCATGCAGCAACATTGTCAAGCGGAGAATACGTCTTTATATTTTATTTATTATTTAAAGGTTCAGTTTACCTGAATTACAAACAATCATTTCTCCCTTATTCTGGTGGTGCCCAGCCATGCACATTTTGTTTTTGTGCATCACTCTTTAAAACCGTAGAAAACTACTTATAAAATTTTTACCCAGTAATACCGAGGTAAATCACATATTGTTTGTTGTCCTTAAAGTATCGAAAAAGGAGCTGGAAGAAGTGTATCATGCATTTTTAGAAGTTCTTATCACTCTGGATAAAATACTGCCAAAACTGTTCCCACTGAAGCCCATTTCATATCAATACATCTATATAGCTTGAGAGATTACAAAAATAAATAGACTAACTAAAAAGAAATTAAGGGATAAAACTTTATCTAGATTTAAAAGCCTAACCAAAGACGACGGCTACAAAGTAGTTCCATCTGTACATCCTTACATCACATCTTTTGCACTGCTTCATGTACATGTATAGTTTTTTTTCTCTGTATAGTTCCCAATAAACAAACATAAAAACAACAATAACCGCCCTAGTTATTTGGGTGAAATTAACCTTTAAATGAGGCTGAGGACAGCATTGCTGCTAAAGAAGATTTAAACGCAATTTTTATATTCATGCTATATGTTTGAATTTTGACTTTCCGATTTTGGCAGAAAACAGCTCCCATACAATCATAATTGAGGGCATAAATAATTGTGAAATAATCTTAATTTAAAAAAAAAAGACTTTCCCACAAGCTCACATACCTTCAAAAAAGCAGCCCATTTGATTGACATGGCAGCGAGCATGTTATTGTTATTATCATTATTTGTATATGCAGGTGTCTGTTAGTGTGTACACGTGCATATGTTTGTTTATGTGTGCGGGCGCATGCATGCATGCATGCTTGCAGAGATGAGACCCAGTCTGTCTGCTGCTCTTTCAGATTGCGCCCATGAGAGATCCCAAAATAACAACAGAGAGCCCTCAGTGGGTCGGATGAAAGTCCTGTCACCAACTATTTGAGCACAAAGAGTCTCCTCCCCTGCTATATTTCTGAGCGACACTTCACGCATCACATGGAGACAGGAAGGAACAGACTCTCTTATTTGACCGCAACAAATATTTCCATATGTCAATGAGATCGTTGTTGGCTTTTAGCAGGTGCCAAATGGGTCCTGGTCCTGAGCTGCATGGTGGTGGGGTCACTGATTTTCACATACTGTATGCTGGGGTATGGTAAGACTAAAAGTTGGGAGTTACAAGGGATCAGGGTAAAGCTTTAGATAGCAGCAAATGACTCACGGTTTCATTAATCATATTTGCTACTTTTTTTATAACGGTGCACCTGTACAGCAGGTATAAATACATACTTATAGGTACCCGGTAGCAAGATGAAAAGTTTGGGGAATAGGGGGGTAACAACCTGGAAATTAGATTAAAAATGTCTTTATTTTGTATTGTTATTTGCGACTAAGGGGTATCTTAACTAAAACTATGTGCTACATATATGATATACGCTAAGAACCGACATTGCATTTTCCTGCAACATAGCTTACAGAGAGAGTACAGAGTACGGAGAGTGCAATGGTGGTCAAGTGAGACAATAAATGAAGAGAGTGGGAGCAGTGTTCACAGTCACTCCTCCGCAAAACCCTGCAGGTTCTTTGCTTCTTTGGCATAAAGACGTATACGAGTCCTATGTGTGTGCACTGCATACGCACAAGCAAAAGAGAAGTGATTAGCTGAGCTAAGCACTCAGCTTAGCTAAGCACTAAGCAATTGAGGGCCAGAGCACCACCATGAGCACTCCTAGGCCATGACTATGCAAGAACATCCTCACACGAGGCACGATAACCTTGTACTGTGTAAGCACGAGCACACGCTTAGTGAGGTTCACTCATACTAGGCAATCCATATAATGCCCAAACACAGCTCATGTGAATAATGTAATAACTTGGGTCCAAGCAGGGCATTGTTCAGAGTATTGTGTCCTGGTCTGCTTAAGGATTTGGGCTCAAGCGCGGTACGCAGTTTGATTGCCGACAGTTCCAAAGCACAGAACTCTAACGTTATTACTATTGGAGAGCATAAAAAGTCAAACAGTATTGATAGAAGAGTGCTCTGGCGCAGATCACTGTAGTGTAATGTGAGTGCAGGCAAGCGGGGGAGGGGGGCGGGGCAATCGTTCTCGAACAGAGTACAATGGAACTGTGCCTAGTGTGAGTGTGGTAAGTTAGCGTGTATATCTGGTGTGTTTTATTTAAGCATAGACGCCACATGCTGTGGGTTTTATGCAGAGCGACCTGCTGTAACTCCTGTTGTCTTGTCAGTGCAATGTGGTTGCCAGGCAACCAGCAGAGACTCCAGGATGTCGCTGCTCATTATCAAGAGATTGGTCACCAACACCCTAAAAAAGTACAAAATGTTGTATTTGCACCATAATTTTTGTTAATTAATCCCCATTATTGGTCGGAATGTTTTTAAACTATGGACAGAACCAGGCCAATTGTTTCCCCCTGCCTTCAAGCTTTATGCTACGTTAACCTAATAGCCTACTTGCTCCAGGGTCATTGCTCTCTAAAGACATGGAGGAATGTCAGAAAACAGCGTCAAACTATTATTTTATAGTTCCATATATGTAAAAATATGTCAAAAATGATATCAGACACTAAAGAGAAAAATATACAGCGGTAACATTTGTGACTGTATAAAATACTGATAGGATGCACAATAAAAAGTGCTGTCTTACACAGTCCCAACCAGCAGTTACTGTAAATCTGCAGTGAAAATCCCACCATGATCCACTACTGATGTAAAGCCCCCCCCAAAAAAACCTAACAGCAGAGAAGGACTCCATTGTTATTTCTAACTGGTAGAAGCCCTGAGGTTATTTTTCCTCTGCCTTGAAACAAATCAATGAAGCACAACTCACTTTGAACAATTGCACATTTGCTGAAATCAGATGTGGGCTGAGGAGCCAGCCATCATCACGCTTATTCTGTTTGTTGACAGAGGAGGACTTTGATAAACAAGCCTGCTCTTTGAAACAGGTGCCCAAGCATGAGTTCAGTTTTGAGAGGCAATTCAGAAAGCTGACTGATTAGAGAGTGTTTGTTATTCTGCGTACAACCATTTGGACTCTGTGTATCCTTCCCAAAGTCACAAAGAGGCTTTCGGTATAAACAATGATACTATTTATTTTTCAACTAAGATAACACAAAAGTTTGACATGGATATTTGCAAATTTTCAAACATCTCAGCAGTGAAATTGTCTGTCCTCTCCTGTCACTTTGATAAAATTGGCAACAAACAATAAAACTTGATCAAATCAGCCTCGGCATGGCTGATTTCTTTAGCCAACGTTGCCCCCATGTGGTACAAGTCGTACGAGTTTACATTACAAAGTGATTGCCATTCTAAATCTTCAAACTAATTATTCATTCTTATTTAAGAGACATTTATTGCGTCATTCTTGTTAATCACAGTCCACTTTCTCATCTGGAAAAAAAAACAAAAAACAAAAAAACTGAAGACATGATTTAATCATGCTGTATTTTCCCTGGCTGTTGGACAACAGTAAACACAACACGCAGTCCACCCAGTTCACAAACTCAGCTTATCCTCCCTATCAACATATGGAAGTGTTTTCAAATCGCTATCTACTAGCAGCAAATGGTCTTAAATCAGTCATTTTAATATCAAAGCACTTAACACGAGAATGATGATTACTTGCAGGTGGATATCCATGCTGCTTGTCAAGACTGCATTTGAAGAAAATGACTGAGCTCTTATCCGACACGTACAGTACAGCCAGTGTTCAATAGGCAAGATCACATTACAGAAGATTACTTTGGAGTTTCAGCAATTTTCCCAAATTACACTGGCCTTTGGTCTCTGGTAAACTTGATTGACTTGAATGGTTTTCATTAGAAGGCCTCGCTGTTTGCATCAACAGCAAAGACCCTGTTGGTGCTGCTCGTACACAAAAGTCGAAGCATGTGAGAGTGAGCGGGTGGGACACTGGAAGTGAACGGATATGCAAATCCCTTCGTGGGATTTCTCCATCGTGTTTTAAAGGAACACAGATGCTGCCGTTTGATTCGTGGCGCTCATTTGTATTTCACAAGCCTGACACAGCCATTTGATGTCACTTGAACTGATGAGTATTGCCATGTGTGGGAAGTTCTGGATCAATACGGGCTTTCACAATCAGTGTGGCAGGAATGTAGTGCAATATATGATGTTATGATGCTTTCAGTGTGTGTTCACAATTAAGCAAACCTCCTGTGATTTACACTCAGTGTCATTTTTGAACTCCAGAACACCCTCCCTCTGTCTCTCCCCATCGAAAGACCAAAGTCTGAGTAATGGAAATCAGTTAAATGTCACAGAGAGCCTGAGCCCAGACTGACAAGAAAATAGCCATGAATAACATGACCACCCTTATTACCCTTCTAGGGAAATACTTATGGAGGGATCCAAAATGAAGAATAATCCGGATACTTTCAGTGTCAAAAAGAATAAGAAGCTATTTATCCTGGCCAGACATATTCCCACATCCCCATCAGCTGCTTGGCTGCTTCACACACTGCCTCAAAACTGAAATCCAATCCATCTGCAAGGAATTTAATGATGGAATCATATACATCCATGTAGACTACCCTGCCCTGCCATAAAGCACTAATTAATTACCAAACCTGGCAACAAAGACCTTAACTATGTCACTTAATGCTGACATTGTGACTATGGCACACCACTTGCAGCCACCGGAAAGACGTAGATGATTTAACGATACAGGAACTTTGTGTTTCTCCACTTTTTATTGCAGGTTTGGGATGCCATCTTGAGGATATTTGCCGAAATAGCACAAGGCTTTGCCCTGCAAAGTACATATTTGGGTTCAAATATTTTTTACAGCTAAATTGGGGAATCAATCAATCAATCTTTTTTTGGGGGGGAAAAAAGACAATTACAATCAAATGTGTTTAAATACTGTACATATTGGTTAGTGTGACTTTACTAAGCAAAACTGCTTTGAGAATACAGGAAGGGGTTACTGTTACTCAACTGCTACTTGAAGTGTTATGACCGTTAGATACATTTGTGAAGGTGAGAAAACAAGGACCAGTTCAGGAAATGCACTGAAACCATCATAGAAGACCAAAAAGAAATGGCCACTCATTACTCAAAGGATGTTTGACAGGGCCAACGTGACAAAAGGTTTGAGCTCCCTCATCCTGGGCAATCTTCCTCCAAGCCGAAGTAAACATGAAGTCACGTCTGCTGCCACACAAAAATGACATCCCACTTAGAAGATAACACTACAAAGATATGATAATTTCTTTTTGAATCACATTAGCCCCATTGCATCCAGATTGCATCATCCTAATATGACAGTTCAGTGTTTAAGAGGCAGGACGCATGCATTACAGCCACAGGCATAACTTGGCTGACCACGGAATGAAATGAGGAAGCCACAAATCACAAATATGTCAGTTTACATTGGAATACATAGTCAGATATTCACATAACTAATCTGCTATAACTGCTGGATGGGACACATTACTTCAGTGCTGATTTTCAGGGAATCACATTATGAAATGCGCCAACATACACGGATACACAGTGATGTGTCGTGACATTGTTTTCTACTGTACTTCAACCAGGGAACCCTCATAAACCTCTAAATGACTTCTTTGGCAATGTTAAAAGATCATTTCAATTTTTCAGTCTGTTATAAAGGCAGGTCGAGACAGATCACACTTGCTATAATCCTTGTTCCTGTTTTGGACTTTCAGTTTCTAAAATGCTTCCTGTATAAATATTAAGGTTTTCCCTAAAGACAATATGAGACATCATTTCCAGAGTTATCACGTAAACTGTAAAACTTCAGAAGCTGACACCCTTTTGGAACAAAGTAATGTCCTTTGGTTCCCTTTCGGGAAAATATGACAATTTTATTTTATACAAAAAAAACCAAGGGAAGACACTTGCTCTTATGAAATCAGACTGCTAGAGCCTCAAATAACTTTTATATGAAAACATGGCAAAACCTCGTCAAGTGATCATATCACTACCTGACTTTGTTTCACATAGAAGTGAGAAAGAGTCCAGTGGGCCATACCATTTACGCAGCACACACGTCGGCTTGCTTTGTCAGGAAGCTTTTGTTGTGCTCATCCGCTTTGATCTGTTTGCTGGCATGCTGGTGAACAGCTAAGGTACATTTCAGATAATGTAGTGCATTTAATAGGCTATAGGGAAACCACAGAGGATGCAATTTTACATTAAGTATAACACGTCACCACTGTTTGCACTCTCTCTGCAGCTGCACCAGACATTTCTTTTCAATATACCACGTATGTAGCAGGTTCACACTATTTATGTAACAGGATGAGGACTGTGCATACAGAGTATTTCTCATTCGTGTACAGTCCATTCACTCAACTTCTGGTAAAATAAAAACGAACCAAACAAACCAGTATTAAGTACTTAAACTTAGCTCAGCTTTAGATACATTGCTACTGTCATTTTAATTTGTAACAATAATCTGATGCATTATCTATTAACACTGCAAGGTGCTCTTCTCTATATTCTATTCTACAATGAGCAATTTATTTTCTTCCACCTCTGATCTTACAAATACATTTGCGCCAAGACTCTAAACCCCAAAAAATGTATGGAAAACATGAAGATGTGTGTGCATCATTCAGCTGTTACATTTTAACAGCAATAAAAGCATCAAGGAAGTTCATGGTGCGAACCACATTAATGTCCCCAAATCCATGTTTGCGCAGGATGTCTGCATACTGTCTCTCTGTCCTCTCCATCCCCTCAGTCTGGGCAAGCATGTTCAGAGATTGCAGAGCAGAGTAGGCTCTCTGTCTATCCAACATGGTCTCAGCTATGAGCACTGCACATCCTATGGTCCAACACAAGAGATTCACAGGACTTGAATGTATAGCACAATTATAAAATGGTCGATAAAAGGGTACCACAATACACAGTTTTGTGTTCAATACCTCAACACCAAGAGATCTATCTTTTCACAAAACAAGAAGTACATGTTAAAAATTTTTTAGTTAAGAGCTGCTTAACAGAATCGCAGTTCATCACAAAACCTTTCTTTAGTCCTTGATTATGCCAGTGGTTACCTACAACACTAAGTATAGCAAAAGACCTTTTGTGTTGTGCTCAGAGTGTTGTCAGTTACACTTTGATGCACAGCATAGCATCCAGGAGGTTGCCTGTGTTTCTGACATGTACGGTGACCAAACCATAGTTCTTCAAAAGCAGACTGTATTCGGTTGCGCTCCTCTGTTTCCCCTCGCTCATACTGAGGGCCTGCAGCAGCCCACGACTTGGGCCCCTCCTGTCTTCATCCAGGAAGGTCTCACTTAGCAGGAGTCCACAGCCTGGCAGCAAGCATGGTGCAAGTGCAAGATGTGTTTACAGACTTTATAGAAGAATAGCAGTGTTTTTTTTTTTTTAATCATGTATATATTCGTGTTGTTGCTGTAGATTTCATTATAGTGCAATCATTCACAGCTTTTATATCAGCTCAACACTGGTGTTAGCAATCTGCACATTTTTACCGAAACCAAACTGCAGCTGTTTTGACATAATGTACAATTCTACCAGAACAAGGAACTAGTTTGTGAATCCGTTGCGAAACTGTTGCCTAAGTCTTGCTGCGACGTGACTGGTACTGTATTATTTACACATACCATCCACCATTTCGCCATTCACTGATCCTTAAAAACAAAATAAATGTGGAAATCGCTTGTATAATTTTACCTGGTGTGCATGCATCCGCAATTTTACGTAGGAGAATATGCACCTTCTCATCAGACCAGTCATGAAGAATTCTCGCCAGGATGTACAAGTCTGCTTTGGGTAATTCATCTTTAAAGAAGTCTCCTGCTCATACATTAAGAACAAAGTCGCAGAGTAATTACGTAAGTGTGCATTTATGTTTGTCACTGACTAAATGAGATGTTAAACACTAACAGTAAATGTAGTATTTTCTAGTGCAGACAAGCAAACTGACCTGCTACAAATGAAACTCTGTTGTCTGTGTGCAGAGGTCGGAAATGTTCACTCATCTCAACAATAGCTGGCAAGTCAAAGACTGTCACAGACAAACTAGGATGGGCTTTGATAAACTTATAGGCCATGGCACCAGTGCATCCTTCAACAACAAACCACAGATAAGAGCTACGAGAATGGTTTCAATATTTAACCACATGTTTACACTTTTTACACGGTGCTCTCACCTCCAAGGTCACAGGCGGTTTTGTAACCGGAGAGGTCAAAGGCTGAAGCTACAGCTGCTCCTGTAACTTCAGCAATGCTGTGCATGGCCCTCATGAATCTCAGTTTCACTTCTTGACTGTTACAGTACGTATCCTTTAAATAAAATACAGAGGGGAATGAAAACTAGCATCTGGAAAACATTTTTAACATGATGTTGAAGAAATGTGAGGCTGAACTTGAAGACAATCACCTGAAAAACATCGTCTGATTTCTTGCCGAAGGCTTTCTCATGCTGGTGGGTTCCCTCCCGCACAGCGCTCTCAAGGTGAGAGAAAAGAGGCCAAACTGTGTTGTTACAGTGCTGAATGTATCCATGCAGTGAAAGAGGTGCATCGGACAACAGAAAGCGAGTGGCCAGATCTGTGTTTTCGTACACTGGCTTTTGGCAGGCTGGAATTAAGAACACCATAAAATATGTAAGAGAGCCATTTTTAACTGAGTGCTAAATGCCTTGATCTCTTTAACGCGAGACTTACGTCTCTCTTTGCTCCTCAGCAGTCCCAGAGACGCACAGGCCTCCAGCAGGCAATCAGTCCCTTTCACAGATGCTTTGATCTCCCGAGCCACCTGTGATGCATCCAAACTTGGCTTGCTCTTTAGCAGATCGAACACACCCAAGTTGCATGCGGTAAAGAGGGCCTGAACATTTTTGGGGAAGGCAGAATGGAGACAGGAGTAAAGTGCAATTATGTTTCAAGACTTGGTTCTTGCAGATCAATTCCCCTCTGTCCATTACAAATGAACTAGGGCCTCTGAAGCTATCTTATTTACTCAGTATGGATCGTGGAGTCTGGTGGTCACTTTTAGGCTACTAGGCAACTGGCAGAGACAAAAAGGAAGTCATTGCAATGTAACGAGCAATAGTGCAGCGACTAATCCACAATTTTTTCCTTTTTTCCACTACATCCTTGGTATGGATTAAACAAAAGAGTTTTAAAAGTTTCATTAGTGACCATCATCAGGCGACGTGTTCCACCTTGTTTTGCATCTTTATGTTAAACATGAAGTTACAATTAGGAAACATCTTAACAGACAAGAATAGCACAAATCTTCCGATCTTCATCCCAGTAAATAAGAACTTTATTTCCCAAAAAAGCTTTAATCTGAGCTAAACACTTAATTGCATGCTGTAGGACTCTAAACAATATATCATATAGCTCAATTGTAAGCATACAGAGTTACAATGCATTTACCTTTGAGGCTTTGAATCCATCCATCAGTTCAATAATTTGCTGCAAGTTTTCTTTTTTAGGTTCACTATCCTCGTGCTCTGGCACAATTGCATGCCCCCTGCTGATTATCTGCTGTAATGTTGTACTCTCAGAACCTTGGAGCTTAGCGTCTTTATCTTTTGCAGATGAACTGTCGACCAACCTCCAGGAACTCACACCCACTTCACTGTCAGCATCTTTCCTTTCCCCCTGTAAGAACAGTTTGTTCCTTGTAAATTATAACAAACGAGTAATGGGTAGTGGTGACACAAACTAACCTTATGGACAGGACTCGATGAAGGGCTGTCCTGGGTGTTGTGTGTTTGACTAGCAGATGGACTGTTCAGTCTGGGGCTGGGTGAGGAGTTGTATTTGGCTGATGGGCTGGAACTTTGATTGCACTGAGCTGGCGGTTTTGGTGGGGGCTGTGTGAGAACTGAGGTGCTGCGAGTGCCGTTGTGACTCAGATGAATTGACGCATTTTCCTGGTCTGAAGACGGAGTCCAGTGGTTGTAAATAAGGTCGAGCTGTTTGCAGAAGTGGTTGAGGGGGAAACCCACAACATTCAGGAAGTCTCCATGAACATACTCTACCAGCATGCCACCAAGAGCCTGAATACCATAGCCGCCAGCCTTGTCCCTAACAAACACATTCTACTTATATACAGTAGCAACAAATACACACACAAACTTATGTTAAATATATTTCTCATAAAGTGATGCTGTAAATCTCCCATATATAGATGTGTTTGTCAAATGCAGAACAAATCAAGATTGAATTTCTTGCTAACATAATCTCTGACATGACAAACACAGCTAGAACCCAAATCAATCGATAAAAATCAAAGTCCAGAAGGCAACAGGTTCATGAAGCTCACATCTAGTTAAATGACCTCCATTTATTGAATGCTTTGGGAGATTACTCCAACATGTGAATTCAATCGCTACATACAGTATGTTAAAGTGCAGATGTACATACTCACATGGGTTCCCCACTATTGATGTACTCCCACAGCATATCTTCTGAGAGATCAGCAAATTTCACCTTCGTTTCTTCATAGAAGTCAATCAGCTGGTAATCAACTTCTTCATCTGCGTTAGAGAAGTTCAGACCTGAAATGTGTCCACTGATGGAAACACTAACACATTTGGCTCGTGACGCATTTCCAAATATATTCAGGAAAACTGTTTAAAATCCTACATTGGATTCAAGCGTTTCTTAACAGTCTGGGGCTGCTTGATAATTGTAATCTCGATTATTTGACTACCTCTTTGGATTCCTAATTTGATTCCTCGTTGGCTTTGGAAACATCTAATCGATTAATTGTCTTTTTACTGGTTTTAATTTAACTGGATATAATTCAACTGGAAAAACACAAAACGTAGTGGAAAACAATATATTATTGTGTTACAGCTTATGGAGACTGTGGTAGAATCTTAGAAACTTTTTTAAAGCACTTTCAGTGAAAATATTGTCAATTATAGCTCCACTGTATATGATATGCCTTGTGGTCCGGAAACAAGGCCGGAATGGAGTTCACCGCTAACCACTGACCAAAAGGAAATGCCAATGTAATACTTGTCAGTCACACTTTGGCCTCTTCTGTGGTCATGAAACTGTATGACTGTGTGTTACGATGCTAACAGGCTTAGCTAGCGGGTGAATCACCCTGTTGTGCATAATTTTGGCTGAACTAAAGAGCTGCAACATGGCTGAGACAATTAGAGCTTTTATCGAGGGGCGAAATCACACCTATGTAAAGCAAATGGGTGCGCTGGACCGTGAAAAAAGACAAAACAAGGGCATCGTCGCAAAAAGGAAAGGGCCACACTAACCATTTTATCTCAAATATTCGATTTCATAATCACTGGAAGCTGTAAATGTAACTGAAATGAGAGTTTGATTAATTGCACAGCTCTATCACATTCCCCCAGAAAGTAGAATGTGGGTCTAACAATTAACCTGACTTACTTTCTTTCTCGTGACAGAGGACAATAGCTACACCAGTGAAGACGCTGTGTTCTTTACCACTCAAACTGAAAGAAAAGAAAAAAGAAAAAAAAAAAAACAGACAAAAGACAAAAACCATAAACAACATCGTGTCTGTTTTTTGTTTTAAATGTTGATTCAAAATGAAACAATGTAAATGATACTGACCTTGATAACATCCTGTAAGCATCACATTTATCCACTGGCTTCTCTAGAATCTTTCCATCTACAGCCTTTGAAAAGGAAAAAACAATGGACACAGTGAATTAAAACACGCACACACTACAGATAGAATGCAGGTAAGATGCTGTAATACTTTCTTCTTACCACAATAGTATCTGCTCCAATTACTATGTCTGGAGTTTTCAGGTGTTTCTATTAAGACACAATATGTTACATATATGTTGCTGTACTTCAAATTATACTGTACAATTATACTCCTGTTCAAAAAAAGGAGCTTAACTCACAAAGGGCATCCTCCGGGCCACTTCGAGGGCTTTTTGTTTGGCTGTCTCAACTGCATACTCATGAGGTGCTTTGAAAAGTCCTTTGTCAATGGTTTCTTTAAACCAGGATGGTACCACTTCAAAACGTAAGCCCTGGCACAGTCAGCACAGTGCAACAATGAAATGCTTAATACCATGATCTCAGCCGAACAGTAAATACAAAACAAAAGAAGCAGTGCAGATTATAACTAGAGTAAAACAACAGAGTCACGAAAAACTTCTGTAAGGACATGTTTATTTACAAACTAACTTCGTCAAAAAAGAAAAAGAATGGAATATGAAACTCATTCACACAATATGTACAATTTTCTTTGTTCACCAACAAACATTATGGGTCTTGAGATATATATATATATATATATATATATATATATATATATATATATATATATATATATATATATATATATATATATATACACAGTTTCCATGAGTTTTACTAGAGGTAAACAAACCGCATTGCGAAGAATCTCCAGTCTCCTCGGGGAGGCACTTGCCAACACGACCAGTTTACCGGCAAGCTTTGAAATGACAGGTTTCAGCACCATGGTGTCTCTCAAACTGCTGCTGCAAGTGGGATGAAAAAAGTTAAACATTACACATGTAGCATAGATTATGTCAAAGACTCAGCCAAAAGCAACCAGATGATGGCCGCTGTTCAATTATGAATTGATTCTGAGGACAGGTCCATTTAGCGCTAAAACAATTAATTAATCAAAACAACAGTAACTTAGAAGATTATTAGTTTAACTAATTTATACAAGGAAAACATCAACTGGTTCCGGCTTAATGTGAGGATTTACTGCTTCTCAGTGCAGGTTTGTTCTCAACTCTTATGACTATTTCTACTACAGTCTAACATTTGAATATCAAACAATGAATTAATCTGTGATCAAAATAAGTATTACTTGCAATTATAGGTCTATATTTCTGGGATATAATATGCATTCAAAGTCATTACCATATTTGGTATTGTTTAAAATACATTGTTTTCTTTGTAGAGTACTTTTGTTCTTGTACTTCAAGGTATGAAACAGTAAATGTAGATCTGCATAGTACTGGTACTTCTATCGAAACGATTTTAAGTGGTGCTTTAAGAGGAGAAGTTTTTACAGCCCATACTTGCACTTTTACTTGAGAGTTTATGTATTTTTACCACCTTAGCACACAGTGTATCATACTCGGCTGTGTCTCTGCAGGCTGACCCAGGTCCACCATGACCTTATGATGCCACCTTAGATAATGTTGGAGCTGATCGTTGTATTTCAATACGTGGCCTCTCCACGTCGCCAAAGTTAATGATGTTTGATAAAAGTTTTAAGATTATGGCCTGATATATATACTGTATTTAGCAATCTATTTAGCATTGCTAACACTTCTGCTGCTCTACTAATGTAAATCTATGTGAACTAACAAGCTAACGTGTACTGTTTCTTGTATTTTAGCTTGAATTTCTTTAACGTGCTCGTGCAGCTAAAAAAGATAAGGGACATTTTACTGTAACATATGTTTAGCGAGAACAAGGTTGAATAACTACCATGCTCTTTTAAATGTTTTTATAACCTGAGGGATACATTAGAGGCGGTACGCAGCATGTCACTTACCTGCCGAAGTCAGGAAACTGACGGTAATAGCCTCTTGCTAAGACGACCAACGTGTGGGCGCATACGTGATGACGTACATTCGCGTGGGCGGATGCACCATTCGCAAGCTCGGGAAAAGTATGGAACGCAGTAAAGGTCATGTAATTACTAGCAGGAAACTTATTCTATTAACAAAAAAACAAAATCACAGATAAGAAGACGAAGAAGTAAAACTAAAACTATGAAAGTAATGTCCCAGATAAATGTTAGTCTCTCATAGGACAAAACTAGTAAACAAAACCAAACGGCACAATGAAAATAGATTAAATAAGAGAAACCAAATAACAACTTTGTTTAAAACAACACAATTTGTCAGCAGACATCACAGTTTATTAAGTCAAAGTAAATCAAAATAAAATAGAAGGAACGGGAATCAAGTTAAATAAACACACATTCCTATATAAAATCACAACTCAGAGACATATACTGAGACAATATTAAAAACATTTAAAAGACAACTATATTCTGGCATTGAAAACTAACACAATAGAAAATATCTTCTCTTTATATACATTGCATTTATGCTTGTGCTTGCTACATATTTTATTTTGTCAGAATAACTGTTCTGATACAGACAAACGATTTCTGCTCATAAAGATCATAATGCCATAACATGAGTTTCAGCCCCAGTCCTTGTTAATTTTTTGTGTGATGCAAATAAAAACCTGAATTTAAATAATTTTGAAATCTAACCGATGAGCAGATTTTGAAATAGGTTGACGCACTCAGAGCAAACTTCCTTTCACCCACTTCTCTCACTCTTTTTATTTCGCTTTCGTTGGGACTGCTGATTTCTCCCTATTAACATTCTGAAGCACAGAGGTGTGTTGTGTGAAAACTTTGATTACGCTCAATTCTTACTGAGTCCCCACCACTTGAGGTCTGCAGTTTCATCATGTGCCTTAGCTTTTGCCTGAATTCCTTAGAAGCAAAGTAGTAAATGAAAGGATCAAGGCAACTGTTTAGGCAGCTAAAACATAAAGAGAGTTTGTAGGCCATGTAAAGAGACTTCTTATAGAAGAGTCTTAGCACAGTGTGAATCAAAAGAAGGAAGTTGTTGGGTGCAAAGCAGAGGGTGAAGACCAGGAGAACAACAAGGGCAAGACGTATCGCTCTCTCTTTCTGGGATGTACTGGAATTTTTGGACAGTGTGTGTATGACATTGACATAGCAGAATGTTGTGACACAGAAAGGGAAGAGGAAGAGGAGAAATATCATGGAGAAGAGGAAGGCCGCCCAGGCTGACAATGATGGGAGCATGTCTTTTTTCAGCACGTCGAAACATGTTGTGATCCCAAGTTCAGGAATGTCAAAGGTCAGGTCTGTGGTCATCAGTGGGTGCAGGATGGACAGGACTAATCCCCACATAAGGAAACAAGTAATGACGGCAACAAACTTTCTCCTTCTGATTCGTTTGAACAACATGGGTCTGACGATGCCCAGGTAGCGGTCAATACTGATGGCCATCATGGTCAGGATGGAGCAGTACATGTTGGTGTAGAAAACGAGGGTCAGGAAACTGTGTGTGGATACGCAGAAGAAGAGTGTGTTATTTTATAACAGAATGATGATTTGTTGCATAGTTTGCCACATTTGGAATACGTGCTTGTTGTTTTCTCACTTAAACTTAGATGAGAAGATAAACACAAGACTCAAATCTACGGTCAGCAGACAACTCTTTTAGCTTAGCGTATCAACTGGAAATAGGGCAGTCACATTATGATAAGATAAGATAAAGCTTTATTCATCCCACAGTGGGGAAATTTCCATGGTGTGCGGCAAAAATGAAAAACAGAAGTCAATTTAAATAAAATCTATATAAATAAAAAAAGAAAAATCAACAATACAAATAAGTACAATTGTACAGTCCAAATAAGTATACAATCATCAACAAACAACTAGGTTCAGTGTTAGTGCACAGCTTTACAATCAGTAGTAGGACTGTATATTATAATGAGTACTCCTTCAGACACTCAGGATGTAACAGTCTGTCACTGAAGGAGCTGCTCAGAGATCTCACTGTGTCAAACAAGGGGGAGGGGCATCGTTCTCCAGCGAGGATGATAGCTTGGTTACCATCCGCCTTTTCCCAACCTCCTGTAATGTGTCCAGGGGCATCCCCAGGACTGAGCTGACCTCCCTGATTTTCCTAACTGTTCCCCTGAGGTACAGTAAATAACGCGCCATTTCTTTTAGTTTAGCCTAAAAAAAATGACACATTATGAATTCACGCAGCGTTATTTGCATGTCTATTTCTGGGCTTGAAAAGTACCTTTCTGTGGTCTTTTCATCACCATGAAATTGTCAGATACCGAAAAGTCCCTGCAACTATAGTCAATAGTCCAGGGTACAACCCTCTTCTAAAAGGGCAGCTTGCTCTTTTTTACTCTCAGATTTTGCATGAATTAAACCAAGAAGACATAAAGATGTGGTTGGTGAGCTTCAGAGGTAGTGGTAGGCAAATTTAGTTACTTGTACACAGAGCCACGCATGTTGTTTTCCCCTGCTTCCTTCTGTTATGCAATGTTAAGTTAACCAGCTGCTGTCCTTAGAAGCAGGTATATAAATTTCAGCAAGGAAAAGAATCATGGACTGAGGATGCACTCTGTGCATTGCTGCCAAAGGACCTAAATAAATTAAATATTCTGCTTTATTCATGAAAAATACCTGCACATCCTGGGTCCCAGGCTCCAGTGATATCCATTGAGCTGGTAGGCGATCTGAAAGGGCAGCGCCAAACCGAGGGCCATGTCAGTGAAGGTGAGATTAATCATGAAGATGATGGAGGGAGTCTTGGGGGTGGTACGGAAGACAAGGAGCCACATAGAAATGCCATTTCCTACCAGGTTAATAGCAAGGATGACCATGTAAATGATGGAAATGGCGATGCTGGTGTTTGAATCCTGAAACAGGGACAGGGTGGCGTTGTCTAGTCTGGTGCTGTTGTAACTGTCCGTCATGACTTGATGCGAATGCCCTCTGCTTATCTGTGTGCAAAGGTTTAACAAATGGTGGTGAGGTTTGTGTGTTCATTGATTGTACAAAATACCCTTTTTTAAGGTAGACCTTAATTATGCAGCGTCTTCAATAACTGGCAATATAAGTAAGAAAATATTAAAAAGCAACAGAATGGAAGAAAAGCACAATAGATCTTATCCAATGTGATGCGTGCCTCCCAGTGCAGTATGTGAAAGGGTGAGTGAAGGTGTGAAACATAGTGTAACATTCATTTCAGGGCTCCAGCAGTGTGTTGTTGTTTGCGTGCGAAGAGCACATGTGCCGGGTGTGTTTTCACACAGGAAAAGGACATGCTTGATTTGTGGTGAGGGCTGCCAACTGTCATTGTCACAAACAGTGAAAATAAGAAGCTTGACATGGGGCTAATGAAAATGATCATATATGGGCTTAAAATGAGAGGTGAGACAAACATTTTTTTTGGAAGACCTCACAGTCTATGTGCAATGGCTCACAGTCACTTTCCTTCACACGTGGTGCGTAAAGTGGTATTGCTGGTGTAACTACCACAAACCAAGCGCAGGTGAAAGAAAGGGACATGCGTTGGGCCATAACCACTTTCACTTACATTTATACAATGCAAAGTAGACATTACCACAGAACCCGGGATCGGGACCTCCCTCTTGCTACAATGTTGTGAAAATTAATGCGATGACAAGCTGAGATTTCTGGGATCTATGATATAAGTGTTTATTTTCTTTCTTTTAAATGTGTACTTTCACAACATATTATTGCAACCCCCTAAATCTTTTTACACTATACTATTGGATCCAAATCAGAGGTTAAGATCTTTTTGTGTTCAATAGCAAAATAAAATCACAGTCAAAAACAGACATATTATTGTAATATTTAACTTGTGCTTTTATGGACCAAAACATTTGATTTTCAGGTAAAAGTTCACATAAATACAAGAAGATGTACTGACACAAAAGATATACTCTAATACGATGGACATATCCACTATATACATGTGGACCTAAATAAATTAGAGGAAACTAACACGTGGCACAGCTTAGATCTATTTCTCAACATTGTTAACTCTTTGAAAAGTACATAACCTTAGCGGATATCGAGATAATGTTCAGTAAAAGTCAGTTAAGGAACTCACCTATATGAAGACAGAGGCAGGAGGTAGGTAGGTTTGTGAGTGTCAGTTGTACAGGTACAGGTTTTTTGCCTGCTGAGGAAATGGGGTTAGACGTTGTTGCAGAGAGAGAGAGAGGAAATGGATCATGTGATCATGTTCATCCTACCAACTGTAGTCTAGTCACAGACACCCACTAGAGTCTTGGACACACACCTCAAGAGAATGCATGCCTACATGAGTGGCCATGTGCTCATAACACACATTTACTCACTATGATTGCCCATGTGATGGTTTAATTCATCTCTGGGTTTTTCATGAATTATTATTTTTTTATCTATTAACTTTGTGGTCTTGGCAGATTTCAGTGTATCAGTGTGACCAAATACCAGACATCAGACTTAAAAAAAGTGATGCAACTTCAGGATAAAAAAATAAATAACCACAACACACACGTGCTTTTTGTGAGGTGAGAAAATTCAGCTCTTTTTTTCACAAGATTTACAGACGTGTTCTTGCTGGCTTCCTGTTGATAATGACAGTTCTGCTTTAACTCGGTGACAGTGTCATAGCTCCTTCTGATTGATGAAATAGCACAACAGAAAGATTAAAGAATTATCATTGATTCAAGGTGGCTTTTAGGCGCACAATTTGTGATATAGTGTCCCAGTCCGAGATTTTTTTGTTCCTAATAGTTTCAAACTTTGGATAAACTCCCCCCGGTGCCACCTGTGAGAGCGCTGGGTAGATTTACACCTAAGATTCAGAGTTTGCATTGCAAACTACTGTAAAAGTGACTCATATCTGTTTTTTGTGAATGTGCAAAATGAGCAGTAGTGCAGACAAAAACTGCCTCACCCAAACTGTGAGAGCTCCAACAACAGCTGAAACAGTTTAGTTTTAGTAGAAGAGCTTTATTTTCACAAACCGATAGAAATAAAGCAAAATGATACAAGAGGTTTGACAGACACATGTTGCTGATGTTACACATAGATTATTTTCAATAATAATTGTCGGTTTTTGGCATATTAGAAAATCATGCAAACAAACCAGACATTAATCATAAATAATAATTTGATACTTAATAATAATAATAATAATTTGATACTTGTATGATACTAATCAGTGTCATACTTTGCATTTTTCTTCTAGCACATTTTTTACAAATGTAAATCATGTGTTCTTCCTGGCTCATGCACAAAGCATTGCTCACACACAAAAGAAGTCTTAAAAGGAAAGAGTTCTACATGCGTTATCTGTAAGTACCTTCAAACAAACATTGTATTTCCTGAAGACGAAATCTATTCGATCATAAGAATATCCATAGTAAGTCGACCCTATGAAGACTCAACAACAAGTTTTGTTGCAGAGGAGAAAATGCTGATGGATGCCACTCGTGAGCTGCCTCTTCAAAACTCATAAACAGAAGGAATGACACTAGTCTGGTCATTGTGACAAAGTAATAACTTATAATAATACGTAAATATCAATTTGTGCATCCAGAACTAAATCATGAATGAAATATAACTAAACATGGTAGGAAATTAGGTGAACTGTTGCGCACATTCGTAATGAGTACAGGTTTTCTAATGACGTACTTGGAAAACCCTTTGAATGACACAGCTAAAGGTGTGAAGGCTAAAACAATGATAAAGCTCTGAGCTACCGTTAGCACAGATTCAAATGAGTCTGAAGTGCTTTCTCTCTCGATGGGGCAAATAAACAATCAAACTTGTCTCCATCAACTTAAGTAACTGAATAACTTCTTTTTCATTTCCTGTGAGCACACACACGCTGCTCACTGCTCTTCTTTGCTTTTTTCAAACCCCTTCTCCAGCCCTGTTGCCATAGTGACAAGCTCAAAGCAATGATCTGGCCCAGGTTCGGGTGAGTGCCCCACGGCGATGCAGTCATAGCCTTTGCCTGCTGAGCTGATGCGCTTGCGGTTGCGTGCGCCCGGCTGATACAGCTGCATGGCCGGACGGTCCTGCCGGGAGACAAGAGAGCGGGGACAAGGGGGGGGACAAGCAGCAGATGATATAAATGCACACATTCATGTATTCATACTCTGAAAGTAAATATTACTTGATGATGTTTCTCTGTAAATGCAGATAACAAGTCTGTAATCTATAGATAAAGAGAGAAAGTAGTTAGTTGTCGCCTTCCCGCCACCTCATGCTCACCTTCTCGCTCACCTTGTTTCGGAGGCGTTCCTTCCTATTACCCAGGTCCTCTCTGTCCTCCTTTCCCACTTTGTCCCCATTGTCAGGACAGTAAGAATAGCCGTGATGGTGGCCCTCTTTCTTGGCTTGGTCCTGACAGTAACCTTTGCCCCATTTGGTTTCTTCTTTGCGGCGCATAAACTTGTCAAACTCATAGTGGTGTCGCTGTCGTTTCCTCTCTTCATCTTTCCCACGGTGATCTTTGTCTCTCTGCCTGCGGCCGTGCTGCTCTCTCTGCTCCTTGTCACTCTCAGGCTGCCCTCTAGGGGAAAGAGATCGCAAAGACACAGCCGTTACCATGATAACTCCAGGTGCCTTTTTAAGTTACAGTCACATTTTTTTCACCACAAAATATGGATGATTGACATCAAACTCTAATCTACTTTTCTCCTTGAAAAAAAAAGATGAACACTGAATATATCTCTGAAATAACTGCAAACATCACTGATCCCAACAGGAAAACACTGAGCGTTTTTCACTTTACATGAAGTTGCAGTTATGAATAATCACATCTGTAGTCACATCTGACTTCCCACAGACTTCTTTTAGAAAGTGAGGAAATAAGTATTGAATGTCGGGGTGTTTCTAGATTAAATATGGAGCTGGTTAAAATAAATAACACAAGCCAGAATATCCATTTTAGGTTGGCAGAAGATACATGTACATGTACCAACACGTTATTCACTAATAAAGTTACTGGTGACATGTCCACATGCATTAAGTATATGTGAAGGTGCTCTGCCCCATAATAACAACTTACTTTTCTTTGGGCTCTTTTGACTTCATTTGTCCTCCAGCTTTCTCCCATTTTCCCCTGTCTGTCTCCCCAGCATCACTTTTTTCCTTCACACGGTCTGAATCCACATCCTCATCTCTGTCACTTTTCCTCAGAAGCTGAATATGCAGATAATACAGGAAATCACAATGACCACATGCTACTGTGGTGTACGGTGCGTGTGAAAATGTTTTCTCTAGTAATGAGTCACCTTGATTTTAATGTCTTTGTCAGTTAGTTTCTTCTGTTTCTCTGCCTCCTTTCGTTTACGTCTCTCCTCTTCTCGACGTTTTCTCTTCTCCTCCTCCCTTTGCCTTTTCTTCTCAAGCTCTCTTCTTCTTCTCTCCTCTCTCTTCTCCTCCCTTATTCTCTGCGAAGAAAAATGTGGCGCGAGAAGAAAACTCAGTGTGTGAGTGATTCTTTTCGTGTAGCTGCTTTTTTTTTGCCTTTCTTACCTGTTTCTCAATTTTCTTATTTTTGATGTACTCCAACAGTGGTGTGGTTCGCTTGGCTAACAAACAACAACCACAACAACAAAACACAGCGTTGACACACATTGAAGAACTTAGATACAAGTGAAACTTAGAATGCTTCACTGTACCTATGAGCTCTCTGGTCTTGGCCTCTATCTCTCCCAGCAGAGTTTCAGGATTGGCCATAGACTTCTCCTCATCACAGGAGTAGTTCTCCAAAAACCTCTTATATTCTGGGTCTGACAGAGTTTCAGGGAGATGAATTATTTTAAACTCATGTTAAATGACAGCTATATATGTTTGATCATTAAAAAGGAAAAATATTGCCCTTATGTTCATTATACATGTGCACAGGCCCAAGCTAAACATCATAACAGGCGGATTCTAATGTACCTTCTTCAATGCTCCCAGCTTTGGCATCTTTCTTTTTCAGCTTCTTCTTGGAAATTTTCTGGAAGGGAGCAAACTCTACCACTGCAGGATACTCTTGTCCTGAGTTAATGTTGCAAATGAAGGCAGCTCATCATTTAACAGGCCAGCTATCAAATGGCAACAAACAGCAATGAAAGCTCTAAAGCTACCCCTGTGTCCACACAAATCCAGCCTGTAGCTGTAAAACAAACACTATTTTGTTTGCATTTAATATAGCAGAATAGGCTGCACTGTTTGTCCACCTTCGTGGCTCCATACGAGGTCTGGCAACAACATAAACTGAGTTAAACAAAGTCAAAAAATACCCTTATTGTCAATGAAGACGTAGCCATCAAATCGGTCTCTAAACAGCAGGATATCTTCAGGATTTTTAAAATTGATATATGCTCTGGAGAACAGGTGAGGATAGAGACTGCAGAGAGACAGAGAGACAGGATCGTAAACATTTTCATGAAAGAGAAAAAGCAGCAGGTTTTTGTCACATGTGGTTAAGATATGTTTTCATACCTTTGATCGGCTGGAAAAAACTCAAAATAGTCGTATGATGGCAGCGGGCTGAGCTGTTCTTCCAGTTGGTCCTTTGACAGGTTAGGTGGGAGCCTTCGAATCACCACCTGTAGCACATTTTTTATATTTTACATTTCACATTTCTCCTGTTCAGCAAGTGGTACAGGTAATGTTTCAGATGTCAGTGTAGGCCTGAGGCCAGTTAGGATACGTGATGGGATGGATACAGAGCCTGTGAAAAAAAAGGTTTCATGTTGAAAAGGGTAAAACAATAACCATGGCAACGTCCTCAGAGTTGTCTTGGTCTGGGATCCAGACATTTTTTTAACAGAACACCTGATGTTGTAAGTGAGGAGTACGCATTCACAGTACCTGTCAGGGCAGGCGCAGTGGAAATCCCACAGAGCTATTGATTTGCACTAAGGGGAATGTAGAGTCCAGTAATTGTTATAACATGACATATGATAAAATCTGGATATTTTGGCTCCAGTTGCTTCAGTATTGGCCAATGATGTAATCTGGATCCTTGTGTGGCTTAATCCTTTGAAACCTGCTGGTCATTGACACCCACTAAACCCTGTTTTGTTTTATTTATTTATTTATTTTTGCATGTATGTTTCCAAACAGATGAGGTTGTATTTTAGCCTGATTCTGACTGACTGTAGAATAAGATCATTTGCTTTTAAATGTAGGAGGAGAAGGACATCACGTTAGGAACTGAGACCGGGGATCTGCAAATAGAGATTCGTAAAGAATCGTTTCATACAATAAATTACTCTGACAGAATAACATCACATGCACATTTTGTGGGACAATCGTGATGTGAGGGTCTAGAACCGGAGTTCACAGTCACGGGCTCTAGTTTGAACTGGACTTAGTTTCGTAGGCTTCTTGCTGCACAAGTGAAGCGCAAACGGAGCCTAATCTTAATACACCAACCAAATGAATCAGTACGTCACAGAAAGTCGGTCGCTGTCCGCGGTACTGAAACGACTCCCTCCATGCTGCCTCCATGTCTGTTTCCCGCACAGCGTAAACAATACGACAAGCCGCCGAAGCTCGGACACCAACCTTTGTGAAAACCTCCCTCTTCTCCTCTTTCTGCTTCAGGTTACCGGGAGTGTTCTCTTGCTCTCTCGAGATGTCTCTAAACTGTATCTCGACGACGCTTTTCTCTTTTCCCACGGTCATTTGCTCCTTTTCAGACTTCATCTCTCTCCATCTCCTTCTCCAAGCCCCAGTCGTCACTCTGCACTCGCGAGAGTACGCTGTAGAAAGATCGCGAGGTGACAGATATCTTTCACTGGCTTTGGATCCCAAGACCCGAGAGTAGATTCATGTGAAAATTAAATCTGGATTTTCCCTTTTACCCAATCTGCATCCTAAAACTAATCATTGATGTTTTATGATGCTTAAACGGAACCATAACCATCGTGGAAAGTTGGCTCTATCTAATCTATGTCTTGGACACTTAAATGGACAGCCGTCCCACCTGCAGCTGCCAGCAAACAAATAAAACTATTTTTTATTTGTATTTTTGTCCCTTCGGCTTATCTCGTGAGCTTCAGGGTCGCCACAGCGGATCACTGTCCGCATGTGGATTTGGCTCGGTTTTTTCCGCCGGATGTGACCCTAATTTAGTTATTATAATGATAATAAAATAAGTACGTACTATTATCAGTCATTATGAAGAGTTATGTACAGTAGCTTACTGATGCATAAATGTGTAGCGTCTGCTTACCAGTAAAAGTTAATGAATTAATGAACCAATAAAAATGTCCTTTCTGCTCTTTCTCGTTCTTGCATCTCGTGAAATGTAAAACCTTTTTCTGACGGGACTTTGCTCTGAAGTTTTCCCCTTGAGTTAGATTTTTGCAGCCTTGTACCTCACTTGTAAGTCGCTTTGGTTAAAAGTTTCTGCTAAAAGACTGAATGCAAATGAAAGTGAATTAATTGACTTTTGCTTTTAAGTAAATTGCGTAATAGGCCTTCGGCTGGTTAATGGGGACCAATAAAGTATTTTCATAATACATTCTTGCGTTCATTTCATCAACCCGAAATAGCAAAGTAAAAAGAAACTATCAAAAATGTAATAAAGCAGGCTTTAATAATAATAATAATAATAATAATAATAATAATAATAATAATAAATAGTAGTATGGATAATAATACATAATAGTAATTAAGTAACTTATGCACAACACTTTAGCACACAACTGAATGCTGGTGCAGCTTGTTTTCAAATATCACAAACACAATCATTTGTTGTTGGTCAATATAATCAAAGACTTAATGCCGATCAGAAACTCTTGTCTTTCCATTAGGGGCGCAACCACAGCCGTCAGCTGACCTGCTGCTTTCACCCGACGCCAGTAGCTATTATTATTATTATTATTGGTGTTTTTACATTGCCTAAAACACTCTGTGCCCTGAACAAGTACAAAGAGAGAAAATGAAACGAGTCCCATGTGTTGTCCGTGCTTCTCATGTCCCGGTGTGCAGACTGGAGGCAGGCAAGTCACCGTGTGTCCCACTGCACTGATCCACGCAGGACGGGCTGTCCGCCGAGGACTGGCTCATTGAGCGCCCGTGGACATCTCTGCAGGGAACTGGGAAGAACACTAAATATTCACATCCACTTTTCTTTTTTTTATTAAACACGGGAACCATAAAGGCTGACATGCTGCACTGCACTACACAAACCCACCACTGAGGAAAGCTTGCCTGCCGCTGCTGGTCTCCACACACAGCCAGGGTCCCTCTGGTGTCGCAACGGACCTCTTGAGGCTGGGAACAAGCGTGGAGCAGGTGTCCAGATCCCGACAGACCCTGTCCTGGCTGTGAATGACGTCCGACTTAGATGGAGTACAGCCCATAATGAATGTGGTCACCACAGCCACTATCCATTGAAAGACAATAGGACAGGGAGGTAAAGGAAGAGATGCTGCAACTGGCTTGTGAACGTCGGAGACGTGCTTTCATTTGAGGGAGAAACCTCACCACTCCCCTAAACCGGACCATGACATTTGAGAGGAAGGTCTGAGCTCCATGTCATCACATAGCCTGTTTTTGTATTAAGTGCTGGGATAAAACGGGAACTGTGAGTTCTACGGTGCCACAGCTTTCAACCTCAATGGCTCTGGATTTAACAGCTTTTCAACACACGCTCAGTTTAGCACTTTTGATCCATTCAAAAATATGTTGTAGGCTGCAAAGTGTAACATTATCACTTAAAATTAAACACTGGGGACAAAAGGTTCATAAAATAGTATGTTGCTTTACTTATTACTTTACAGTTTTAATTCTGCAACAACTTTTTTATAGATGTATGAGCAAATCATAATAACACGTCAAAAAACAAATTTACTGGAAAGAGACTAAAATTTGTAATGTCTTTGACTTAATAAACATGTTTCAAAACCTACCACTAAAGTAACTTATTCATTTGGACACCAGAAGAATAGGGTCATCTTGACAAGTAAAAACAAAAAAATATTAATAAAAAAAAGTTACTTTAAATGAGTCCAATTAAAATGCCATACACTAACATTTGACACTTGTTTAAACCAAAGTATCCACTTGATTCTGAGAAAAAACACAGATGTGCAAATATTTTTAAATACAGATGCAGGTTTTATTGGTAAGAATGACTAAGAATTGTTTTCACCAACACTTCCTATATTAAGCTGGCTTTTGATTCAAGGTGAAAATCCACAGGTTAAGCAACATGAAGAGTTCTGCCACAGGCAGCAATTAAGTCACTATAGTCCTTTAGTTGGGATGTGAGGTGTGCGGCTGTGTTTGCTCTGTTCAGTCAAGTGTCAGAGGATCACATTTTCCTAGTGCCTTCAGGCATAACCCAAGGGCCAGTGCTAAACCAAGTACTTAACCCTTAACCAAGGCACGTGTTATTCCCCTTTTAAAGTGCATTCTTGCAAAACGATGATTTACAGCAGTTGCTGTAAAGAAATTCATACTCATTTTTACTCATGTTCATAACATAATTTTTTTTGTCACTTGCAGAAACAATTGTATCTAATGCACAAGAGAGAGAATCCACAGGAAACCTTTGGTGGAGAACAGATGCCAACGTTCTGGTTTGTATGCTGTCCTTGGGCTTGGATATGTGTACCTGTGACAACCTGTCGATGGGACAGTTCCACCTCCTGACAGCGCAAGATCACGTGCTGGTGTCTGACAAGGTGTCCAACATCACGTCACTCTCATACATATCGCACTCGAGGGTTAAAGAGAGCCGAAGAGGCGTCTCCAGCATCATCTTGTCCTGATTTGACAGTGGTGTTTCCAAGGACGTGATGCTGGTGTCTTCCAATCTGGGCGTGGCTAGAAGCTCACCTGACTCCGACGTGTTCAGCATCTTCATCAGGGCTGGAGTGTTCAAGGTGCCTCGCACCTTGTCATTGATGTCTGTGCCTTAGTGGGAAAAATTACAGCCTATTACTTTCTGAGTAACACGGGCTTCAAGTATTTGCTGACATCTTGGAACAGAGATGTTAAACATGGCT